>NC_067400.1:79005365-79339427 GCF_016432865.1 Antechinus flavipes | reverse complement strand
TGCCGACTTGTTGACTTGAAGAAATTGAAATGACTGGCCTCTTACTAAAGCCAAACTCAATTAAACTTCTTGTGCCTTCAGCTTGTAACTTTGGAGAAACCTACCAAAGACTAACTATTTAATTTCTTGTTCCACTCCCTGTACTTCCTGACTCTACTCTTTCTCCTTTTACATTGATGGGTCAGAACTAAGACTGAATCATATAGAATGGAATACTAATGAGACTTTAACAATTAACTAGTCCAATCATCT
Source organism: Antechinus flavipes (assembly GCF_016432865.1). Lineage (NCBI taxonomy): Eukaryota > Metazoa > Chordata > Mammalia > Dasyuromorphia > Dasyuridae > Antechinus > Antechinus flavipes. The sequence goes on along the minus strand of NC_067400.1, from coordinate 79,339,175 downwards.
CTCTTACTTTACAGCTAGAGAGGTTCAATGATTTATCCAAAGTCACAAATCTAACTAGTGAAAAAGCCAACTCTGGATCCAGGTATTTTGGCTCTTAAATTCTGTATCTTTTCCATCATCCCATACTATTTCTACTTTCCTTTAGTTCTTTTATTTTTTTTTATTTCAGCTTGACTTGTAGAAAGGTCATATCCAGCATAACAATGCCAAATATGAGTAGGTATGTGTACACAGAAGATCCAGCCTCCTCAGTTCTGTCTTATTAAACAAAGCTTTTCCTTCTAAGGAAAGAAAATTCAAAGTTCAGAGAAAGCTTTCATCTTTACAAAAAGTTTAACAAACCAAGTTTCACTTAGCAAGAGTATTAATAGAGTATCAACTCTACTTATTGTTTAAGGATTTCTTACAAGTTCTATCTTGTGTTAATTATTTTGCTTCTTTTGTATTTGCACAATCAATGCTTGACAAAAAAAAAAAAAAGTCTCATACTTTAAGGTTTTATAGTACAATGGAAAAATTCCCACCTCCAGGAAATATTTCTTTGTAAATCCTCTTTGTCTTTTCTGATAAACCTCCATTAGAAAAAAAAATTAAAAAGTTCCAATATATAATTTATGTGAAACAGTAGTTCTCTAGGTTGAGAAGATAAGATACACACTAGAAAGTTATATGAGAGAGAGAGGGTTAATGCTGTGTGTTCTTAATTTTAAATTCCAGATAAATATGATTTCAGCTTTGATCCTATCTGGACTAATTCTTTTGTCACTCAACTAATTAATTCAGCATAGTGGAGAAAAGATGCTAATTTAGGCATCAAAGAAGTGATAATTTTTTTTGTTTAATCAGAGTTATAAAGATAAGTTTCACTCCCATTAGACTGGATCTAAGAGCTCAATCATTTTGTTCTTTTTTTCTCTGCAGTAGAATTCTGTAGAAAATTTGCCTGTTTCTGTTAATATCTGTGAAGAAGCAATAGCTTCCAGCATCATTTCTTAAAGTGGTCCTTTTAATGGGATTAATAGAAAGAATCAAATATCACCTTTTCTTTTAAATGTAACTGGTTGCACACAAACACCTATAATCTCTTCTGAATTTTACTCAAGGGGAGTGTGGGCATGGGCATATTTGTGTGGCTAATGAACACTTTGGAAATCTAAGTTGGATTTGTCATTTTGTTTAGAAAATGCAAATGAGTTCTACAGTTTCTAACTTTTTAATGAGCCCTCACTGGATTTAATTCCTTTGACAATGGTCAGTTTTTCCTTTGCCATGTATTTTTCTGAGATGATCCCACCTGCCCTGGGAATGGCAACCTCTGAGTTGTTTCCTGCCTGGAAGTGCTTCCTTCTACAGGATGAATCTGTTGCACAATTTTGAAGTGAGCCAGGGCAGGTTGGGCATGAGAAGAGCAAAGCATTTGGGAAATTGCCTCCGGTCAACAGAAAAAAAAATGTGGTTTGCTAGGTGAGGTTTTACTTCCAAAATTGTGGCCTTTCCTTCCCTGATTTTATAGTGATTAGGAGAGGGTGGGGACAGGGTTGGAGAGTCAGCAGGAAAGGAAGAGTAGAGATTGGGAGGCTGTGTTTGCACAAATGAAATACCAGATACTCACAGAATCCAGAATTTTCATGGTGAGTTAAATATGCAAATGTTAAGGATGCAAGAATATTATCATAATAGAATCCAAGAAATAGTATGTAGAGTTAGTAGATCATTTCCTTGCCTTTTTTTTGTACTAAGGGCATTGATTGGCTGAACTGTTTGTCAACAAAGACAAATCAGGGATTGTATTACTTGAGATCAAATTGTCTAACCTGATGATATTAGGGATAGCAAGAGATTGGTCTTGGCTCTCCCTATTTATTCAACAATAAAACAAGTAGCTAAGAGCAATGTAAGTATCAGCTAAGTATTACTGAATCCTGAGGAGCCTGATTTTGTCTTCTTTATCCCCTTGGAAATAGAACAGTATTTGGAAGAACTTCCAGCTCAGGCCTGGACATATTCAAATAAGGCAGAGCCTGGATATATCCAAATAAGGCAATATTGCCAAATATCCCAGAGTACTCATGACCCATTGTAGTTGGGATGTGGTACCTGGGATTTGAATCTGCCCATGCTGAAACATCCAACAAAAAATTCTGCTGAAGAAAATGCTAAGATTTCTTTAAAAACACACACATACACACACACACAAGAACAAATAAAAAACTGTACTCTGTTTCTTTCCAGTAAGTAAATATTTAATAAAAACCTGTTTAACAATAATAAAAAAATGTATTTCATTAATGCCCCAATTAACATAAATACAAAATGAATTTGTCTATGGAATCTTAGGCATTCAGTCTGACTCACCGAGGATCTTTTCCAGTGATATCTAAGACCTGGTAAAAATGATTGTATGAAAGTAATTAATCAAAGCATAGCCCTGCTCCTGGAGAGTATTCTTTCTTCTATAAAAGTGAGTGATAGAATAACTTAAACTCAGTCTGGTAGTGGCAGTTAATAAGCTTTTTATGGTCCCCATGTGGACCTGAAAATCATACCTTATTAGTATCTTTATCTTTCTTCCTTACTCATTCACTCTTATTTTCATTTAACTTTAATTTCAGGCCTCTTTTTCTGAATTTCCAGCCTTTTATAATGGAGTGTTCCTCTAATAATCTCTGAATACATTTTTCATTTACCACAAAAAATGTTAGCAAAAGAAACTGTTCTGTGATTCAAAGATCACTTAGCTATATTTACAAATCAGTCTTAGCTACCTTTTTGTATTATTCTTTCATATGTTCATTTTACTTTCTATGCCCCATAGAATTATTTTTCATTCTTTCAGTGGCTCTAATTCCATTGTGTTTCCTACTTTCCCAAAATGAGAAAAAGCTAATTAGTTGAAGCATCTTCAACTCCTAAATTTAGGAAACAAGCTGCTTAGACCTCTGCCCAGCAGATGTTTCATCCACTTAGGCAGAAATCTCTGGATTTTGTGGGACCTCCCTGCTTTTTAAGCCTAAAAGCAAACATGAACACATTAGAGATCTGAAGATTCTTGGCTCAGGAATGAAAAGTAGCCAGGACTACAGATTTCGGAATTATGTTTGAGATATTCAATCTCAGGAATAGGGGTACTGACTATCCCAGGAAAAATTAGTTGTTTGAGAGTTAGTGGGAAGGGAGGTCAATCCTTAAAGGAAGTAAGAGATAAAGCTCTTAGAAGAATTAAGAACATCCATTGTTTTCTTGGCTATTTATCATCATCATGGAAACATAATACAAATAAATCAGAGAGACAGACAGAGAGAAATCAATGTATATATACATATAAATAATATATTTGTGTTTTATATATATGTGTGTGTATGTATATACACACATATATATGTATATAAATGTATATCTATATGTATAGATATTTATACCAGTAATCCAGAAATGAATACATAGGTTAGAAATCCCCATTATGAGGATTCAACTATTTGATTCTTTTTGTGTTTATTGGTGAAATTTTTGAATTCATGATTCTTCTCAAATATTGGGGTTTTCTTCAGTGACTAAAGCATAAATTGTGCAAAGAAGAAAAGCATCCAAGCAGTAAACGTGTTTCCAGGTGCATGAGCTTTGACAATAGCATGAGTCACTCAGCTTCTACCTTTGGACAGATCCCATAAAGCAAACCCCGTATCTACTTTTGCATGTGGCAGCCTGGACTCACAGGGTTTAAAATATTGCCCTTCCATTGTAAAAAGCAAGCTAATAGTTTTATAGCATTCCACTCCCCTTATTCATATTCACAGGCAAAGGCCCTAGCAACCATCAGCAAACGGGAGAGTTCCTGGGGGGAAAAAAGAATGTAGGGTTTTTTTCTTAGCAAATAAAGACTTGTCTTCAACAAATGTTGGTTGGCTCTTTATTGTATCAATTGCATAAGCATCATAGTGACTGATATCACTGCCTTTGGGGGTTCAAAACAAAACCCCTAAACCTCTTCTAATTAGGTAATTTCTCTTGAATTTTTATCAGATTGCAGTACTTCTATCACACAATAGGAAGAAACTTGCTGGGTGAATTTTAAAAAAAGGTGCACTGCATAAAAACCTTAAGAGACTTCCATGGAGGGAAGTTAATTTCATCAGCATCTGTATATGCTAATTCAGAACCCAATTCAGAATACATCAGACAACAGAGACCTTTTATGGGAAATCAGACAGAGAGGCCTGTGAGCTCTTGTGCTCTAGTTTCTGTTTCAACCACTTTCAGTCTGTAGGACTTGTAGACATTTAAATAACTATCAAATAAGACCAATAGCTCTACAAGAGGGGTTGAATTCACCAAACCCAGAAAAATGGAGATGTTTACAAATTCACTTCTGCTTTCATGAAGTGTTTATTAGTCCCTCAAATAGTGTCATTGATAAAGCAGTTTATTAGATCTTAGGATCATAGATTGAAAGCTTGGAAAGGTCATTGAGCCCAACTTCTCATTTGACAGATGGGGAAACTGAGGCACAAAGAGGTTAAAGTGCCATCCTAATGTCAGCCAACTAGAAAGGGATTAAAATAGGCTTTGAACCAGGTCATTTTGATGTCAAGCCTGATCTCATGCACTACATCCTGAAAGAATTTATTCATATTGGTGATTCCTATTGAGGTTATGTTTGGTGCTTTCCTACCCCCCTTTCTGTATTTTTCCATCTTATTCTTACATTCCTCTTTTAGTCACTTAAGATTTCAGTGCTTTTGTGCTAACTCTCTGACTAGTAAGGGTTACCTTTCATCTGGAAAGGGGGCCACTTTTCATCCTTCATAAGTGCCTCTCCCTCCTTATCCCATCTTGGTCAAATCAAAACTTACATTCTCTTAATATCTTTGACCTCTGTTAGAAGTTAGGAGCAAAGTATTTCCAATTTCACTGATATCCCTAAGATATAAATGACATATTTATACATATCTTGTCAGAAAAGAGCTTCAAAAAAGAAAGTTTGTTAACCTGAAAGAACCTAATCGATAAAAGTTAGGGCAAAGCCTAAAGTGAAGTTTAAAAAAAAAAAAATTGAGGCAGCCTGAGGGAGATATTTCTGGGCAGAAGGAATTTCTCCATAAACTTTAAATGATACCTAAAGTTGTAGTATATAAACTTTTGCCATATAGGTTGATACTTTCCCCCTCCTCTCTTCAGTATGATGTCTAGCTCATTGCTATCAAATAATATTAACTGATAAATAAATTTTAAATCAAGTTGCTACATATAAGCAGTAACTACATAAATATGTATGTTATGTAAGCAAGTCTGATACATCAAAACACATATGAACAATAAATTAAAAATGATTATTCACTTTTTCAAAAGATTCATCATAGGAGTCTTCCTTAGTGCATTTTGAAAACTAAATTATTTCTTTTTTTTTTAACTCTCAATGCATTTAAAGTGTAATCCAGTGTAGCTGACTCATAATTATTTGTGATAATAGGGTCTTAGATACTAGATTATAGAAATGCCTAGGAAACATAAAATCATGATTTCATTTTATTTTTTATATTAAACATGGTAGAAATATATGTTAAATCCAACATATGCATACATATTTATACAGTTTTTGTGCTACACAAGAAAAAAGAAAAGAAAAGCAAAATGAAATGCAGGCAAACAACAACGAAAAGAATGAAAATGCTATATTGGAACCACACTCAGTTCCCACAGTCCTCTCTCTGAGTATAAATGACTGTCTTCATCACTGAACAATTGGAACTGGTTTGAGCCGCGTCCGTCAGACGGTTGATCATCATATAATCTTGTTGCCTTGTATAATGATCTCTTGGTTCTGCTCATTTCACTTAGCATTAATTCATCTAAGTCTCTCCAAGTCTCTCTGAAATCATCTTGCTGGTGTTTTCTTATAGAACAATAGTATTCTACTACCTTCATATACCATAATTTGTTCAGCCATTCTCCAGTTGATGGCCATCCATTTAGTTTCCAGTTTCTTGCCACTACAAAAACGGCTGCCACAAACATATTTGCACATGTGGGTCCCTTTCTCTCCTTTAAATATCTCTTTGGGATATAAGCCCAGTAGAAAAACTTCTGGATCAAGGATATGCACAGTTTGATAACTTTTTGAGCATAGTTGCAAATTGCTTTCCAGAATGGTTGAATCCATTCACAGTTCCACCAATAATATATTAGTGTCCCAGTTTTCCCACATCCCTTCCAAAATGCAGCATTACCTTTTCCTGCCATCTTAGCCAATCTGAGAGGTGGGTAGTGGTATCTCAGAATTGACTTAATTTGCATTTCTCTGATCAATAGTGATTTAAAGCACCTTTTCATATGACTAAAAATAGTTTCAATTTCTTCACCTGGAAATTGTCTGTTCATATCCTTTGATCATTTATCAATTGAGAATAGCTTGAACTCTTATAAATTTCAGTCAATTCTCTATATATTTTAGAAATGAGGCTTTTATGAGAACCTTTGAATGTAAAAATGTTTTCCCAATTTATTGCTTCCCTTCTAATCATGTCTGCATTAGTTTTGGTTGTACAAAAACTTTTAACTTAATATAATCAAAATTGTCTGTTTTATGATCAATAACGATCTCCAGTTCTTCTTTAGTCACAAATTCCTTTCTCTTCCACAGATCTGAGAGGTAAAGTATCCTATGTTCTTCTAATTTGTTTATAATATCATTCTTTAAGTCTAGGTTATGAATTCATTTCAACTTTATCTTGATATATGGTGTTAGATGTGGGTCCGTGCCTCGTTTCTGCCTACTAGTTTCCAATTTTCCCAGCAGTTTTTTGTCAAATAGTGAGTTCTTATCCCAAAAGCTGGGGTCTTTGGGTAAAATCATGATTTTAACCAGTAATTTCTATGTACCACTTTGTGAAAGTTCTTATCAGAATAGTTAACAGATAATGAAATGATTTGTTTAAACTTCAGTTCTTCCCTTTATACTCCTAAAGAGGCTACCCCACCAAAAAAAAAAAAAAAAAAGGAAAAAAAAACCCACAAAGGTTTAAATATAAAACTAAATCAATCTCCTCTACTACCCCCCCCCCCAAAAAAAACAGTTGGCTCAGGGTGAAATAAGAAAAATATGCATATCTATATTAATTCATAGAATAGAGTAGATGGAATATTGAAGTGAAGGTCAAGAGATGTGAGTTCTAGTTTCAGCTCCGCCAGTTTCTGTATTTCTTAATAATGATGCTTCTCTGAGCTTCAGTATACTTGACTATTAAATGGGAATGAATATTTGAATGAGATTAGCTCTCTGGTCTCTTTAAGGTCAAATTCCTGGACTGCTTTCTACTTTGCTCAGGCTTATTTTTGTGTTTTTGAAATTGATTTGTGACCATTATATTTGTCAAATAAAATGAATTCCTCATAGATCGTGGCCATTTTTGCTTGAAACTTGAGCATAGGATCATACACAGGAGTTAATTCATTTGTCATTTTTGTGGCTTTGCTTGATTTGACAACTACTGAAATTTATTGATAAGAAGAGTCATTGTTTATGGCTGCATTTTCCAAATGGCTTTGATGAAAGAGTCCTTGATGATACAAATAAGGATTCCATGAGAAAATTTCATTGCTTTTGATATTTTTGTCTACTATAATGTTAAATTTGGAATTATCTATGTATCCTAAATACATATTCTATATAGCAATTTTTGGTAGGGAAATTAATTTCTTCCAGTTGGTTCCCAGATTCTTCTGACTAGTCCTTTATCTTAAGATCCTCCTGTTCTATTTATGAATTCCATCACTATGGTTGAAATCCAACAGTTTTCCATGGCTAAATTAGTTTGGAAAACATAGCTTTACAAAATGTGTATACATCCCTCATTTCCCTTATCTAACATGCTTTTCTATTCTGTCTCTACAGTCCTACTAAGTTATTTTTACTTAATAAGTAAAGAATAATTTACTTACTAAAGCCATAAAGAGTGTGGCAGGTGCTAGAATATTGCCTCTGCCTTTGATATCAGGCTCTCTTCCATCTCTAATCTCTAAAGGTTTAAAAAAAAATCTATGCAGAAGACAGTGTTTGGAACATGGAAAAGAAGCAAGATTTTAATCTAGTCTTTACAGTCTAGCATTTTTGATGTCATTGTTGTTTTTATCATCTCCTGGGGGGTGAGGTGGGGTAGGGAGAGACTCATTTCATTTCAGAATCCTCACAATGACTTCTACCAAACATCATTATCACAGGGAGAGTCATTTTGAGATCACAGCTTCTGATCATTCAGCTATCCTTTTAACTATCATCTTTACACAGATGACTCCCAAATTTATTCTCTCCCATCTTGAACTCTCAAAGTTCAATATTATTACAGGTTTCTACCTTGATGCTTCTTCAATACCTCAAACCTAACATATTCATAATCAAGCTTGCTCTTTTCCCCAAAAACCTACTTCTGATTCCGTGGTTTCTGAGTTTCTGAGACACCCTCATCAATTTCCTATATTTGAACCTTTGATTTTATTTCTGTCTCTTTTCTCTCTGGCACTGTAGTATTTGATCAGATATCAAATTCAATCTATTCTACTCCATGGTAACTTTCACATTGCTTCCTTCCTTGCTATTTTCACTGCCACTTCACTAACACATGTCCTCATTATTACCCTCTTGAACTATTACAAGAGCCTCTTATAAAATCTTTCTGCCTCCTTCTTCCCTCTCCCCTCTTCATTCTTTTATCCTTTGTACCACTTCCTGATTAATCTTTCTTTTGCACAAAAATAGTCATGTTACCTTTCTGCTAGATTTGTATTTACTACCAAGATATACTGTCATTTGAGTGAATAAAGATGAATGAATGTAAATAGTATTGGGGAGGCAAATTGATAATGATAATCAATTAAACATGGAATGTAAAAGAAAAGGAAGAGTTATGAATGAGATCTTGGGTAATTTGAAAGATGGTGGTTCCCCAAAATGTCTGTTTTAGATATTTTGAATTTGAGATGCTGAGAGATCATGTAAGTGGAATTGTATAGATATTCACCACTTGGAAATTAATTCAAAAAATATATTGGGGCTGGACGTATGGACTTGAGCTGTTGAGATCACCAAGAGGAAGATTGTAGAGACAGAAGAATAGATGTCCCCAGACAAAGCCTTGGAGGTATCCACAGTTAATTGGAAAAAAGATGGCTAATGTTCTAGCAAAGATATATAAGTATAGTCAGGCAGCTCAGAAAAGAATCTAGTCTTATAGAAATCACTGGAAGAAAAGGGAAGAGCATTTCAAGAAAGGAGAGATTGACAATGTCAAATAGTATAGAAAAATCGGGGAAAAAGAAATGAAGACAGTGAGGATGGATAGTTTTCCAAATAACTTGGCAGTAAAATAGCAAAAAGATATAGAATGTTAGCTAGAAGGGATGGCAAGGCCAAGTAAGGTTTTTTGATTCATAATTGGGGCTGTCTGTTCAACCTGTAGAATAGATTCCCTAGTCAAGGTTATCCCAGATTCAAGATACTTTGTAAATCTACATCCACTCAAAATAGTAACTAACTCATGTGCATCCACCAATGTACTTTCCTTATATAGTTAATTAGATGACAGAATTAAAGGAGACACAATGAAATAGTATAAGTAATAAAACATTTTCCAGGGTATATTCTGTGTAAGAAAATTAGGCATAAAAAGGAAACATACAGAGAGAGCATATGTGATCAAGGTATATGTATGGAAATGAAACAAATACTTGTGATTCTGATCACCATTGTCTTTTGGTGGTGTTATTATTATGTGGCTATTGGACATAACTCCCCAGTAATCTCCACCATGTGCACCATCTCTGATGTATATTGCTATACTGCCAAGCTTAGCTCCACTGGGCAATTGGTGACAGAATTTTTCTTTTTTGCAACCTCTGGAGTCCTTGTCTATGGTGATAGCTCTTCCTCATGAGAAGGGTGAATTCTGCTATGCTCTTTTAGTTTAAAATTTCCCCAGCTCTTTTACAAAAGCAATAGTCTTTATACTTAACCCTATATGTATAGTAACCTAGGGGGGAAAATCTTTCAGATTTTATTATTCCCTTAAAGAGTGTGCTGTTTCATGCAGAATTATACTTGTAATGGGCTTTTAAAATTTTTTTCAGCAAGTTCTTTGTCCCAGCTACTAAGATTTTTAGAATATAGAGAAGAATGTTTTCTTGACTAAGAGGATCCTCTGATTTAATATATTTTTTGAACTTCACTCCCTAATTTAAGTGCCTTTGTTAAAGATCTCAATTTTTCTGCTTCTTTGTAGGTTTGACTACAACTAGTGATTGAAAGAAAAAAAATGTTAAGTATTTATTGTGTGCCAAGCAATATGCTAAGAGCTGGAAATATAAATAGAAAAAAAATTGGTGAGAATTTCTGCTTTCAAGGATACCACCCTCTAATTTGGGAAAACAACTTTTATAAAAGATTTTAGCTGAAGGATGGATGAAAAAGTCCCCAAATCATAAGAGTTATATCAAGGTGAATGGAAAAACCCAGGGTTCATTAGGATGTACCTGCAGATTGGACAACGGGGCTCTGGAGAACTAAGTGGCAGGGCAGATGGTAAGGCCTGAAGGACTGTAGGATGCAATGACAAGGCAGATGGTAAGATATAATGGTCCTCCATTTCACTGGAAGGCTTGTAGTTCATCCAAGTGGTATAAAAAGCCAATTTCACCCAGTTTACCCATGGGCCCTGGTTGGACTCTGATAAAGGATGTCCTACTGATGTAGCAGCTGGTTTGGGTTAGGTGGCCTGGAGGTGAGGGGAGGAAGAATGAAAGAAAGGCAAAGAAGAATGACATCCCCTGAATGGTGGATTCTTTCTACTCAATTGTCCAGATGGTGTCTTGTCACTTTCTGCACTAGAGCTTGTTCTCCCAACTGTCAGACCTCTCAGGGTCCAGGACCTTCCATTTCCTCAATTGCATATTTACAACATCATTCCCATTCAAAGAATTTTGGAAAGTAGAGTCCTAAAGTCTAGTCCTTTAAGTCCTAAAGGACTTGTCAAGCTTTAAGTTCCCTTACATCAGGGTAGGGAAGACCTAGACTTATAAATTGATAGAATGTATTGTTGGGAAGGGAGTATGATTAATGGAGCAAAGTTCCAGAGGAATCTAAAGGAAGTAGAATCGAAGGCACAAGTAGTAATATTGTCCTCAATGAAGAAAAGGATCGCCCCTTCCTCAGGGCAAAGGAAAAGTGAATATTTCAAGATGTGGACTTTTGAAGTATAGAAGACAGGGGTTGGGAGAGCTCATGGAAAATTATTGTGCTTTGCTCAGGAAAGTTGGAGATTTAGAATAGCTCAATCAGGGAATCAAAATGCCAGGACTACATTGAGAATTCATTTACATTAGATAACATGAATTTTGAGTAAACACAATTGAGTTATGTGTCTCTCTTCAGTGATGGTCAGCAGCTGGAGGAGAGAGGAGAAAAAGGATGATAGGAGTGATCTTGGATTCACAACTAAGTAAGGAAAGGAAAAACTGAAGGTTGTGATGAGAATGAAGAATTAGTTTAAAAGCGAGGCAGAAGGAAAGATAGAATAGGGTTCTTCCAAAGAAAGGAATTTCAGAGTTCTAGCTCCATGATGAATAATGCTGAGAGCTAAGATCTAGCTACTTTCTCTGGATGGTTGAGGTCCATTGAAGGTCATTAGATTTGAAGATGATAAAAGTGAGATTTAAGCATTCAAGAAGATTTCAGCCTGAATATTGAAGTCCTCAAATATAATAATATGAGGGGAGGAGTTGAGGTAAAAAGAATGAATTAGGTTGGAAATTTCTAAGAGAGAAGAATCCTCTAAATGACAGCAACAGGGTTCTGAACAGGAGTTAATACCTGGATGGAATGACCGTCCAAAGAGATGAGATTGCAGTGACAGGAAGGTAGTAAAGAGCAAATTGATAATGTAGAGCAAAAAGTATACTGATTTTTTTTTCTTCCTGCCACATGACTGAGCAGCAACTACATTCTATTTTTTGGTTCTACCAATTGACTTAGTTGTTTATGTAGAGTCTATGGCTAGTGGAATTCAGAGATTTGGGTTTCATTCCTTCTTCATATACTAACTAGCTTCCCCCAGACAAGTCATCCTTCAATGAGCAAATGGTTTTCCTAAAGTACAGATTTGACTGAGAACGGTGTCCTGTTACCTCCAAGACTATAAAATACTCTGTCTGACATTTCAAGTCCTTCACAAAACGTCTCCTTCCTAGTTTTCCAGTCTTCTCTTATTTAATGCTGGATCACATCAGTTATCCAGCAATACCTTCCTTCTTACTTGTCCCAGCTGACATTCCATCCCCCTCAGTAATGGTGTTTCCCATGGCTGGCACACTTTCCCTCCTCACCTCCACCTCCTGGCTTCTCTGATTTCCTTCAGAACATCCCTTATCCTACTTTCTGCACAATGCTTTTCTCACCCTCAAATTCCTCCCCATCCTACTTACTCCATTGAGATTGTTGTTCAGTTTCGTACAATATTTTGTGATCCTATTGGAGGTTTTCTTGGCAAAGATACTGGAGTGGTTTGCTGTTTACTCTCCAGTTCATTTTACAGAGGAATAAACTGAGGCAAACAGGGTTAAAGGACTTGCCCAGGGTCACACAGCTAGTAAGTGTCTGAGGTCTCATTTGAACCCAGGTCTTCTTGACTGGCACCATATCCACTGCACCACCAAGCTGCCTCTGAGATTACCTTCTATTAAATTTTATGTCTTGTAAGTACATAATTATCTCTATGTTGTTTCTCCCATCATAATGTGAGCTAATTGAGAGCAAGAATTGGTTTCGCCTTTCATTGCTATCTTCAATACTTAGCACAGTGCCTGATATATAGTAAATGTTTATTAAATGCTTACTGACTTAACAGCTTATTTAATTAATCACCTCATCTATAAAATAGAAATTGTAATATTCACAACATCATCATTGACATATATATGGCTACTCCTCTGAGGGCTTGAGCTGCTCTGAAGACAATAGATTTGAGGGTAATGAAATATGAGATTTAAGTATTCAAATATCAATCTGAATATTGAGTTCCTCAAATGTGAGGGATATGTGTGTATGTATGTATTTTCATGTGTGTATACATATATATAAAATTTAAAACAATATCATGAGGCTATTTTGATGAAAGTGTTTTGCAGACCTTAGAATGTTATATGATTTTGAGTTATTTCCATTATTATGATTATTGTCCCTTCCCCTGGCAATCCATCCCCCCCTCCATAATGGCTGTCTACCATGGCTGTAAAATGAGCAAGAATTACAGCAAGAATCATTGTTGCTAAGAATAACTATAAAAATAATAAGATTATTACTAATCATTTCTTACTCCTTACCCTTTGTGTCTTCCCAGATTTGGGAAGAAAAAAGAGGATAAAGGTGGAAAAAGTGAACAAAAAGGAAATCTAAAGCAAAGCATGCTCCAAGAAGAAGAACTAGAAAAAATGAAGGAAGAACGTGAAAGGTGAGCCCAAATCTGGTTTTCAGTATAGACATAGCTTTCTGTGTGAAGGGAATCCACTCAACATTATTGAAGGTTGATATCATTCTTTTTTTTTTCTTTCCTTTTGCTCCAGCTCTATAATTCTGTTAGTAGATGGAATTTTTGATATGAACATTATATCTAATGATAAAATTCAGCAACTTTTATATAATTAATGTTTTTGTGGGGGGCAATTTAATAATTTTTGTTAACAAGGCCAATAGGTTGTTAAAAAGAATGATCACTTGGCCATCTCTTTTAGATCAGAGACAAACACTTTATCAGGTTTCTTAGGATTTAAGAGAGGAGACAATGTTAAATGAAAAAAATGAAAAAATGGATAACAAAATGGCTTGACAGAAATTAGAGAGCAATCTCCTTTGATAATAATAATTAATGCTTTCTAAAAGTTTCCTGGGGCATTGAAAGGCACAAACTTGCCCAGGATCAAATAATTTGCATGAAATCAAGGTAGACCTTGAACTCAGTTCTTCCAGATCCAAGACTAGTCATTCATTCACCAAGTTACATGTAAATGTTGAATGTAAATGTACCCAGTCTTCTTCTAATTCTGTTTTTATGCAAGTCAGTACTCCCTATTTTAATTTAACATGGTACCTTCTTGGAACCAGTCAACAAAGCTCATCAGTTTGCGTAAATGCACACAGAGCTTTGAACTTCCATAGATTCAGAAAGTTGGAAAAGATTTATATCTTCTACTCTAATTATTAACTGATGGATGAATTTCCATCTTTAAAAAATCCCTAACAAGTATCCATCCAACATCTATTTGAATACAACCAGGAACAGAAAATTCATGCTAGGTATCCCATTTCTTTTCAGGCAGCTCTATCTTTGAATAAAGTCTTCCTTCTTTAGATTTGAAATAAGCTTTTCATAACTTAAAAGAAGGTAGAATCTAGAATTAAGGGAAGCAGTGAGGTGGTAAAGAGGATGCAGAACTACCTGTAATAGGTGTCAGAAATATTGGCGTTCAACCTTCCTGACTCTTAGTGACCCTATTTGGATTTTCTTGGCATAATACTAGTGATTTGTCATGTCCTTCTTTAGCTCATTGTACAGATAAGGAAACTGAGGCAAACACACACTATTATTATTACTGTTGTTGTTATTGTTATCTAGTTCAAGCCTCTTTCCCAGATAAAACAAATGAAGGCCAGAAAAGTCAAATGTCTTTCCCAGTATTACAAAGATTGAATAACAGATCCTGGGTCTTTTTATTACAAAGCTCTTGCTCTTTCAAATATACCTCTCTGGATATATTTGGCTATGTCTTTGAGTCCCAATTCTGTTCTCTGAATTCCTTCAAAATAAAATCTATTTTTTTTTACATAACAGTCTTTTAAATAGATGAAGACAACAAGTTGAGTTGAATTATTATTTTTTTATTCATTTTTTAAATTTAATATTTTTACTTTTACTCTCTTCCTTTTGCTTCCTTCCTCATTGAAAAAAATAAAGAAGGAAAATTTTTGCAACAAATGTGCATAATCAAATAAAACAAATTACTACATTGACCATAATAAAAAATGTATCTCTTTGGATTTTCAAAAAGTTATTTGTCTTTGCAATGTTGTTATTATTGTATAAAGTCTTCTCTTGAGCCTACTCACTTAACTCAGTAGCAGTTTGTAGATTTCCCAAGTTTTCCTGAATTTATTCTTTTCTTCATTTTTTATGGCATAGTAGTCTCTCATATTGATAAACCATAATTGGTTTGGTCCTGCTTCTATGGATGGACACCTTCTTAGTTTCTAGTCCTTTGCTATCACAAAAAGAACTACCATAAATATTTTGTGCATTTGGGTTCTTTTCCTCTTTATGTTATATCTTTGGGTATAGTTCATTTTAAAGGGAGGAAAGGGAAAGAATATATATTAAGCACTTACTGTATGCCAGGCACTGTGCCTTGCATTTTAAAAATATCTTATTTGGTTCACACAAAACCCTGGAAGTGTAGGTGCTTTTGTTTTAAAGTTGGTTATAGTGCCAATCAGAAGGTGAATATTGATCAACTGAGTGTGGTGTTTGTTTGTCAATGGAGAAACTATATGGACAAAACCAAGAAGATAGGCTGTGATGATATAAAAGGAAAATGTAATTTTTCAGGATTTTCTGTATATTTTGAGGAAAAATAGCTTCACGTTTGTTTTATATTATCTTATAAACTACTTTATTTATAATTCAGAGGATTTACTGATTCCTGTTTTGAATGCATTTGTTGTAGAAGATACTTTCTTAGTTCTTAAGAAATGAGTTAAGAAGCATCAGGTTACAGCGGATAATAGTGACCTTAAAATTACTGCACTCTGTTCCTGATTTTTGCCACACTTTTTATTGCCTTCTTTATTTAAAGTGCTGACTCCTAGTTTGGATACCAGCCATGTAAGAAGTGTTCATCCTTCATTGTAAAGAAGCCAGTATCTTTTATTAAGCTTCTGGCAAGCCTAGGAGTATAGAGCCCATCTGTTATAAGGACCAGTTTCCTTTACTAAACTATTGGCAGATCATAAGGGATGAACTCTTGTTTGAGAAATTAATGTTCCAGTTGAAAACGACGTAATCATCCTCCACATTTCTTTGATATTAATGCTGGCACTTTGCTCAAGTAAAGGCCATAGTTTAAAGCAGTTGATTGAATATTCATATTTCCCTAGATGATTTTTTCCTTTCACAGGTAAAGGAAGTCTGAAAAGAACTTAAAATGTATTGAAATTAGAAAATAATTTTAAATACTGTATTCGGTTTTCATGGCCTACAAAAACAATATCATTCATGTATTAATGCCATTTATTGAGTGTCAAGCATTGCATTAACTGCAGGGATTCCAAAGACAAAAGCAACAAAAGTCTGCTCTCAATAAGCTCATGATCCACTGGGGGAAACGATAAATACAGAGATAAGTAAAAACAAATATATCATCTGGAAATAGGAAAGGCTATATATGGGAGATAGGGAGAGGCCTCTGGTAGGAGATGACATTTAAGGTGAGCAATTCTCTTTATTTGCCTTTAACTTCCTTTAATTATTCTCTTCTATTTCCAAAAAGAATCATCTCCTGTGATATTGAGTATGGGTAGTGAGAAAGTTCTGTCTGTTCATTCCCATTTCTTGGTCACAGCATTTCAGGATTATCTCCTGTTAAGTTTTGAAACCCTTATTGTTACCTGTTCCTGTTCATATAGTTGACTTTTTCGATATTGAAATGAAGGAAAAGGTAAACAAGAAGGGAAGACCTATTTAGTCTTTTTCTAAGGTTTTGTAAGGTTGATAAGCTCATCACAGATTCAGCAGAGCAATTAAAACAAAATCAAGGTCTTTGTATTATTGTCCATGATCCACCTGAACCATATTGCCCCAAAGGCAGCAAAAATGAATTTTATAATGTATCTCAAGATTCAGTAATCCTGTAATGTAAAAAGCAATTCAAGCTAAGATTTTAATGCATAAGCTGGCAAAGACATTTATGCAGCCAGGCCCTTGCATAGATCTGGCCACTTCTATGACTTCACTGGCTGCAGCTCTGTCTGCATCACAAGTCTCCTCATCTTCAGAAAGCCAAGCTTCCAATTGGTCTGCCAAAGTGCAGACTTCACATTTTTTGCAACTCAGTTCTTGCTTGGGGATGGAAAAAATCAGAGTGGCTGTAGAACAGCATGCCAGGTGGAAAATTGATAACCCATAAAATAAGGCAGGTAGTCTTTAAGTAAAAGATCATTTCCTTCCTGAATTCGCCTTTAGAAAATAGCAGCCCCAGGGAATTTTGTTCTCAAATGCTAGACTGTAAATTAACCTAGCCTGGCTATTGGGGCTTCTACTTCAATTTTCTTTAAATATGACTGTTCAAAATATTCAAAGATCTGTCCTGTTAGCCTCCATTCATATTACTTCCCAAATGTGAAAACATAAAACATACCTGATATGTGTTTCCCAGAGATAGAACATCCATTTCAGGTGCTGGTAGGAAAAAAAAAAGTCAGAGTAGTCAATTTTAGATCAGGGTGCCAGAGGATTAATTTCAAGGACATTTCAACATCTCAGCAGCTGTGGGCCTTGCATAGTAGTGGAGGCTGGGTTGATATGTAGTGCACATTTGGCTTGCCTCCAAGTACTGGAGTCCTGTTTCCAGGATCTCCAGTGAAGAATGTCTTCTTGATCATCCCATAGTGAGCAAATTCACAACTCTTAAAAAACTCAACAAGCATATTATTCCTCTAAGGCACTTCTATATTTTAAAAAATGCGGTAATATTTAATAAAGTTCATAGATCTCTTTTATAATATAATTCAAAATGCCTTTCTTAAACTAGCTCAAAAAACTCAACCATGGAATATAGATATAGCATTCTCTTTTTGTCCTATAAGTTTGTTATATGATCAGTCTTCAAAGTCATTGATAGCAAAGCATATTAAAAGCCCTTAAAAGATTTAATTAGCATACAGACCACATACCACTCCACTCCCCAAAACTCCTTCCCTACTATTGTCACTTTTGACTTAGAAATTCAGACCAAAGGAGAAGAATATCTTATCTATTCCAAGAAACAGAAATATTTTTAAGAGACAAAATGTAGCTAGGACATTGGGATTAAGCTTTTTTTTTTAATCTGAAGATTGCTGAGAGTTAATTAATAAACCCATCATTTTCAATAGATTGGCACTCCTAAATAACTACCCTTGTTAACCCCAATCAGTTATGCTTCTCTTTCTGCTAAATTCAAATCCTAGAGATAAAATGAACTTCAGAGGTCAATTACTCAATGTCCTACCTAACAGTATAAACCTCTTCTACAATAAACCCAGTGAATGGTCATTTAGGTAGAGTGGGTACTTTGCATCACCTATAATTAGAAATTGATTATCTTCTAGTGCAGCCCACCATGTTGTTCCAAAATCTTTTTTTTAGAACATATAGTAGGAACTCAGTCTTTCATGGACCGCTGAAGTCTTAAAACCACTATCAGATACTAATTCCAAAAATCCTGTATTATTTATTGAATGGCAAAATACATTTCTTGGAACATGTCTTTCATTGAAAGTTTGGTGGATTGTTTATTGTTTTAACTGATGGACCACCTGTTCTATCCATGAGAACAAAGGAAACCCTAGTACTAAATTATTTTTCTTCTGTATTTTTGTTTTATGGATTTTCTTGATCCATTTCTTTTTCCATATCTTATTCCCTAGGGTATAAATGTTTAGATATTACATGTGTACAACACATGTAGGAGTGACTAGGTAAGTATAGAAGCCAGTGGGAATATAGAATGTTCTTTAGTTTTTCCTGTCTGAATAATGGTTACCATTAATAGATATCTCTATGTAATAGAAGAATCTCATCCAAATTTCATGTTAGACATTTACTAGTTATGTGACTCTGATCGAGACCTCTTCTCTAGATATATCTTTTAAGAGTATAAGTTACAGAAAAGATTCAGACTTGAATGGTTGGAGGGAATTTCCTCAAACAGAATTTCCCGTACCAATAAAAGGATGGGTCCAATTCCTATCATCCTACTTTGATTTAATTTACTTTGTCTATGATGTCTCTAGACAGAATTACACATACTATTCTTGCCCACAGATATGAAGTCAAAATTTCATGCCCAAGATGTTTAGCAGGAATTTTTAGCCTGCTTTTTGCTGCCCTGAGCTGCTGGTATATCCTTCCTGATTCAAGTCAAATAGTTCGTTGCACCAAGGCTCCATTTTAAATAAATCCATCATTTTGTTCAAGCTTCACTGAATTTGGCCATAATAAAATTTTAATGTGAAGGGCCTACATCTAGAAGGGCCTAGAAGGTAAAAGAGAGAAGTAAACTTTGTACTTACAGATTCTTTCTCTAAGAATTTTAATCAAGCTGAAGTACATTTGCATTTTCAAAACATCTATAGTAAAACATCCGGTCTGTCATTTTAGGATCCGAAAGCATGAACTTCCTTCAACCAATCAGCAAAGCTTGGGGCCACTATAATTTTTAACACAAGTGTTTTTTTTTTTGTTTGTTTTTATTTTTACTTAAGTAACAGATGAGGGAATAGAAAGCAAGGAATTTAAGTTTGTAACCTAAAAATGATCAAACTATCCAGATCAATGTATGAAATATTTAATTTTCCCTCATCTTTGCCTAATCAGTGATAAAGTGTTTTCAAAAATAAGTTAAATGAATATTGGTTTAGAAGAACTATTTTCCCTGTGTTTGTATGTTTATTTTACTAAAGAATTTCAATTGGGACCAACAGCTATCTATCTTCTAATAAAATTTGCCACTGAAATAAAATATCCATGAATGAAATTTTCTTACTGAACTTAGTATGGTTTTAATAGATAACAAATAACTTGTGCGCATATAACCTTTCTTGGTTTAGCATATAATAAGTAGCTAGTTTTTTCAATAATGTTTCTATGCATCTTATGATCATTTGAGTAGGATAAACAACGGAACCCCCCAAAAAAAGTTAGTATCTTAAGTTTTTGAGCTGAGAATTATGAAAACATATGGCTCTTGTTTTCAGCAAGAACCCAATGCCCAAGTGAGAGTGAATCTAAAATTTGGGAAAGTTAAATGGTTTCAATTTCTGAATTCAAGGTTCTTAGTTTTCTTTACTTTTAGGAAGCTTTCCAAAAATTGCAATGAGCTTCTCCCTTCCCTTATCAGCTGCTGCGCTTGTTGCCTATTCCCATAGTTTAAATCAATACATGTGTTTTTGATATTTGGCAAACCGAGATTTAATTCTGCAGCTGCAAGTTCCCCACATAAACGAAATGCATCTTACAGAAATAAAAACATTCAGAAACCATTTATAGATTGAGAATACTAGTGGGTGAAAATCTATTCCCAGCCTCTCAGCATTTTATTTAATTACAGGAGATTTTTATGTTACTGGAAATTGAAATGAAAACCAGAAAGGCTAGAGTTTGAGATTCCATCTAGGAGTTGTTCAAAAATGGGGAGGGGGGGAGGAAGAGGAGATTTTTTATTTATTTTATTCTAAGTCAAAATGTAAAAGAACTAAATGTTCCTTTGTGAATTCATATTTTCATCATAAACATGAATATACTCTCTATATATGTAAACATGAAATAACTAAAAATCCCATAGACCTAGTGGAAGGGATTTACTAAGGAACACTTTTAATTAGGTGGGTGATTCTTACTAATTATTTATCTAACTTTTTACACTGAATGCAATGATTGTTCAAGCCTGATTTTTTTTTTGAAGGATTAATTCAACATGACTTTACTTCTCATTGAAGAGTCCAGCCATGGTGGCAAAAGTTGAGCCTGTGGTTTTAGACAAAATAAAGTGCTGGACAGAATCCCAGTTTTAATAGTCCAAATTTATTATTGCCATTGAACCCTGATCAGACCATGGACTAGATTGGATTCCAGTGTTTTAAATGCCCCAATTCATTGCTGCCTTGGAATTCTGATGAGTATACATTTTGGTTAAGGTTTAAATTTAAAAATCATAATTAAATCCAGTTAATTACCTTTAGGTTCTTCTTAGATTATGACAGTAAAGAGCAGTATATGTAAACTATGAAAAGTATTACTGGGTGATGTTGCTAAGGTCAAGTTCGAACTTTCATTTTGTGCTGACTGAATGAAGTTATCAGGTTTCAGTTTCTCAGAGGGCCAGAATTCTCTCTGAATGAAATGCTGTTTTGCTGGATCCCAATGAACCTAAATGATATGAGTTTTAGATTGCCTATTGTGGATTTCCTGAGAATGAGATTCAAAAACAATGTACAGAACTCTCAGGCAAAAGACTCAGACAGTTAGAATTTCTTCTAGGGGCCAACTTCTAGTATCTGCCTCTGAATTTACTAGAAGAAAAGACCAGGTTTTAGAAAGATTGGACTAGATCTAGCTATTATTTACTTTTATGTCACCATTCCTCCAAAGAATTATTTTGGTAAACAATTGAGTGCGTTCTGATAACCTTGTTTAACTAAATATCTATACTCCCCAATGGAGGGTTTTCTTCTTCTATCCCAATGCCCTGCCAGCATTTTATACAAGCACAAATCCTTTTATGGAGCTTAAATCAATGTTAGAAGAGCTTAGGAGAGTACGTGTCAGCCTGATACATAGTATGAATCATGGCACCAGCATTTTTTCCAGTGGTTATTTAGCCAAATTTCTTAGGCTAAAACCCACCATCTCTTATAAAAATAGATGATAAAAAGCACCATCACAGGAAAAATTTTTTGGGGTGACAGTTTATGATTAAATGATACCATAAAAGCTTTGAAATCTATTTTTAAAAAAAAAACTAGTTAGTTTACCTTGAGTTATTTTAGTAAAACTATTTAGTATTATTGAAAATTATGCTGACTCAGTGACCACTGTTCCCAATTCTGCTTATCAATCAGTGTTGGGAGAGAAGTCACACATTCTGTAGCTTTATATTACCTACTATTCATCATGTAGCAAGTCAGTCTCTACCTATTCCTGGCAATTGCCACATATCTACTGTCTTGGGGAGAAGCTGAGATGAAAATGACCCATCCACTTTTGCTGATCTGGACCTGTCTGAATTGTCTTTATCTCATTATAAAAGTTATCAATAAAATCTGGCTCCATCTGGAA
This sequence comes from Antechinus flavipes, assembly GCF_016432865.1. Taxonomy (NCBI): domain Eukaryota; kingdom Metazoa; phylum Chordata; class Mammalia; order Dasyuromorphia; family Dasyuridae; genus Antechinus; species Antechinus flavipes. Next base: position 79,317,051 of record NC_067400.1, on the reverse strand, counting down.
TCCCTGGCTGATCTCCATTGACCAGCCCATCAATGTATTGTTAGCTTGATGTACTTTTAATAAGCTCCTCGACTTTCTCTTTATCTTGAGTTTTGCTTCCTTACTCAGGACAAAAGCCAGAACAAAAAAATTTTCCTTTTAAAAGTATTTTTGGACTAATAAAGATGTGGCAAAGAATTAGAAACTGTGCTGAGGTGGACTATTTAGTCCTGCTCTCTAGTTTTACTTTGTAAGCCAATCTAGGTACAGATATATTGAAATTATCAAGTAAAGGGGAAACTAAATTTGTACTTTTCCTCTCATTCCTACAATTTGTTTAATGTGAGCAACAAGGATGTTGCTCCTTTAAAAGAGTTGCATAGTGTCTAGAACTGGGGTGGGTCTTTTAAACTTTTGTATTATTTTTATTTGTTTTTCTGACTTTAAACCAGTCACTCCATGATCCACATGCCTCACTTCCTTTCATCTGTGAAATGGGGATGGCAACTTCCATATGTTTCCTTTTTATATTTATACTTCTATTTCTCATTGATAAATAAAATAAAAATTTTAATTACTTTGAGCTTCTTGGAAGAGTTATATGAAATAAAGTTTGGGGTATAAGGAACCCAAAATGATTTATTAAATTAACACCTGTGTGCCCAAGCAATGTCTGTAATCATTCGGGATAATAAAATGTTCCTGAAAAAAATGCCGATAAAGCAATTTACACTTTTCCATTAACATTTTCAAATTTGGAAATGTTTTAGCTTCGTTTCTGATTGATCTTCATTTGGCAGTAGTTCCTAAAACATAACACTTGTCTCTTTTCCTACTAAAAAAAAAAAAAATCTGGCACAAAATGTTATAGAGAAGAGGAAGCTGCTACTTGAGCCAGCACTCATGAAGACTGCTGGCTGAGTTAGAACAAGATGGGATCTTTGGAATCTACAAGTTCATGAGATATATCTCCACAGAGTGATTTTATGCTTAATTTCACAAAATGATTATATCTATATTAGTGTAATATTAGTTGAGTCATGATAGGGATGCTTGCATTTCACCTAACATTTTGAATTGTTTTCTTGCAAGGCATGTAAGACAAGAATCTATGGCTTCCTTCACCTCTCCTCCATGCAATCCTTTTCAAGCACCTTTTATTATTCCTGAATTGACTATCAGTAGAAACAAAAATAAAGCTAGTTTCCTTCCCAGCATCAAATTCTCACAGTTCAATGCATTACTTCAGAGGGTTCCTTCTGGTCTGTGCAAATTTTGCTATGTTTGTTTGACTAAATAAAGGTAATAAGAATTGTGAACATTTACATTGTGATTTTTGAAGATTTTACAAGTACTTTACAAATATTATCTTATTTTTATCCCCACAAAAAGCTGGGGATGTAGGCCCTATTATGTCCACTTTATAGATGAGGAATGTGAAACAGAGAGGTGAAGTGACCTGCCCATCCATGATCAGAGAGCTTACAAGTGTCTGAAGCTGAATTCGAACTCAGGTCTTCCTTTTACATATCTAGGACTCTATCCACTGCACCAACTGCCTAACCCAAGTCCTTTAATGAATCTGATAAGGAGAATTGATGGAAATAATATTTCTTGTGACTACAAGAGCTAATGATAATAAAGCACTTATAGAGCATGTAAAAAAAAATTCTGTTGAATAAGCATCATTATTCCCATTTTACAGAGAAGGAAATTGAATCTGAAAGATTCTAATGACTTACCAAGAGTCACTCACCTTATTAAGTGTGGAAGATAGGATTCAGACCCATGTTTACTGATCTCAAATGCAATCAATCCTCTTCCCAGTATTAACTTGATGAATCTCAATTTTTTTTTTTGGAAATGATATGCTGGAGGTGAGGGAAAGGGGGAGGAGAATCATAAATAAATGACTTTAAATATTCCTATTTTCTACCCCCAAATTCTAAGAGCTCAGTTTTTTAGTCTTCACAACTCTACATTTCACTCAATCTGAACGACTTGTTCAACCCTAAGTATGCATTTCACTCACCTCTTGGTGTATCTTTGCTTGGGATATCTCCCCAATCTCAACTGTGCTATTCTATGACCATCTTTGAAGGTCTGGCTCAAAATCCTCCCCCTCCAAGGTTATGCATCTGCCCTGTGCATTTAAATAGTTTCCTTCATTTTTATGGCACTTATCATATTTTTCTACTTTGGGCTATTTATTATCCAGATCTCATTCATTTTCTCAATCAAATTGTAAGTTCCCCAAGGACAGGGACCATATCTTGTTCACTTTGTACAAATAAAAATACAAAAGATATCCACACAACACATCCAAGTTCACAGTGAGTTGAATAAAAAATACAAAAATGAATGACAACTCGAAGTGGGAAAGACTAATTTGATGCATAAAAAGGGAAAACAGAAAACAAGATTTTTTTTTCACAGTCACTGAAATAACATCAGGACTCATCCAACCATGCTTAACTGGCAGCGTTACAATAGAAATGAGTCAATTAATACTGAAGCCAGTGTTGCTCAGCCTATCATGCCTATTGACACCTGTTTGACTATAGAAGAACAAAAGTCCTGAGAGACTAGCATGTAAAGTGAATGAGAATTTATCCACTTCATAAACAAATGAAAATGCTGTGGACCCAGAGAATATTTGTGAATTGGATTTTTTTTTTCAGAGCTCTAAATTTAGCCAGCTGGAATTACTTTTTAAGTACCGTCCTTTTCAACCTTTTGAAATGAAAGATTTGCCTTTAAATGGGAAATCTGCATTTGATTGTAAAGATGAAACACAACATCCTTAGCTTATTCTCCACAAAAGCACAATCTTTTTATACTCAACTTGTTCTGTCAAAACCACTATCCCCGAAATAAATTTTAGATGAGCATGAAAAACTGTGCATACATGTTAGTGTAGAGAATCACCAAAAAATGGTAACCATTTCCAAAGCGCCAAATGTCATGTAATGAGACTCTAAGGAGTGGGCTGTTACTAAACTATGGGCTCACAGTCGAGAGCAGAGCCAATAATCAAAGCCAATATGCTATGAAAGAATACATATATGGTTATATTTAATCTTCTTGGTTCCAGTGTTTTCTCTCCAATTAGACTGAACTACTTCAAGACAAAATACTGCCTTTGTTGAGCCTTAGGAAAGTGTTTAGTAACGACTTGAATAGAGAAAAATGTGAGTTAACATTAGAACAAATTATTGTGCCCCAAAGCCTGCTGCTAAAAAAAAAAATCTCAATAGTCAAGGAGTAAATGAATCATTGGCACATTTAACTAATAAGGCAATACATAACTGAGGCTCTCTCAAGTCCTTGCTTACTTTGAACAATTTTCAAAGTAACTGTTTTTCAGTTGTGTCCAACTCTACATGACCCCATTTAGGATTTTCTTGGCAAAGATACTGAAATAGTTTGTCATTTCCTTCTCTAGCTCATTTTTGCAGATGAGGAAATTGAGGCAAATAGGATTAAGTGACTTGCCCAGGGTCATATAGCTAGTAAATGTCTAAGGCTAGATTTGAACTCCAGTCTTTCTGATTCCATGGCTGGTACTCTATTCACTGCAAGACCTATAGTGCTGAAATATAACTGAAACTGCTCTCTTGAAAGTCATCAGCTTGGGGCAATTAGGTGACACAGTTGATAGAGCATCAGTCCTGAAGTCAGGAGGACCTAAGTTCAAATCAGACCTCAGACAGTTAATACTTCCCAGCGATGTGACCCTGGGCAAGTCATTTAACCCCAATTGCTTCAGGGGGAAAAAAATCATCAGCTTCCTCTTAATTGCCAAATCTAATGGCCTTGAATTACATTGTTCTTGACCTCACATGACTTCATAATGCCTTTTTCTCTGGGATACTTTCCCATCTCTGGATTTTTGTGTTACTAATTATTATTGTTGTTCGATTAAGTTTAATTATTTGTGATCGCATTTGGGGTTTTCTGGACAAAGATACTGGAGTGGTTTGTAATTTTCTTCTCCAGTTCATTTTTATAGATGAGAAAGCCAAGAGTTAAGTGACTAGTCCAGGATAACATAGCTAGTGTCCAAGGCCAGGAAGAAGAGTTTTACTAACTCCACAGCTGGAGCTCTATGAACTATGTTATATTAAACAAGAAAAGGAACTTTTATTAAGGTGATAGAGGTTCGTGAGGATTTATTCAATCCTCATTTTTCCTCCCTTAAATTTAAACAAGAGCAGAGATTGCTTTTTCATGTTAGTTTTTTGCCTCCAATGTCTATCATGGTATTTTGCCAGTAATAGATACTTATTAAATGTCAGATTAGAAAGAAAAAAAAAAGTGGCAGAGAAAGAATTGCTTAGATTAAACCTTTTTCAAAATGAAAGTGAACTTTATAATTGATGACATTGGCAGTTAAATTAAGACTTCTATTAGTAATGATGTTAAGTTGGCACATTTTCAATTCAAATGGACACTGAAGACATGGACATAATTGATATATATTCAATATACTAAGATGTATCATGGAGCTTTCAATGTCCATAGAATACCACATGTTCTGTAGAAAATATATTCCAGATACTTGGAAGTGTTTTCAGACCAAATTATATGTTTTTGAAAAAAATCGTGTAGCATCTTCAACTGGTGAAGTATCTCAATCGAATTTGGTACAGCTTAGATTATGTGTATCATTTAGATGATGTTTTCAGTTTGGAAGATGTAGGATTTGTCATTGACTAATTTGTTATTTAAAATTTGAAATTTTATGCCATATTTTGTAAAAGCCATATATTATTATTATTCATTTCTTATTCCTCTTCAGAGAAATGGGCTGATAGCACAAAGAAGTAATTTTAAGAAAAGTATTTCTGGTTTTTGAGAGTCATTTAGTGCATTGGTGTCAAACTCAAGAGAAATAGGTACCACTGGTCTCTACATAAATCTCCCCATTGGGCCACATATTGACTTAAATTTAAAATGTAATGTTATCTATGTTTTATATTATTTTTCTTTGTTTTATTAATTTTTTAAATTTGAATTTAATCCATTAAATTATCTATTATTATTTATAATTTGTAATGTTTGTTTTTAGTTATATAATATGTTAATAACAATACATTATTTATTAAATTTATTGCTTATTATTTTATTAAATATTTACCAATTACATTTTTTTTCCTGAGGCAATTGGGGTTAAGTGATTTGCCCAGAGTCACATGGTTAGGAAGTGTTAAGTGTCTAAGGTCAGATTTGAACTCAAGTCCTCCTGCCTTTAGAGCTGGTGCTCTATCCACTATACCAACTAGCTGCCCCACAAATTACATTTTGGTCTAGTTCGAAATCAGAGTAGAATATGTGTCTACCCATGACTATTGAGTTATATAAGTGAATCTGAAGCCATGATGACTCAGAGCCTAAACATTTCTGAAAATGTTTATTTCATCTATGCCCATTTAAAAATCATAACAGACAAAAGGAGCCTTGACTCACAGACCAAGAAAGTGGATTCAAAAGTAATCAAACTACCCAATGAGGATTTAACATATTTTAGGGGTACCTTAATTTCATGGATAAACCAAAATTGTAATGCTGAGAAGTTTGATATTGTGCTATTATTTCTTCCCTCATGTACATCAAACTAAGATATAAATTCATAGCAGTTGGGGAAATATAAGTAAGTGAGCATCCTCTGATGCTTGAGTGGGAACTTCATCTAAAAGTGTGGATTTCAATCCATTTCCACCTTCTCATTCTGAACAGCTCTTGTTGAGGACTTTCTGAAATTTTTCCTTAAGGGGTTTTCTTCTTTCTTTCTTTCTAGGTCTCTTGGTATGCCATAGATAAAATAATACTTTTAGTTGTCCATTACTTATCATTCATGCATACTGTGTGACTGACTAGCTTCTTCTCAGAACATACATCTCTCTGATGATACCCTTGATATTTCCCAAATGTAGTTCCTCTCTGTTTATATGCTATATATCTAATCACACAAACTCCCAAGCACTTCTCATTGCACTATGGCAATATAATGCATTGAGACAACCCAAAATATCCAATTAGATCAACTCCCTGATAGCTAATAACAAATGTAGAAGGAACATCCATGATATCCCCAACCCCAAGATTTCAATATCAACTCAGTGGCCATCTAGTCCAATTCATACCTAAAAAAAAAATCTCCATCATCATCTCCCTGAGTAGCAAATATCCAGCATTTCCTTTAAAACATACTGAGGGAGAGTCTACAACCTCCTATAGCAGCCCATTCTACTTTTGGATAATTAAATATTAAAAAATATCTCCATATACCAAAAGAAACTTTGCTTCACACATTGTTTTTGCTTCTGCCCTCTAAACAAATTATATGTGTATATAATATAATATAATGCTTTTCTATATTAAAACTCTTAAAAATCATTGAAAACAATCTTCTCCCCCCAACCTCCAAGTACCAGCTCCAAAGCAAACATCCCCATTTCCTTCAATGGTTTCATATGACATAATCTTGAGGCTCTTCACCACAGTGAATTTGCTCTCCTGGATATTCCCATTTATCATTATCTATTCTAAAACTTGACTTCCAGAAATGAACGTAGTACTTCAGATGTATTCTGACCAGAATGAAGGACAACAGCACTATCATATCATTATTCCTGAACACTAAGAATGTATTTGTTTTCTTCATTGACACAAACAAAATATTCAGCCCACCCAAACCCCCAGAAGTTTTTTCCAGATTGCCATACCACTACATAATCTGACCTTAGAACTTCCGTTTTTGGAATCCAGTATAAGACTTTACATTCATTTCCATTAAATGCCATCTTTTTTCCCCAATGTGACCCAATATTTCAGTCTTCTTTTTAAATATCAATTCTTGATAGTATTTATATCCCTCCTGACTTTATATCATCTGCCGATTTGATAATGATGTCTATGGCTTTATCCAAGTCATAAATAAAAATGTTACATAGCACATGACCAACCATATATCTTTTGGGATAGTCTGTAAAGATCTCCTTTGAGGCATTGGGCTTTAAACTATTGATGATTACTTAGAGTATCTAATCAGCCCTCCAGTTCAAAATCTATTTAATTATACTGAAGGCTAACCCACATATCTCCATCTTTTCCATAGAGACCAGAAGGAAGGACTTTATCAAATGATGTGCTAATAACTATGTAAATTGAACATATAGGATTTACTGGTTAGAGTCTACTGATTCTTATTGATGACTAAGTCTTGCAAAAAAAAAATGTCAAATAATATCAGTCTGGCATTTCAGGTATCTTCCAATTCTCTATGAAGTCATTTTGGAACTTTATATATTCACCACTTACTTTTGTAGAAAGACTCTAACCAATAAACCAGCTAGATTTCATTTTCAGATTTTACTACTATAATCTAGGTGCCTTCTTCAACTAATGGGTTTCTTCTGGAATCTCCATTTTGAGAACAAACCCAAAGCAGCTATCTTTTATTATCTAGAATTCACTACTATAACCTCAAATGAGTACACACACCCAAAAAACATACACACACACCTTTTTTCAGCTGCCTTTTAAGCGTTATTTTACTGCATTAGAATGTAAGTTCCTTGAGGATTCCCTACTAACATTCTTTTTTCTTGTATTTATCTCTCTAGCACTTAGTACAGTGCCTGGTATATAATAGGCATTTAACATATACCCATTGATTTAATTATACCTTTAATAATACATTAGCGAATTTTGTTGATAAAATTAAGCTCACTAGCTTATTTTTTTTGCAATTCTATTTTGTATTTTGTATTTTGCAATTCTATTCTCTTCCCATTTTTTAAAAAAGAGGGACATTACCCTTCTGCAATCCTGTACTGCCTTTTTCAGTTTCCATGATCTTTATGAGATCATTGATAATAGTTCTCCTTCCTAATTAAAAGGTTATTCTTCTTGGCAGAGAAAACAAGAACAGTCACAGGATGCAATTATGGAAAATCTTAGGAATTAATTTCAAACACATTTTGTTTCAGATATCATGGACTTATACATACAAATTAATATATATGCCTATACATATTGCTTTATGTATGCATATATATATTCTTCTATATACATGTGTATATGAATCTTTAATCCCACATGCTCTACTACTCCTGAGTTTGCTTATTTTAAAGCTATTGTCTGATAAGAAAATTCAGAACAGATTACAGATGAACAGAGCAAGAGAAATCCAGACACTCTTTATCAAAGGATCATGATCCAAGGGAAGTTGACTCTTATTAAAAAAAAAAAAACAAAAACAAAAAAAACCTCCAAATATATTCAAAAAAATTCCTGACATATCATTATACCTTTGGAGTTTGGGTGACCAAAATATTTTTAACACAGCAATTTATAAATCAAATATATATTTACAAACTGATATTTATGTAGCCTTATGGTCAGAACACATATGAGATTTTTTAACCAAGAAAAAATATTAGAGCTAATTTAAAACACTGACTCACTGATGCACTCTTCAAAATCATTCTATTTATGTGAGTCTGACATTTTACTATATTTTTGCATCTTAAGATATTTTTTTCTAGAATGATGATAACCATGTTGGCCACCTAGCTGCAATTACTAGACTCAGAAGTAACTCCAAAGTATATTTTCTTTTTCCAACAGATTATGTGTGTTTTGATTTAACAATACCTAGTTCAACACTAGCACCCTGTGGGCACTTAATGACTGCTTTTGGCCTGGGTGAATAAATTAACATTTTAAATGTTTCAATATTATCTGTTTCAATACAATACAAAATGAAGGATGAAGGATGTAAGAATGGGGTACTTGATAGAGTAGGGGGTTGGGCAAAGGGAAAATAGAAAGCAACAAGAAAGCAAAGAAGAAAACAAATGGAAAGGGAATGGAGTGGTTAGGTTATGAAAAGGAAATGTTACAATCATCAGAATCCATGATTATTTTCCCAGTTGTGATGGGCTTCACAGTAGCTAGTTACACTAAAATACAGAACTTTAAGTAGGAAGCAACAACTGGAACTTTGCCTAGGATGTCAAATCTTAGAGAAGCCTGATAGTATTTGTTCCAGGTGAGCTTAAGATCTAGTTAACAAGAATAGTTTGTTAAAATGGACATGATCCATTAAGCCCTGCCATGGTCTAGAAATATCTTTCCCTAGAAATATCTGTCATATGATGCAGTGTCATAAAGTTTGGGGTTCCTTATATTGGGATGACATCTTGGATTCTTCTTCCCCACACAAGATCTCAGGTCTCCTTTTCCCTTTAACTAAATTTATCTTTAGAAGTTGATTTGTGGGATCCTCCATGTTGCTTCTCCTAACTGTCAGAGTTCCTCCTTAAAGTTCTGCCAAAGGGATTAATTAAAGTATGTATAGTTTATATATTTAAAACTCATTTGAACATCACAACAACCTTCTGAGATATCATTCCCATTTTATAGATGAGGAAACTGAGGATAAAAAGTTAGTTCCTGCCACACACTTGGATTGTAAACACATAAGGTTCAATATATATACTCAGGTCTTCCTGACTGCCAACCCAACACTTACCACTAGACTGCCTTGTTAATCCCCAGTAGCTATTTTATTGGTAACTATTTCATATTCAATATTGTACTAGTAAGACCTGTAAAATCTAAAAATTGTAGATGTGATATTAAGCTGAGATCTTTGTCTTCTCCTATCTACTTTGTGTTCTTCATAAAATCCCAAGGGTAGACAGTCTTAATTGGCAGTGCTCATTTGGATAAGCTGTGTTGATCCTTGCCATCTTTTATTCTTCTAATGTCTTCTTTTTTTCTTGCTTTACTTTTCACCTTCCTCTTATCTAAGGTCAGTTGTTGGCCAGTTCAGCTGAATACAGCTTCAATTTCAGTTCTGATAACATATAACCTTCAGGAAAAGATTTGTAATTTAATGAGTTTTAATATATATATATTTTATCATCTAAAGAGCTAATTTCCTCTATTTCCTTTCTCTGGTTTTTCTGACCTCTAGATATACTCTTACTTCCTCAATTTGGAAATTTAAATTAATATATATATATATATATATTCATATACATCAGTTTTATAAATATATATGTGTGTCAATTGCACTTGTCAAAAATATTTATTTGAATTTAATTGTCACTAGTAGTAGGAATAATAATAGCTATTTTACTTTTATTTATTTATTTATAAAGGGGTGCCATTGAGACAGATTAGGGAGATACCTTTTCCTTTGATTCATTCTCAACTTTTATTATTTTATCTATTTATAGCAGAATATAAGATTTAGAGCCATTATGTTCAGGCACAGATTCCTTTTATCATTCATACATCTCTAAGTACTTTTCAACGAAATCATTAAACTCAATTATAAAATATAACTTAATTATGTACCAAATTTTTTCAAGCGGAGTAGAAGTAACTTAAATTATTAAGAATCTAAATGATAAATGATATTTTAGTTATAAACTAGAAAAGAATAAAGGCTTGTAGAGGCATAGATTTTTAAAGCCAAAAGCTACCTTAGAAAAAAATATATATTTTAGATTAACCCTGTCATCTTGCAAAGGGAGATAATTAGGATTCAGATGGTAAAGTTTTAAATCTTTCATTATAATAGGAGCTTCTAAAGGCACAGATTTAGATTTCTAGTTTTTTATCCTCTGATCTTTCCATGGTTCCTCATTCCTAGTATATGTTTAATAAATATTTTTTATACTGAAGTGCCTTTCCCAAGGTCACATCAGTTAATGGAAGAACTACTACTCAAGTCTTCTCACTTCCAGTTTAACATCCTTCCTGCCATATTGTTGTTCAGCCATTTTCAGTCCTGTCCAACTTTTTGTGACCCCATTTGAGGTTTTCTTGGCAAAGACACTATAGAAGCTTACCATTTTCTTCTTCATTCATTGTACAGATGAGGAAACTGAGACACATAGGGTTAAGTGAGAGGGTCATACAGCTGTCTAAGGTCAGATTTGAACTCAGGAAGATGAATCTTCCTTACTTAAGACCCTGTACTCTATTCATTATACCTTCTTGCTACACTGTTAGAAAATAACATTCAAAAATCTGAGTTGTTTTTTTTTTTTAAAGAAGGAGGGTGCTTTTCATGATATGTATTGCCCTCTCACCCACAGGCTGACCGATAACCTATCCCCAGGATATACCAGGGTGATTCAAAGAGACAAGTACTTGAAAAAATACATACATGGAGGTTTATTATGGAATTTGGATATAGACCAAGTGTATGGAATTTTGAAATCAAAGGCTCTAGGAAAGGGGATCTGATCCTTTGCCATAATCATTGGACTACCCTGCCCAACCATGTTTTCTCAATAAATAATAATGCCCCTATGGCTATACCAGTCAAGTCAATAGCAACAAGTCAGTCTGAATTCCCTTTTCAAGTATCATGATCAGAACATTTGAGTATTTTGAAGGAACAAGTGTGGATGTTGACTGAGAGTGAATACCTCCCAACATTAAGGATATTCTCTTTGGAACACTGACTTGGGCAATGGATTTCCACCACGGCTAAAATCCTGAGATGGAGCCTTGCCCTATTCATGTCCCAATCCTATCAGTGATTCCAAATGCAATAATTATTGAGTGGTGGGGAATTGAAATTAAGGTCCTTTCTTTGGGTGATTATCTCAGAGTTGGGAGTAGGAAACCACCATTATTAGCTGGTAAAATGTCCTGTTTTTTTGTTTTGTTTTGTTTTGTTTTGTTTTTACTGTTTATTGTTCAAATAACTTTTGGGCAATGGCCCCAAGGGAAAAGGACAAAGACAGCAACAACAACCAAAGACAATGTATATGAATATTTTATAAAGCTGGAGGTGTTTGAAAATAGATCTGGCTATTCAGTCGAAGTGGCTAGCCACAAATTCCACATTAAACACTTATCTAGATGATGGTGGGTAAATATTGGAATATCCCTGAGTCTCATTTCCTCATCCATAAAATAAAGCTTGGACTAGATGATCTGTGAGGTTTATTTTGACCCTAAATCTATGGTCATATGACCTTAAGTATAGCACAAATGTTAGGCTCTCCATTTTGCAGACAAGAAAACTGAGGATTAGAAAAATAAAGGGAATTGACCAAGGTTGCCCAAATAGTAAATGGTAGCATAAGTTTCCAAGCCAGTAGTCTTTCCTAACATGTAGCTTCCAAAATTATCAATTCTTCTCTTCTGCTTTAATTAAGGATGTCATGGAATCAGTTTCACTAGAACTAATAGTTACATACTCAGGCTATTCAACTAATATTTTCGTCATATTTTAATCTGTAAATGTAGCAAAAAATTCCAATTAACCAGACTTATTAATGAAACTGATTTTTTTCTGAGTTAAAGAGTTAAATCACAATAAAACAAGCATTCTTCCAGATGCATCACAATGCCAAAGTCCATTAAACTGCAGTACCTACAGATTCTTCATCTTGACCTTTAGAACAATGAACTTGTATGATATAGAATCATAAAAAAGAGTTATGTTCACAGTACTTGGAGTAGTCATCTATCCCAGGACAATTCCATTTTCAAGGAAAGAGAGCTTCATTTTAAAGGAGTTTTTCAAAAAGAACTAGTTATTACCAGACAATGTGTCCTCATCTCTGGTCCCCAAAATATGCTACTGATTATTAAGCCAAGAAAGTGGATTAATTTATTTTAGGAAGATTTACGATGCTAAGAATAAGGAAGAGTTTCATGTTCAATGCTTAATTTATCAGAAAATTTCTATCAGACAACATTCTAGTCCCCTTAGCATTCCAGTTAATAGAAGTTTTACTCCATTTATTAAAAGCTCATATTCTGAGCCCAGAACTTCATTGTCTGGTAGTACATATGAAATTTACTGACATGTAAAATCTCAATTTGAAAGCTTCGTTGTCTCCTGCCTTTTTTATGTTCACATTAAGATCTCATGAGAATGGTGATTCTGTCCTTGACTTTACTCCTCCTGGTCTGCACCAGATTAAACACACTGCCCAGTGTGACATGCCATTTAGCAATTGCCTTGTTCCATGAAAGGAATCCTGCTTTACTGAAGACTGATGCCTAGGAAGACTTAAAAATTGACATCTGAATGCAAATTTCATTCATTAAAATCATAATTAATTTATTGAAAGAGAATTGTTATTATTTCAGGGACAAATGAGTATTAGAATATGCATATTATTTTAATGAACAAAGAATCTTTGGAGAGACTTCTATGTTAATTGCAAGCAGGACACTCTAGTTCTACTAAGGAAAGTGAGAATGTTATGCATTAAAAAGGCTAAAGATTAGGTCTTTTAAAAGTACAGAAATTAAAAGTACAGGAAATTAGCATTCTATATCCAGGCTTTACCCCACATAATATTGTTAAATGTGAAATGCCAATAACAGACCAGCTACATTGGCTCTCATAGAGACCATGAAAGCAAGAAATGACAATAATACCGGTGTAAATAGTCAAGACAAGAGTCTCTCTTTATTGTATCAATGCTCTCCATATTTAAGCCTTAAAAACCACAAAATTACTAAGGAAACATAAAGAAATATAAAACATAAGTCAATCAGTGCATGAAGAGTCAATGTTTTGTATACTGGTAGAAAGTAGGCATTCTCTATAGAAACAGCCTCATCCCCTTTCCATCCTGTTTAATGATACACACCCAACATACTCGTTCCTAATTCTTGTCAGTCTTCGCCAGTCTTCTGATTGACATTTTGGGATTGGGGGTTCAAGCAGGGTTCAAAGCCAGGTCAAGATATCCTTGAATCCTGCAGCTAAGCAGGTATTGCTAGGTAGGTATTGTTGTCTGGAGAGACACAGTTAGTCAGTTCCATGAAAGCAAAATTCTTTTAATTAACCCATGTTTCTTCCTAAAAAAAAAAGTCATCTTTTTGTTGGTGATTCCCAGTTAGTCACCAATACTCAAGACTGATCACCACTGATATTCTTCTGCTGATTATGAATGTTAGTCATGAAATATAGTCACCAATGAATTAAAGGTAATGATCAATCAAATGGCAAAGGCAAGACATGAGGGACTGCGTAGGATGCAAAGAGAAGAGTAAAAGATGTCATCAGAGAAACATATGATAGAAATTAACAGAACGGTCAGATGGTGCAAGTGAGAAATAACCAATGGCCATTCTATGTGTTGATAACCTAATGAGTCACCACTGCCGAAAAAGCTAATTTAATGTAAGCTGTTTTGAGAGACATTGTATTAGAGATGATAGAAGTGATGTTGCCCCAGTCAGATCTTATGTAGAGCATTATTTTCAGCTTTGGGTGCCATATTTTGGGAAGGACATTAATAATCTGGAGAGTATCTTGAAGAAACAATCCAGGATAGCAGAGGGCATCAAGATTGTAGCATAAAATCATTTAAAGGACCTTGATATGATTCATGGGAAGAAGACTTTAGGGGAGGCATGATAATTGTATTCAAGTATTTGAAGTAAAAAAACATGACATCTAGCTTAAAAGGTCAGGAGGAAAATGATGAGAAAAATAATAGTAGAATCTATCTATTTTCCTATATATTTATATTTAGTTTTTTCTTATAGGCAAGAATATATTTGTCATTCAAGCACCAGAATTTGCTTTCTGTAGTAGAGTTTGAATGCTTGGGAGTTCAGCTCAAGAAAGGATCTCAGTGTCTGGTACCTTATCCTGCCAGGTGATTTGCAGAATCCTCCTAAGACAATTCAAATGGAAGCAATTCCATTTCCTGGCATGGTGCTTATATACTGTCCAAGTGTCATGGACATAGAACAATGAGATCAGCATGATGATTTTGTAAGACCTTCAGTTTGGTAGCAGTCTGATAGCTCTTATCTCCAATACTGTCCTTCAGAGCCTCCCAAACACTGAGCTAGCTTTGACAGTGATAATTGACATTATCAATGGATATATTCCTGAAAAGTAAATGGCTAAGGTAAGAGAACTTATCCTCAGTATTTAAAACTTCCCATTGCTGGAACCAACGGTTCCACATGTGGATGGTGGAGAACTTGAGTTTTCTTCATGTAAATTGTTAGGCTAAAGTTAGCACATGCAGCAGAGAAATTGATCCATAGTTAGAAGGTCATTTGTGCTTAAGAGAGTAAGAAACAATTAGAGGGTTCAGGTGCAGGCAACTTTTCACTAAGTTGGGTAGTTAAAAAGAGTAGAGAAATTTTGAAAGTAGCTAGATAGAGAAATTAGGACAGTAGCTAGAGTAGACGAGTCCAGGGAAAGATTTCCTTAGGATTGGGAAAAGCTAACATGTTTGTAAGAAAATGGAAAAGGGCCAGTGGAGAGAAAGATTGATGATGCCTGAGAGAGAAGGACTGATTTCTGTAGCAGGACCCTCAAGGAGATGTGGGAAGAAATGGGGATCAAGGATTTGCTGTGATTTAGAAATTGGACACCCAGAATTCTCATAGAGGGATTCTAGGATTTGTTAGAGGTGACAGCTGACATGGCCTGTTTAGTTAAGTGTTTCACACACAAAAAATAAATGATACCATTAACATCATTATTAGATTTGACACTGAATCCTTATATTTAGATTCTTCAATATACATTGTAAAACAATGTTTTACCTGTTAGAAGCTGTTCCACCATGTGTTTTCTATTCCTTTCCTTCACCCAATACAAGGGTTCAGATTTCATTCCCCATATTATCATGCTGTAGTAGTGCTGGTTAGAAACCTAAAAGCCTCAAGAGTGACAAATTAGAAAAGTCTTAAAAACTTTTAAGCCAGCCCTTCCTGGTAAAACTAGAGACACCCTCTTTCCCCTGGCTCATATTGCTTTTTTTAAAATTGTTATCAGATGTATCATAAATTTAATGCTGATAAAAGAAAAAAAAGAAAGCTACTTTCATTCCACATTTTTATAGTAGTACCACTAGGAAATGCAAAGTTTATTTTTCCCTGAAATAGCTATTCTCAGGGAACCTTTGGATTATAGCCACAGTCTCCTATACCATTTTTCCCTTGCTCCATTTCATTATACAAACACCAATTTTGCCCCATCATTTCCTTTCACAATATGTAGTGTCAAAGAGAGATGAGCTAGGCATGTTGCCCGATGTTAAACCAACAGATGGATTATATGGATAATAGGATAGATTTCCCATAGACTTTTATAGTAATCTGGTAAGCCAAGGACCAGTTAGATCCAGTGACAAAATGCTGACCCAAACTGGGAATGTATAAATGAATGATAGCAATGGACATGGATGGTCTATTACAAATTATAATATGCATTAATGGATGGGTAGATGAAGGCAAATGAGACATTAAACATACATACACAAGCTCTTTCCATGACTTTCCCTAATCTATCACATGTCATTTATCTATGGTAAGGCAGAACACACACTTTTTATAATTTAATAGGTAATCTTTAAGAATTATCTTTAAGAATGGCTAAAAAATTCACCACCCTGTAATCAATTTAGTAAGGATCCTTTCCAAACTTAACTGGTTCCGTCATCAGAAAACAGACAGCTTGCCTACCCACAGGTCCAATGCTATCCTATAAAATTCAAAATTTTCACTCCAAAACTTAAAATCGTCTCCTGGAAACTTAAGATTAAATCTTAGTCTTTCCCACAGAATTTGGACAGGTAAATTCTTAAAAGTAAACTCCTATACCTTTCCCATCCCCTTTATTTCTGTGAGAGTGGATAGGAATTAAGGAATTTTTAGCGATCTTCTCTCCCTGCTTACCTACCACTTTCTAGCTCTTCAGCAGAAAACTTAAGCACTTCTTTGGGTAAATACAGAGACATAGGGAGTATGCCATGCTTGCTTCCTCTGACCACCCGTCACCATGACTCAGTGGAAAGAGCACTTGTCTGGTACATTTGTTTCTAGCTCCCATGCAGCATTGCAAAGGCAGCAGGTGTTCAGTAAATGCTGTTGACTGACTGACTCCATCATCAGGCATACATCTGTACTCTAGGGAAGACACTGTGCAATCTGTTCAGGGCATGGATGCATCTAACTCTATGATTAGTGGAGCCAGGGATGACAACCGTAATGGAAAGGGACTGCTGAAAATGCACTGGTTGAATAAGCTGTTTTTGCAGGTCTGAAGGATTTTTTTAACCCCCTGTATATAGTTGCCATATAAATAGAAAGAAAAAATAAGAACCACATCTCTTAAGCCTGTCTTAATTTCCTGCAGTGCCACAAACAACCCTTTGCACAGCAGGCATCTGGTAAATGCAGACAGATTTTAGGAACAAAAGGCCTGCCATTTTATTTACCCATAACTTTGATGATATGCTAATTGGAGTCTTCCTATGTCCCACTGAAAGGTGGTAGCTCATACACAGTTCATGATACTAGGTTTCTATATAAAGTGTAGTAGGATATTTAGGAACATTGACTTTCAATTCCAAATAAGCAGATAAAACAGTACCAGTTACAGGCTATGGTTCTCAGAGTCCCTATTCTTGGCCATGTTCCTCCCAGCTTCCTTCAAAAAAGAGAAAGAGCAAGGAAGCAAAGGGGTGGATGCTGGTTGGGTGTGGATTATCAGGTGGCAGAAAAGAGGGACCAAAAATGCTTTGGAGAGACAGGACGGAAACATAACTAGCTTCCTTTCATTCTCTGTGGCTTTTTCCTTTTTCCTCTTCAGGAAGTTATGTCAACCAGCAGTGCTCCAAAGTGAGCCACATGGCAAATACTATTATGGCTAGGGACATCTTAACCGCCCCTGCCCCCCAGAGGTGGGAGCTTCAAAGAAGCCAATTTAGGGTTTTTAATTAATTTTTTTCAATTAACAAACATTTGCTTTCTTTCTCTTTGACCTCCTCTCCACACTTGGGGGAAATAAAAAACCCTTGTGACAAATTTTTCTGATGCATGGAAAAAGCTTCCAAACAGAGCTATACAAAAGTAGAATTCCCTTTCCCTGGGTCTTCAAAGACCAAATACCATGTATTAAGAATGTTATAATCGGACACTTCTTCAAGTGTGGCTGATTTAGTGGCTTTGGGGAGACCCTCCATCTCCGAGAATTTATCATCAATAAACACAAATATCTGTCAGTGTTCCTAAGATACAGACAAGACATATTTTATGTAATTTTTTTCAACAAACATTAACTTTCTTTCTCTCTCAACATCTTTTTCACATGGAAAAAGAAAATAGAAAAAACAAATAAAACCTTTCTCACAAAAACGTATAGTTAAGCAAAACAATTTGCTACACTGCTCATGTCTAGAAATGCATGTCTGTATCTTGAAAACAGATTTTGAAGGTGAAATTTCTACATTTTATTTCTAACTTTTCTAATCCTCCTCCTTCCCCCAATTTCCAGAAAAACATTGAAAACAGGTGGGAAATGGCAATTGGGGAAAATTAATAAATTAACCAGAATATTGCTTGCCATAGTTTAATATCAACAATAATACTAGTAATAAAACATTTTGAAGACACTGAATAAAATAGACATTACAAATTTTGCTTGTCCCAGGCAGTCATCCCAGTCTTCTCAAGGGACAGATTATTACAGTTCCTTCCTAAATATTAGCCTGCACATAAGCTCAGAGGGCATCTCTAAAAAGTGTTAAATGTTTAATAGTATTTTGTATAGGGACCCCTGTCTATTGGATTGCTATAGGAAAACTAGTCATTTCTAGAAAAGGTGCTAAACACTCATTAGCACTTTTAGTCTGCTTCAGGGCCAGTTTCACAAGGAGAAAATGAAGTTATTTGATAAACATTTATGGGCAAAAACTGTATATTTTGGGAATGCCAAGAAAATTTCAAGAACTGTAATCAGTGAGCTACTTTTAACTACAATTGGCTAGTTTTCAAATAGAAAATTTAATAGGTCCAGAAAAGGTGTGATTTTTAGAAAAATATAAATTGCAAATAAAAGTTTTCACTAAATTCTATCAAGATGGTACAATTAAGGATAGTAAGGAGGTAATGGAAGATACCATCAGTGTGATTTTAAAATGTTAACTAAAATGTCTGTCATAAAGTTAGAATAAAGACCAGATTTGCTGTCCAATAAATGACAGTTCATTGTCTACAGGGGAAGCGAGGTTGTCTCTGAAGCCTTGTAGAAGATTTTCCTCTTTGCTTGTGTGGGCCCAGAATTTGCCAGGATATTCTCTAATTTAGGTTTAGAATCAAACTAAGTTTCTACAGCCCTATCCTACAATGACAAAATGGGATGACTTAGCTCTTTGAAATCATATAAACCATCTGAGTTTGGTCTGATTTGGGTGGGTAACTGTTATGAACTTTACTGAATTACCTGCCCCATGGGATTTGCCTCATTGAAAGCCATCCTGAAAGATATACAGTTGTGCTGTCCAGTGGGAATAAGAGACTTAATGACTAGCATTCTGTTTTTTTTTAAAGAAGTTTTAAAAAATAAATAGATATTTTGAAGAAAGAAGCAATTATTTTCTTTTAAAGAATCAACCAACAATATAGGCAGAAATCAAATTTTAAAATGCCAAGTTTCCTTAACTGAAAAAAAGTATAATAGAGGAGAGGTGAGAAATGATGCTGGGGTACCAACTATACAGTTTTCTGAACTGCCACAGAGATAGTTTAAATTGACATGAAAAATAGAAAGGACAAGAGAAAGCTCATTGAGAAAGTGTTATAGACTCCTGGACAAGAGTGAGAAAGAAATGAAAAATATTAATGCAGCTAAAATAGGCCCATTGAAAAGATGGGACATTGATCACAAAGAAGTGCGTGTAACCTGGTATTGACTGGTGAGTGTTGTGAAGAAAGGAAGCAATTGTCCCTGAACAGACATGGTTTACATGCTAGTGAAGCTGCATTCATGGGGAAAACTGGAAGAAACTGGGCCCCTTCTCTGGAACAAAAAAAAAAAAAAAAAGAATCATAACGACCTAATCACAGCTTTTGTTGGGGATCGATGGTAGAATAAAATATCCTCTCTGTCAAAAGGGAAAGTTATACAAAAGATATTTTATAATCTTTAAGAACTAAACCATTTCTTTGCCTCAATTGCTGTGCGGTCATATGTTTCCTTCTCTTCCTTTCCCACCATTCCAACTGACACCCCTAGACCCCTTCAAAAAAGTCCCTATAGCCCTCTCTCACTGTTGCCTTGGCTAGAAGCACAAAATAACATGAGAAAGGCAAATGGCTTTCTGGAAAGAGCATTGGATTTGCCATCAGGAAGATTGTAGATTTAAATGACACTTTCTAGCTGTGTGATTCTCATCCTCTCATCCTTATCTTCCTCATTTGTAAAATGGAGATAAGCATCCTTATTTCACACAGCTATTATGAGGCTCAAGTAAGATGACACATTCCTTCAATTCACTTATCCTCCTCCCTAGTCATTTGAATCAGACTAAAAATTCTTAATTCTTGAGTCTCTTAGCTCCTCAGTCTCTTAAACTCCCATGACCTCTATCTTCTGTCCACCACAACCACACCCAGAAGTATTTGAAATTTAGGTACTAGAATAATTTGCCATTTCCTCCTCCAGCTCATTTTATAGATAAAGAAACTGAAGCTCACAGATTTATGTGACTTGTCCAAGGTCACATAGCTAGTAAGTGTCTGAGGCCAGAATTTAAATGCACAAAGATGTGGTTTTAGCAAACACACAAAAGAATCCTAACCTCTTATCTTATTGATATTTTTAGCTTTATTTGCAATGGAAATCCATCAGTATCATCTTTGTGCAGTAAGTATTCATTGACAATGGAGTCTGTATTGTCACTGAAAAGATGGCTTTGTTACAGAAATAGATCCAGTTAGCATCTTTACAAAAAAAATATTCTAAACAAATATCCATGAAGATACTAAGAGGATAACAGGATCTCTCTACTGGGTAATCTTTCTTTTATCTTAATTCCAAGTCCCTTGGAAAATTGAGTTATCTTTCACATATTTTCTTCTGCTCATTAATTACTTAATTCAGAGTTCAGAGTTTGTCATCTGCAAAGAGAAAGGCAATACTCGCCACTGGTATTTTTCATCTGTGTTGGCTTGTAGAAATAGTGGCTTAGCCCTATGCCTATATTTTTTTATTTTCCTTTCCTATCATTTCATACTTGGGGTGAGGGGTGAGGGAGAATCAGATTCCTCTTCTCTCTGGCAAGGAAGTATCTTGAAGGTTAGGTATTCTAAAGTGTTCCACAACTTTTACAGAAGGTTTGATGTTTTTCAAAGGAAACCCAATTCCAATGTGCAAAAAAAAAAAAAAAATTGTCTTGTGGTTTTAGAAAGAGAAAAGAGGATGACATTATGGTTTAGCAGACCAGAAACAAAATGCACCTTCAAAATAAATGTTCAAAAAACAAGTGAAAAAAAGCCCACCCTTATCCAATCCCCTGGACACATCTTTGAACTGGGTCCTTTTGGCCTGCAAAAGACTCTTATCTTCATTGACTTCATAGTTTCAAAGTCTGCCATCTTTTTGTTCATTTCCTCTAAGATACATTTCACTTTCTCTTTGGCCTCTTCCACTAGAATTAATAGCATCATCCTTTTTCTCCCTTTACAAAAAAAAAAAAATTCTTCATTCATACAAAAATGAATTCCTTGCCCAGCTTTCTTCTTGATACTATTCACCTAAGACTATCAACAACATTATTATGATTCAATAATATGATAAAGAATTTTTCTATTTTAATAAGTAACCAAAAATTTAAGACACCTAACTAGTTTGGGGATGAAGTAAAGCCACAGATGGATTTTCAATTCTTCTAAAAAAATTTTCCCCTTTCCTTATTCCCAATAGATTATACAATGGCACCGATTAGTAGAGCATTTTGAAATACCACTTAAGGCTTTATCACAGTGGAGCCCTGCCAGTAATAGTCTTTAATTCACTTATATGTGCCAATTCATCTCTGTCAGGATCCTATTAATTTCCTCCCTGTTTTACTCTGTCCCTAGCCCTTATATAATGAGGCACCGTGCTCCCCATTTATGTAACCAAAAAAATTAAAATCTCTTGTAAATGACTTCTGATCTACTGCTTTTAGTGACCAGGCTGTCTCACCACTTCCTCTTCATGTTTAATTCATCCTCTGCAAGCTCATTTCTCTAGAAGACTACAGGAAGATCAAGGAGCCAAATGGTGAACTCATAGGAAAAGTGTGGGAATGCAGGTTAACTGTTTTAACCTTTGGTCCTGCATTGAGGAATACTTTCCAGACTATCATACCTAAGATACACAAACTCAGCCAATACTGATTGAATGAGTATTAATGAAAACCAACCTCTTACAATCCTCATTTATCTCTCTTATCAATGGGTAAAATGTCAAAATACCCACAACATCATCATGACGTGGGAAGATAAGGAGCGCAGTAGATAGTATTAGAGTCAAGAAGACCTGAATTCAAATTTGGCCTCAGATACTTTCTACTCATGTGACTCTATACAAGTTATTTAATAGCTACCTGCCTCCGTTTTCCTATATAGAAAATGAGTATACTTCCCCAACTACTTCCCAAGGTTGTTGCAAGGATAGCATGATATAATCTTTGTAAAGCACTTTACAAACTTAAGTACTATTTAAATGCTAGATATTATTGTCATTATTCTTATATTATCACAAACCAGAAAAACCTGCAAAAAACATAGGGGAAGACTATTAAGTCAATACTATGGCTTATGCACCTGGCATTTCTATTGATGTTGATCTGGGATGAATAGAAAGTGAACAACTAGAGAAACTGAGAGGAGTTTGCATAAATTTTAGGTGCTGATATAAAATGATTACTGCTGGGCTAAACTCACATCTCTCTTAACTTATTCTGCACTTTTCAGAATTGGAGCCAAACACCAGGAGCTACGAGAAAAGCAGGCAAGAGGGCTTATTGATTATTCCACTGGCCTCATAGGACCTTTTCATGATATGGATGATGATGAAATGGATCCCAATTATGCCCGAGTGAACCATTTCCAGGATACTTATGTACCAGCTGGTGTCTACAGGCCATCATCACCACCAAGTATCGGAGCACTTGGCTACCCACGGGATGGCCCCCCACTATCTCCAGAGAAGGATCACTTGGAGGGGCTTTATGCAAAGATCAACAAGCCTTACCATCCTCAGACTCTTGCTGACAGGTAATGAAACCTTGTGGAAGTTGAAGGTAGTCCTTATCCAGTAGGGTCACAGATGGGCTGTCTGTGTTCAGTGAGAGTGAGAATTGGACATAGTGATGTGAAATTCTAAAAACAAAACAAAAACAAAAACCCTTCATTTTTCTGAAAATGATACACAGCGGCTACCCTAGACAAGGGCTGTGTTTTGACTTAACTTGAAGCTGTCAACCATCCAAAAATAAAGCTAACAAATAATAGTAATAAGGCACCATGAATAGACAATAGATGAATTCAGAGAGCAAAGTCCCTGTTGCAAAGAGCTGACAATTTATGCAAGAATATTATGACAGAACTGATAATGACAAACGTTCAAAGAGCATTGGGTTTTTTTTTTTTCCTCTCAAGAGCCTTACAGTGAAGAGCTTATGCTGAGGGAAGGTGGCTTGAAATCAGGAGTAGGCAAATTAAACACAATGAGTGATGAAATGGAAAGCTGTTCTTTGTGAAGGAGGGAAAGTGAAAGGGGATATGATTAAAAGCTTCTAAAGCAACGTAACTGAGGGCAAATCAGAGGGCCATGAGGGGCAGTAAGGGAGCTTTGTAAACAAACAAAAAATCTATGAATTTCATCCACCTGAACAGCTCTGCATGGATCATCAAAGATATAAAAGCAGATAATCTTAGTCATAGAATAGAATGATGAAACCAAAGATCATTTGCATTTAGGAAATAAAGATGTTGAAACAGGAGTGTCATTCTGCGTGCTTGACAGAGAGGAATGAACTGAAATTCATTGTCACATTTAGGACTCATCCAAGAAAATATTAATCAATGCATATTGTAGATAGGTCCCCAAATTTTGCACACACTAAATGGGTTGAAACCCTTTGTTCCATTTTATTTTGGTATATTCCAGCACAAGCTAGGAAAAGGAAAAACATGGCAGGTGGTAGCACCAAACTGTGAGCTTTTACTCCAGAGCAAAAAATAAAAAATAAAAAAGCCTTGTTTTTCCAGATTTCTTTTGGTCCTGACAACCACCCAGTGCCCATTAGTAACCAGCTTTTGTGTGATAGCATGATATATTGCATATGTTTACAGTTTACATTTCCCCAGCTGTGTGATATTATGCACTTTCAATTAGGTTGGGGAGAGGAAAGGAAATCATGGCATTTTTATGCAGACTGTAAAGTATCGCTTCACAAGACTGATTACCTTTCAGAGCCTTTCCAATAACCAAGTGGGAAGGAAGGAGCAATTTTTAATCCTTACTGTCAAGCTTCCAGGTTGATAGTATTAAAGAAAGATGGTCAAGTTTTTCTTTGAGGTAAAAAGAAAATATAAATTCCTGTGACTCAGTGATATAGTCATTAAAAGTAGGCTGCTAATTCATAGCCACCCCTTGAATCACCTGTTAGGAGAAAACCATTTTTATTCTCAAGCCATAATACCAAATATATTGTATAAATCCTAGACATGAGAAGATGCTGGCCAGGACTGTGGTCTTTAGAATCTTTACTAAACTCACAGAGGTCACTCCCAATCTGAATCCAGGCACTGACAATACTGAAATTAGACTTTGCCGGTGAGCTTCTAATCCAGCAAACTTACTGCAACATAAGTACTGATCTATCAGGCCCTTCATGTTTTTCATCTTCCTTGTGTATCTGAAGCTTCCTCTGAAGTTTCTTCAAGGAATTTTAATTTCATCTTTATTGTCAAACTTCTGGATTAACAAAAACTCATCTTCTTCAACACCATTATTCTCCCAATGAGGCAAATCATAGATTCGAAAAACCATAATTGCAAGTGATCCAAAAAGCAAGTCAGTCATGGACGCATAGTGGATGCCAGTGAGCCATAGCATTATTGCTAATGAAAATTTGCATATAAGAAATGACATAAAAGACATCAACGAGCAAAGGTGTGATCAGAAAAGGTGGTGAGGGGTTATGAATTTGTGTCAGTTGGTAAGTGAAGGCTTCCAGCATCCCAAGTAATTTTTCTATGGAGGATTCTGGGAGGATATAGATAAGAATTCTATAGATTGAGAAAATGTGAATAGTTTCCAAGATACACTGATAGAGGAAGGAAACATTGCCATGAGATCCTTTTTGTTTGTTTGCTTGATTAAAGGATATTGCTTTTATATTACAAACATTTCCAGAATATTGCCATTTTCTGAGAGATCTCTTGTAACAAAGTAAAGCAATTAAGCAAAGTTAACAATAATGACCTCATCTGAAAGTGCTTGCCACCTCCAACATTTGTAGCAACCCCTGAACTTCTATTTTTAATTTTTTTCAAATGAAGAGAAATCTATTTTCTCTTCCTCCATCTCCCACTCCAACAGAAAAAAAAAAAAAAGAAAAGAAAATTGCTTTTAACAGATATGCATAGTCAAGCAAACCAATTCCCTTGTTGTCTGGGTACAGAAATATCTATGTCTCATTCTGCACCTTAAATCTATCACCTCTCTGTCAGGAGGTAAATAGTACATTTCATCATCGATCCTTTAGTATCATGGATGGTCATTGTATTGATCGTAGTTCTTACAGCTTACAAAGTGGTTTTGTCTTTATATAGTGTCATTGTTATCATATAAGTTGTTCTAGTTATTTCATTTCTCATCAATTTATAAAAGATCTTAAAACTGTGCATCTTTATAATGTTGGCATTATGGTATAAATTGGTCTTCTGATTCTGCTTACTTCCCTCTACATCAGTACATATTAGATTTTTCTCTGTCTCTGAAATTATCTATTCTTTCATTTCTTACAGCACAATAGTATTCTGTCACATTCATACCTATTCAGTGCCTCTTCTTTCAAGGGAATCACTTTCAGTTTATAGTTTCTTTTGCCACCACAAAAAGAGCTGCTATAGATTTTTTTGTGAATATAAAAACTTTTTCCTATTTGTTTGATCTTTCTTAGCATAGGTCTCCTGGTGGTATCACTAGGCCAAGAAATCCATCAGAGTTTTGAAAAATAATTTTAATTAACATTCACTCCAGAAATGTATTTTAAATACATCCTAATGAATATGGATTACATATTTGTCTTGGTTTGTAGTGACTATTTAAAAAAGCTAAAGCTAAAACCACTTTAGATAGAGGTTAAAATTACTATACAGGGAACATAGTAGAATTCAGAATTAGCTTTAAATCTGTCTGATCCCTTCTTATTTCACAAATGAATTAACTGAGGCTTGGAGAAGATGTGACTTGGCTAAGATCACTAGCTTCCCAAAATGTTATTTGTAATTATACTTAAACTCTGATTTTGCTTTGCTTGGATCCTTAGCATTTATTTTTAAATATCATTTTGTATCCACTTTTTGTTCTGTAAGCTTCCCGGTGGCATTTAGCCAAGAAGCAATAAAATTCTAACTTGACTTGGCCATGACTGAATGAATCTGAAAAGGGTGAGTCAGCAAAAAGGACATACTCAGGAGTAATTGGAGAGGAGTTAGATACCAGAAAGAAGCTGCTAGTAAGAGCTGCCACGAAAATACCCTGACTGGCTCTATGGGCTATAGAATGGAAACCCAGGGGCTACGAATACTTAATCCACTCTTGCCACGTGTGCACAATGTGACTCAAGGTAGTTATATCATTTATTTATACTGAGTGATTATAAAATTACAATTTCTGTGAGGTAAATGTTCTAAGGAGGTGTTGGAGGTGTTATTCTACAGATCTAACCCATTAAAAAATAATTAAGTTATAGCAAGTTGAGTCATACTCACTTGGATTGAGTGATTTGTCCATTACTGAGCAGCTAGGTGGCAGTTGATAAGAGCCCAGATCTGGGGTCATAAAGACTTGAATTCAAACGTGGCCTTAGATACTAAGTAGGTCTGACCATGAACAAGTTACTTAACTCTGTTTGCCTCAGTTTCTCATCTGTAAAATGAGCTGGAATAGGAAATGACAAACCCCTCCAGTATCTCTGCAAGAAAATGCCAAATAGGGTCACAAAAGGTTCAACACAACTAATTGACTAAAAGACAAATGTACAAAACCCTGATCAAATCATGTTTCCTAAAATTTTCAGTATACCGAAATAATATAAATACAAAAGACAAACACAAACAAAAGACAAAAATTATGATTTATTTATAAGATAAATATTAATTCTGTTCCTCAACATTGATGCTTACTACATGGTAATGTACTCTTATGTTTTTAATAAGTGAGGAAGAATGAGAAATAAGGTAGATAAGCTTTAAAAACATAGATTATAGAATTACATGAATTATATTCAAGAATCCCCTCTGCCATGGCTGACCAGGGATTCTTTAGTCTGATTGTGAGCAATTCCAGTGAAGGAGAGTCCCCACCTTTTTGAGGCATTGCCATCTACTTTTGAATAGTCCTAATTGTGAATTTTCATTGTGACTTTATTAAAGCCATTTTTAAAAACTGAAATATATAGATAACATGCTTTTCTTATTACATGTCAGCAAAATCATAGGTTCAGATGAGAAGAACAGAGAGGCAAAGAGACAAAGACAAGAAAGACAAAGAGAATCTGTCCTTATACAGAGATTCTTAACTGGAACATCTGAAGTTTTAGTTTTCTCTTCTAACATATCAATAACTATCTCAGTAGAATGCATATCTTTTATAATCCAATGTATTTTACTTTATGCTTTTAAAAGCATTCTCCAAGAGTCCCTGGGCTTCCCCAAACCTTCAAAAGGATCCATGGGACAAAAAGTCCTAAGAACATCTGCTTATATTAAGAGAATATTTTTCTCCCTTTTCCTTCTACCTGTGGATCCTAATTATGCCATCTAGAGCGACATAACATAAATGTGATTATTCTTCTATACGGCAACCTCATATATATATATTTGCTGAGGCAATTGGGGTTAACTGACTTGCCCAGGGTCATACAGCTAGTGAATATTAAGTATTTGAGGCCAGATTTGAACTCGGATCCTTCTGACTTCAGGTGCTCTATTTACTGTACTACCTAGCTGCCCTTAAAGTATGATTCTTAAGAAATAAAATCATAAGATTTTATGGTTGTTCAGTAAGTGCAGTCATATCAAATCTTCATCACCCCATTTGGGGTTTTCTTGGCAGGGGATACAGTCTTGTCTGACTCTTTATAGCCCCATTTCTTTGCAAAGATACTCGTTTGCTATTTCCTTATGTAGCTCATTTTACACATGAGTAAACTGAGGCAAACAGGGTTAAGTGACCTTCCTAGTGTCATACAGCTAATAAGTGTCTGAGGTCAGATTTGAACTTTGGAAGCTGAATTTTCCTAATTCCAAGCCTAGAACTCTACCTACTGTGTCACCCAGCTGCCCTAATTCCCAATTTACACATGAGGAAATGTCAACAGATACAGATTAAATGAGCTGCCCAAAGTCACAAAGTTAGTGATCATCTGGAGCTGGATTTGAATTTGGGTTGTATAGAGACCAGACTTCTCGACTCCAAATCCAAAACTCTGTACCACTTAGCCAATTCTTTATATCAGAATATATTCCCAACTGCTGATGTATTGGTAGCATTATCTATATGTATGAAATAAATGGTTTTATACATAGGAATCTCTGGTAGACAGCAGGTGGGAGTGATAGAGTGGGCCTAGAGTGGAAGACTCATCTTCATGACTTCAAATCCAACCTCAGACACTTACTAACTGTGTGACCCTGGGCAAGTCACTTAACTGTTTGCCTCAGTTCCTCATCTGTAAAATGATCTAGAGAAGGAAATAGCATACCCCTCCAGTATTTATGCCAAGAAAATCCCAAATGGAATCATGGAGAATTAAACCCATCTGAACAATAACAGGCATAGAAACCTACTTTTGCCAGCTTTATTTCATAAATTCATAGTTCACAATTCATAACTAGATGACCCTAAATTTCTTTGCTTTCCAAAGGCTATCATATTTCTTGGATTTCCAAGAGTTTAAGACAAGGTTGCATGATGTTTTCAAGCAAGTAAATTAATTTCCTGTGATAAATGGAAAACTTTCCAGGAATATCAACTACTTTTTCTGCCTCCCTCCTCTCCCCACCCCACCCCCAAAATAAGAGAAGACATAAATGAATTCTTTGAGTCATTAGGCAAATAGATATCCAAGTTCAGTCTTGGGTCAGTAATTCAATCATGGGTTAGAGAACTTTTTTTAGCTCAGAGATAAACTGTTTCATTCATTTCACTAAGTTTTAATGAGATCTTTTGAATATAAGTGACTGGAAACCATTCATTTTCCAGAAGTTTTAAAAAACCCTGAAAATTAATGGTCAAGGAAATCCTAGGCTAAAGGTGCTGAGGGAAAGCCGAAGTGTTAAGAGAAAAGCTTTGGGATGAGGTGTTAATCATACGAGAAAATCCAGGTGTGAACACCACCTTCTGTTCTTGAGGGAAAACAGAATCATTGATATTTCTTCACCAAAAAATTTTTTGTTCATTTGCAAGGTTAAGCATTTCATTTAGTAGTAGATCTGTCATGCAATCTAGCATTCTGGGTTCTGTGTCTGCCATAATCCTTTCCCCCAAAAGACCTTTCTCCAGCTTTTTCCCTTAAGTTATTTCCTCCCTCTCTCTCTCTCTCTCTCTCTCTCTCTCTCTCTCTTTCTCTCTCTCTCTCTCTCTCTCTCACTCTCGCTCTTTCTCTCTCTCTCTCTCTCTCTCTCTCTCTCTCTCTCTCTCTCTCTCTCTCTCTCTCTCTCTCTCTCTGTTTTCTATGTCTCTGTTTCTCTCTCTTGTGATTTTTCCCTGTTAATTTTATTTCAGATTAATGACTTTTGAGCTCTCACCTCTGACTCTTGATGTAGTGTTCAGGGACTTGAACAGTGAATAAAGTAAATGGCTTAGAGATGTGTATTTTTTTTCAGTTCTAACAAACAGAACAAGGATGAGCTCATTTCAGTCTGGGAATCCCAGTTATAAGTGTCATCTCCATGGAGAATTAAAATTCATCAGTTGAACCAAGCAATCAGGGAATTTTTTTTTGTCAAAGAAAGTATTATCATCAATTTTTAAAATGACTTTTAAACAATAATGAGAATCCTCTTAATGAAAGAATCTCCATGGCTAGATAAGTGCTAATAATAACGGATATACCATTAACTGTACTTTCCTCACATCTCTTCCTCCTAAAATTTGATATTCTCATTAATTTTTTTCTTTCCTCTGGGATCCCCACTCATGGGATTGCACAAATTCTCTTCCCTTGCCCTGGCAACTTACAGTGATACCAAATACAAACCCCCTTCCTTTGTAGCTTACATATAAGATAAGACATAAAATAATTGGTGGGTGACCAGAGATGATAAATTATCACACCAATCCCCTTTGCCATGGTCACCCATTAGGAAAGATGGAAGGAAAGCTTACCACCTTACGTTGCTCTGATTTGTTTAGGCAACCATTTATGCAGATCCTAGAGTCTAATAACTAGTCCATAGCTTGTATTTATATGTGTTTACTTGTTCAAAAGAGCTGAAAGTGCTTTCATCTTATAAATCCCCGCAACAGCTTTGTGAGGTAGAAGGAAATGGAAGGGAGGGCTTTATTATTATCATCCTTTTGACATCTAGGGATAGAGGGGCAAAAAAGGAAGAAGCAACATAACAAGAACACATGTGGCTAGTCCTGCCTCTCAAAATAGAACTTCAACTATGAAGAATTAATAATGATGACGTGCTGTCCTCCAAATCAGAAAGAGATAGTACTGTCATCTGAGATCCTGAATTCGAGTGATGCTTCTTTCTCTCCCTACCTGTGGAATCTTGGACTCCTTTGTCCTTCAGTTTCTTCATTTGTCAAATTGAATTATTGGACTTCAGAACTTTATAATCCCTTACAGCCCTCTGTCATTCAAGGATCTATAGCATATGCTTTCAATTGTTTGTTTTTTTTAATTTTTACTCAGCTTTTTTTGTGACCTGTGGTTTGCATAAGTGTACTGGGCCACGGCATATACCTTTTCATTACAGCCTTTGCCTGCATTGAGAATTAATTCCAGAGGGCCCTGCTTATAATTTCTCCATTTAATGCAACGTGTAATCAAGAACAGGTCAATGTTAGGTCAATTCTTCCCCCATATGTATCTTTTCAAATAATAAATAATCAGGAGAATTGGAAAGGGGCATCAAAAAGATAGTTTCAATGTTAGCTCTCATAAATAACCAATTTCCTAAATAGGTATTTTAATATTTATATGCTATGGAATTCCTTCCCCCACCTCTCAGAGCTCTAGCTTAGGACTGATATGAAAAGTATCCAGAAATAGAATGTAAATGCTACCATTTTGCACTAGGCTTTTAATCAGTCCTGGGGAAAGCATCCTCGCTTACCTCCAGTTTGGTAATATTTTGGCCCCATCCTCTCTAAATGGCCCTGACCTATATGATTTAAATGGGAAAACATAAAGAAGAATCATACAGAATAATAGTTTCTAGAGAGGGGCGTCTGTTGGCAATAATGAAATCAGTATACCATTAACCATTCATGGGCTCAAAAGATCATAGATCTAGGGCTGAAGGCCTTCAGAGGTGATCTATTGCAATCCTTTTCTTTTTTATGTGAGGAATCGGAGGCCAGCCCAAGGTTAGCTAGTGTCAACAGTGGGATTTGGATTTAAAACTTTCAACTTCAGAGCCATTCCAAATATTAAAGTATACAGCAAAGACACTGCAAGACAGATTCTCTTCCCAATATTAACATTACAAATATGGTAGCTAGGGTTACCTGGGGTAACTAGGGTGATCTCCTAGGGTTTCTGAACCACATGCCTCTGAGCTAGCACACTCTATCATCTTGTCCCACTCTGCTAATCTTCAGCATCACCATTAGGATTTACAAGCCTATAGCAATCTATACCTTAGATGGAACCAACCCTGGAGAATTAGAATCCCTCAGTATCTTCTCCCCTCCCACTCAGTCAATATGAATGTTTTTGGACAGCACCACCAGGAATAGAATATATACTAGACTATGGGAGGGGATATTATTATGTTTGTACTAGCTTATGCCTTGGTGGGCCCCATTAGTCAAGTAACATTCCAACTTTAATCTTTTCTTTCTTTTATCTGTCCCCCTGAATCTCAGGCTTCAGTTTTTCACACTCCAACTTTGTTTCATCTCACCTTCCAGGAGATGGCCGGCAAGGACCGTGTGCATAAGTTCATTTGTCTCTTCTATAACTGGGACTTAAGAATGCCTAGAGAGGAATAGAAATGAATGCAACTTCTTTGGACATGAAGGACATGATAATTCTTATTATAGTTATGATTATCATTGTAGCATTTTTATAGTGATTTAAGGAATGCAAAGTGTTTTACATATATTATCTCATTTGATCCTCACAAAAGCTTGTGAGATAATCACTATTATTATCTCCATTTTACAGATCAGAAAACTGAGGCAAACAGAGGTTAAGTGACTTGCTTGTACTCATACAATTAATAAATGTGTGAAGCCGATTTGACCCTAGCTCCTCCTGATTCCAAGTCTAGTACACTATCACCATACATATTCTGTGATGCTAAAGAAATCTATATACATGCTGATTTCCAGTCAGCCTACTGTTTATGGAATCTAATAACTTATAACTTCCAAGTCTCAAAATTGTGATGCACCAGTGAACATAATATAGAGAAACTAATATTTTTCTATAACAATCTTCCCAACATCTAAATCATGGAATAGCTGTCAACTTTTATATATTCTACCAGATTTTCTAATAAGAAAGGATTTTACCAGAACTGGTTATATTGCAGATAAAGAGATAGAGATGGTGAGAGATCTCAGATGAGAAAGTACCCTCTACAACTATAAGTCAGCACCTTCTCTGCCACTTAAAGCCTTAAGCAAGTGCACCAAGAATTTAAATGATTTGCCCCAGTTTCACAGATAATGTATGTCTGAAGAAAGAACCTTTCTGAGGCTTACTCTTTATCCACCAGTCTGTGCCATAGGCTTATGGGTAAAACAGTTTCAAAATGAGTCTCTTAAAGGATGGAGGAGAATAATATGCATTCGGCTTTTCCCAGAGGCCGAGACCACAAGGATGAAAAAGGCAAGAAAGTAGTGACTTTTGGTAGCAAAAACCCACATGTTGACTTGCTCACGTATAATAGAACATTTGATTTATTCACAATTTTCAAGAATCATTTTTATTATTACTACAATCTGGGATATCATTTTTCTCTTTTTGCTGCTTTCTCATCAGGTATGTGATGGACACTGTTCAATTCACCTTGAGAAAGCTGATTGTTAAATTTTCATTGTGAAAATATATACCTTGGAAATGTATAAAAATTACAAATAAGAACTTGATTTAATCTTTTGTTCATTGCTTAAACTTAAGAAAAAGATAGTGAATATTTTAATCATATGCATTGAACTTAAATTTTTGCTGTAGGTATATTTAGTTTTTCTGAAGAGTTGATGGTTAAACACACTAATTCACCAATGTCTCTAACCCATTCCTGAACCTAAGCTCCTTCACCAGCAGTGTGAATGTGAATGAGAATTGAGAAAAACAATACAGAATTAGTAAGAACTTAAGAGTTAATCAACGACCAGTAATGGATACCAAGCTGCCATTAGCTGGTGGGCCTCCTCTTCTGACATTTCTTTGTTCTTCCCCTCCTCTCTTTCTCCTTCCTTTTCCTTTTCCTCTTTATTTGATACATTCCTTGGCAAAGACAGGAGTTGCAGTATTTGCATGAATTGACATAACCTTTGTGATATACAGAGCATTTTTCTAACACCAATCTGAGAATGGAGCAACTCAAATGATATTCATCCCATTTCATAGATAAGTGAACTGAGGGTCAGAAAGGTAAGATCTTCTTCTTAATGATAAAATCATCAGTTCAAAGTCCTAGGTCCCTTCTTCCCACAGAGCCCCAATAAGTGGCCAGTAAGCTCAAGCTGATGAATTTATTCGAGTCCAGATATTAATGGCTAATAATGGCTTTAGATATTACTCCTATTTGTAAACTGTTGAAGATTAATTGCCCTTCAGTGCCTTAAGAAAACCATAAGTAACATCAACATTTCAGGTAGGACTAAGGGCAGTATTAGCAGCTAACATTTGTGTAGCACTTGACAATTTGCTATGGCTTCCATGCACATTAACTCATTTAATACTGACAGTACTCCTGTGAAGTGGGTAAGTGAAAATATTATTATTCCCTTTTTGCTAATGAGGAGCCTGAGAGTCCTAGAGGTCAAGTTATTTGCCTAGAATCACATAACTATATTCCAAGTCTAGTCATGCTCTTTCAAGCATACTGCAGAGGAAGACCTCAAAATGCCATCCTATAAATGGCTACCAAATCTACCTACATACAAATCATTATTCACTTAAACATGGAACCAAAGTGAATAAATTTTCCGAAGTAGAAGAAGTAATATTTATAAGACATACTTTAGAAGCACTCAGGATTCTCCAGGCAGAAAGAGAGAAATGGGAGAATTATGGTATAATAAACTCTTGTCTTCCATTTATGGTACAGTAATAGAAATTGTGTGAAAGCATACTTGGAAATCTTGGATAAAAAACAGGATCAACCAAAGTATTACAAAATGCCAATTTTACTAGGAGTCTCAGATTGTTTATAGGCACGTTTGGTGTAAAATTCTTTCATCAACCAGGTCATTTCTGTTTCTAATTAGAATCTTAATGCCTTTGACACCTGCACATACATTCTCAGTCAAAACAGACTTTTGCTTTGCCCAGAGACATGATAACCAAAATGGAAATTGTAACCATTTGCATTCCACTTTTGTGCATGCTTGCTACATGTACCAAAACTGCTGTCCCTCAACTCACAATGTGATTCAAAGAATATTCTGCTATTTTCCCGTTTTTCCTCATAGTGTTGTAAAACATCTTTAATGAGAAACCTTTCCATTTTGCTCCTTCCAGAGGCATGGTTTTAGTAGATGACACAACATAATTTTAATCTATACTTCTTTATTTATGTTTGCTCTTGGAATTTCTGCATTAGAAGCTAAGACAAATGTCTCAAATTACCATAATTTCCCCATATGTAACCTGTACTATCCTGAAGAATATTACTGCTACCAATCAAATTGATTACATATTCATATTCTGCTCCCTGAAGTTTGGTGTTGAGTTTGATGCTTGCTGTCCAACAAATCACAGATATGAGTCATTCACCGGCTTGAGGGTCAGCACCCTCTGTGTAGCATTATGAATCTACATGGAAATCCTATGTGCTAAATTTTGCACTTGGACCTTGCCTTTAGTTGGCACTTGTAAAATTGCCAGTAACAACTGACTTCCCTGGAGACTGCAATGATCAGGGGCCTGATTGGAGCACAAGTTATTTCAGCTGCAGTGGTCAATCATGTTTGCTCTAAATATTCCTGCTGGCCTCTTTGTTTGATTTGAACTAGCTCATCTAATTGAAGTCATCCACAGACACAAAAGGGGTTTATTATTGGATTTTTCTCTTTCTGAGTACTAGGACCCATACCAAGAGATTCTTCCATGAATGGTTTTGATTTTACTGTACCCTTAAACTGAGCAGTTTGAGAGATTGAAGAGACACTCCGCCATATTAGCACTCTTTGCTAGAATTCCATTCAGCAACAATTCAATATGCATTTATTAAGTGTCTGCTGTATATATGGCCCTGAGCTTGACACTGGAACCCAGTTGAATATTGGGATATGTATGCTACCTATCATCATCTAGAAAAGTTGCAATTTGGTTAGAAGCGGGTTTCGGTCCCTTTAAAATAATATGCAGAAGAGTATGCGGGTTAACATTTCACTGCACATTAATTCCTTTTTTAAAAACTGTCATTTAATTTTAAATGCTAATATGCATATGGTTAATTAAGAAGCCAGAATTGGCTATAAGCTTGGTGAGCTCTTAGAGAAGGGAGAGGAAGATCATTACGCTTCTGCTCATGGATAGCTATTTGTGAACCAGCTGATAATGTGCAAAATTAAGATTTCGTAAGTGGCATTTTAAATGAATGGTTAATGGCTGAAGATTAATTAAACAGTCAGAGTTGCTCAGAAGAGAAGCTGTTAAAATTGTGTTTATAGGCTAGTCACTTGCATGCTGAAACCAAAATTCTGATGGATGGTATCATCTCTGTTTTCTAGAAGAGCATTTTAACTAAGTTCTTGAGAGGGAAAATCCACCTTTCTCTCCATTGTGTATAGTAGTTAAAGGGTCCTTTGTGGCTCTCTTTCAGAACAAAAAAAATGAGGAGAAAAAGATGACAGGAAAAAGCTTTTATCAATGGGATTTTCCCAGAAACCCTCCACTCAGACTTCATCAAACCCAAATATAGATAGAAAGATAGAGATAAATAGATATGCATAGTAGGTAGAT
The DNA here is from genome assembly GCF_016432865.1 of Antechinus flavipes. NCBI lineage: Eukaryota > Metazoa > Chordata > Mammalia > Dasyuromorphia > Dasyuridae > Antechinus > Antechinus flavipes. The sequence goes on along the minus strand of NC_067400.1, from coordinate 79,280,659 downwards.
ATACACACATTTATACACACGTATATTTATCTTTTGTGTAGATGGATAAACACACAGACAGATGTATAGTAGATATATATATATATATATATACATATATATGTCTAAACACACATATAGGTATTACATATGTGGATAGATATGTGTGTATGTATATACTGTGTATCTTTATCAAGAGGTTTTAAAGAAGCTACTCTATCATTGTGTATGAGAAATTTTAAAAAAATATATATTGTGATAACTATTTCTAAAAATATATACATTTATATTTGTAATACATATATTTTGTAAAATATATATTATACAATTATATTTTTTGCATTTAAAAACATTATTCTAAGAGAGGTCTATAAGCTTCACTAAATTGCCAAGGGGGTCCATGACTCAAAAACCATCAAGAACCTCAGCTCCCAAGTTCTTCTTTGGGATCAACTCAGCAAACATCCTTTCAGTACCCACTATGAGCAAAATACTGTTCTAGGAATTGGAATGGGTACAGAGATAAATAAGATCCTATCCTAGAGAAATTTGTGGGGAAAGACCACTCGAATGAATATTTCCTTCCATATGCCTGAAAATACTAATCCTCTTCTGGGGAAAATATTCTTTTAATAGATCTGGCTGTACTACAAGATCCTTGAGTGAAGGGACTATTTCTTACACATTTTCCTTTCTTCTATGATGCCTTACACAAAATAGGCATTCAGCAAATGTTTGCTGAATGAATCATCTATAAATTAGTTTTCTCAAATTGGCTATTTCAGATTATAGGCTCTTCTTAAGTGCCTATCTGGAAGTCGTGGTATATTTTCCTGTAAATTACATGGGAGTGAATTTTACTTATGCAAAACATCTCACAGCATTCAATTAATTTTCTTCTTGAATTCATCTGACCTAGCCCTCAGCTTGAAGGCAATATGATATACTGGAAGCAGTAAGATCCATGAGAGCCAAATTCTAGTCCCCAGCACCACCTCTTACTAGCTTCGTGACCCTAGACAAGTAATTCAATAAAATCTCAGAGTCTAAAATCTAGACAGAACTTCAGAGACTGTCTAGTCTAACTTTTAACTTAATATAAATCTCTACTACAAGGTCCTCAAAATGGTCATGTAACCCCTACCTGAAGAGTCCTAATGAAGAAAAACTTACTGCCTCCTGAGATAAAGCCCATTTTTTTCTAGACAATACTAACTCTTAGGAAATCATGTTGTTTTTTTCTTACATCAAAACTAAACTTGTCTCTTAGAAATATCCACTCATTATTCCAGTTCTGTCCTTTGCAAGCAATTAGAATAATGTCACAGCCATTTAGATACATAAAAACAACCATCATATCATTCTTCCCCCTAACTAAACACCTTTAGTTATTTCAGTTCCATTTTGATCTTTATATGGCATATTTCCCAGTTCTCTTACCATCCTCAATACCTTCTTCTGAACATACTAAAATTTTGGTAAGTGATTTGGCTAAGGTCACTTAGGCAATATGGTGTAGGGCCAAGATTTTAATTCTAGACCTTCTTTCTTTAAATCTAATCTTCTTCTCATACGCTCTGAGAAGAGTTAATGCCATCTCTGGTTTTCTTTTTTCTAGGATAATAATAATGATTTGATATTTATAATTGTACAGTCATACTGACTTTTTAATACATCCTATGATAATAAATCCTAAAGATTCAATCTGTTTGACAATAGCTGTGTGGCTCACTTAGACATATTCTTGAAATTATGTTTTGCCACAGCACTTCTCAAATCTTACATCCAGCCTCGCGCACTAAGTAAATGCTTTCTTTCTATGGTTGAAGTTTGATCTATTGCCATACTGATAAACACCATACTCAAGTTTTTCAAGGAAGATCTATATAGTTCCTTTGTTCAAAATTTTCTTTAATTCTCCTGATCTTTTAAAAAGCAATATCTATATAAAGTTCATGTCCAAAAACTTTCCATACTACAAAATATTATTAGATTGTGGCTATCTTCCTTTTTATTTATTATATCTCTGGTGCTTAGCACAGTGCCTGGCACATGGTCAGTGGTTAATAAATAAATGTTGATTGGATTGATTTGGATTCCTGTCAGTCAGAATGGTTCCACTGTGTAGACATCATCATGTCAATTTCCATTATGACTGAAGTTACTGTTTAGTAAAACCTTGAATACATGCTCGTTTGAGAAGAGATGACAGCATCAGATATGTGAAAAGGTACTTAAATTTACTGCAGGAGAACTCATTACTCACACTATTGCAGGTCTGGTTAAAATGAAAAGATACAAAGCGAGAACAAACTAGTCTACAATGGGAAACCTTTAGCTTTAAGGGTGGGAATGATAGCAAAGCATCCTATTTGTGGGTGGCAGGTAGAGGCCTGAAAATTGTCAGTTTCTGAGTTCCTCTCATGTTGAGTAAGTGTGATAAAAGCATTAATTGAGCACTTGTAAACTGAAAGCTTGCCACCAACCAGGGGGCCTAAAGTGTTCATGCTTTTTTTTAACAAGTAAAAAGAGATAGGAGGAGGTTAGATACTCTGGATTCTCTGAATCACAAAGTAGCCTCCAACTGAGGGATGTGTTTATATCATGGGAGAGTTTGGGGAACAACATTAAATTAGCAACAAGGCCAATCTTAATTATTATTGATTACAAAATACACAGTTTGGCAAGCAAATGCTGTATTTTCCTCCTCACCTGAAGCAGATTTTGTAATTTCTTCTAGATTTCAAGTAAGCACTATGCCGATTATAATGAGAGGATGGGAGGTGATAGAGGAAGAGGAGGCAACCTTAGTTCTCTTTATTAGGGAAAGGAAGTTTTTGATGCACTTGGTGCTTTTTGCTTGAAGGGAAAAAGTGTTGATCTTTTCCTTATTTTCATTGTCAGAGCTGCTGTCTGCATCAGTGTTGATGGTTTGACCTCCTTGCTGCAGTTCAGGAGAAGTCTTTTGTACCTTAGCAACATGTTCTGTCTCCACAGTTGAATGGGCAGAAATTTAAATTTTTTACCTCAAGCACTGTTATCAGCCTGTCAAGGGAAACTTTTTTATCAATAAAAATAAATAATCCATTATTCCCAGCAAGCCCCATTCAATTAAGAGTTGAATTATTGCTATTTATTCTTCCATTTTACTTAATGCTATTTCCAATGAAATGCTACATTCAATCCTAATGCTTGTGGTTTGATTTCACTTTAGCTAAAATTAATTTAATTAATTTCTGTAACAAAAGATAGCGTCATAATTTCTGTGCATCCTTAAGAAGCAAAAACTATAAAAATATCCTATGCTTTTTTTTTAGATTTTAGATAAAATTCTATATTTTTTGTGAAAGTGAGAGAAGTACCTAAAAGCATTTCATAGTAAAGGTGACAACAAGGGAAGTGTGCTATAAATTGGATGTGGTTTATCTGTAAAATTAAGGGAATGGTGTAATAAAGATGTTCTTAATCTGAGGTCTATGGACTTTTTTATTTTTGATAACTCTTTCAATATACCTTTTCCTTTGTAATACTTGCATTTTTAATTTTTTCTGTTCTAAATCACTATTAGTTAGAGAAATATAAATTGAGAAGACTCTTGAGGTACCACTTCACTCTTCTTAGATTTGCTAAGATGACAGGAAAAGATAATGATAAATATTGGAGGGAGAAAATTGGGATACTATTACATTATCAGTGAATTCTGAACTGATTCAACCATTGTAGGGAGCAACTTGGAACTATGCCCAAAGGGCTATCTAATTGTGCATTCCCTTTGATCCAGAAGTGTCTCTACTGGACCTGTATCCCAAAGAGATCTTAAAGGAGGGAAAGAGACCCACATGTTCAAAAATGTTGGTAGCAGCTCTTTTTGTAGTGGCAAGGAAGCGGAAACTGAGTGGACACCTATCAGTTGGGGAATGGCTGAATAAATTATAGTTTATGGATATAATAGAAAATTATTGTTCTATAAGAAATGATCAGTAGGATGTTTTCAGAAGATCCTGGAGAGATTACATGAACTGATGCTGTGAAGTGAGTAGAACCAAGAATATTATAACTGAGAACAAGATTATATGATGATCAATTCTGGCTGACTGGCGCTTTTCAACAATGAGTTGATTCAGAGCAGTCCCAATAGACTTGTGATGGAAAGAGCCATACATATCCAGAGAGAAGACTATGAGTGTAAATGTAGATCACCACATAGTATTTTCACTTTTATTGTTGTTTGTTTATTTGTTTGTTTGTTATTTCTCATTTTTCCCCTTTTGATCTGATTTTTCTTGTGTAGCATGATAAATGTGAAAATATATTTAGAAGAATTGCACATGTTTAATCTATATTGGATTATTTGCTGCCTGGCAAAGAGGGGAAGTTAGGAGGGAAGAGAAAAATTGGAAACACAAGGCTTTGCAAGGGTGAATGTTGAAAACTATCTTTGCATGTATTTTTAAAAATAAAAATTATTATTAAGATATACATATTTTTATGAAGATGGTGTCTTCCAAGGGATCCATGGCTCAAAAGAGGCTCCTTGAAGGCAGAGATGGCTTCATTTTTGTCTCTGTTCCACCAACATCTTTCACAGTGCTTGATCAGAGACAATAAACATTTATTAAGTGCCTGCTATTTCAGGGCCAACATGGGGTTACAAAGAAAGATTTAAAAAATAGTCTTTGCTCCCAAGGATGTCATGTAGACAACTAAGTACAAACAAGTCATATACAGAATAAATTAGAAGTTATCCACCCAGGGAAGGCACTAGAATTTAAGGGGTGTTGAGAAAAGCTTAGTGGTGAAGCAGGGACTTAAAAGAATCCAGGAAAGCCAGGAGGTAGAAATGAAAAGGAAGACCATTCTCAATATGGGAGAGAGCCAATGAAAATGCTTAAAATAAATAGCCCAAATTCTGAATTCAGCAAGAAGGTTAGTGTCACAGAATAGATAGGAAGAGAGTGGAATGTCTAAGAAGACTAGAAAAATCTGAGGAAAAGTAAGACTTTCAGCCTTACTGAAAGAAGGGCTTTCAGTACCACAGAGGATTTCATATTTGATCTTGGAGGTGATAGAGAACCATTGGAGTTTGTTGAGTAGGAGAGGAACATCATCAGACGTGAGCTGACATCTGAGTGCTAGTTGGACTGACTGGGATGAAGAAAAACTTGAAGCCATGTAAATGAGGAAAGCCATAAACTATTGCAAACATGAGATGATAAGAGGTGGTGGGGACAGTTATGAAGAGATAAGAGGAAGCAGATGAGAGATGTTAACAAGGTAAGATCAACAAGTCTTGGCAACCAATTGGATATGCAAGGTGAGAAAGAAGGAGGTATCAAGGATGATACCTAGGTGGTAAGCATATGGTCAATGGGTAATAGGTAATCTCCACTAATAATAAGAAAGTTAAAAAGAAGAGAGGCTTTAGGGAGAAAGTAATGGGGAAGTTAGAAAGAGGGAGATAAGGTTGGGAGAAAGATAATGACTTCAGTTTGGGGATATGTTGAATTGAAGATGTCTAGAAAATAGCCTAAATATCACAGGCAGCTATGTGGCATGGTGGATAGAGTGCTAGGCCTGGAGTCAGGAGGACCTGAGTACAAATCCAACCCCAGATACTTACTAAGGTAAATCATTTAATCCTGTTTGCCTCAGTTTCTTCATCTGTAAAATGAGCTGGAGGAGAAAACGGTAAATCATTCCAGTATCTCTGCAAAGAAAACTTTTGGAATCATGAAGAGTTGGACATAACTAAGTAACAACAACAGAGAAGAAATGTCCAGATCAAGATGTCCATTAGACAGTTGAAGATGAGAGTCTAGAGATCAACAGAGAAATTAGTGCTGGATAAGATTTGAGAATCTTCAGCATAGACATGATCATTGAATCCTTGGGAGTTAACATTATCAACAAGTGAAATGTTGTAGAGGGAGAAGAGAATAGAGTCCATTTCAGAACTCTATGGAATATCCATGGTTGAGCCTCTCTAAACCTTTCAATCATTCTTGCTTGTTCTGCCTTCTGGATATATAAAGAATCAACCTAATTCGTCTTCTAAACTGACAATCCTTTAGAAATGTGATGATAATTATCATCTGGGCCCCACTTTCCCTCTATTTTACCCCACCCTTAAGTCTTCTCTTTTCTATCCTTATTTCCCAATCCTACCAATCACATAATCCCCTGGTTCATCACTACCCTAACTGCCTTGCTGTGGATCCTCTCAAGTTTTTCAGTGATACCCTTACAGAAAACTGTACACATCACTCCATATGTGGCCTGACCAGCACAGAATACAAGGGAACTATTATATCCCTCCATCTGGACCCTCTACTTCTATTAATGCAGCCTAAAATCTCATTAGCTGCTAAGCATTTGCATTACCCTGTTGGTTCACATGCTCCTTTCGGCCAGCTAGAATTCCCAGACCTCTTTCACGTGAACTTTTGGCAAACCTAGTCTACTGTAACCTATACTTCTAGAATGGATTTTTTTAACCTGAGTTCAGGATCTTTATATTAATTCTAATTAAATTTCATATTGTTGGTTTTATCCCATAAAGACCTTTTTTAAATTCTGACTGCATTCCAATATATTAGATACCTCTCTCTGCTTTGTCTCACCTACAAATTTAATAATTTCTTCTCCACCTAAATCAATAATAAAAATATAAAACAGGGCAAAGTCATAGGCACAAATTCTGTGGCATAGCAATATAGAGGTTCTATATATTGGAATCAGAATTGTAAAGTTGGAAGAGATCTCAAACATCATGAAGTCTGACCCTATCTCACTGCATGCATTCCCATGTATATAATATCCCCAATTGGTGGTCATTAGGTCTCTGCCAATTTCTACCCTCTAGGGCCAATAAAAAAAAATCCTTTTTCTCTTCAGATATTTGGTTAAAGACACCTATCTTGCACCCTCCTACCATTTTCTTCTTCTGGTAAAAATATTCCCATATCCTTCAACTGATTCTCATTTTGAGTCCTTCCTGATTATGTCACTCCAAACACATCTGAAATTTTGTCTAGAAATTCCTAAAATGTGATGCCTCAAACTAGATAAAAAGCCCAGGTGCGTTCTAGGCCCAGTAGAGTACAGAATGTAGTATCATCACCTTCTTTGGTCTAGCAAATGGTATTTCTATTAATTTAGCAAATTAATTTCTTTTAGCAATTTCTGTTTTCTGTTGCTTTAGTTTTTTGGCAGCCTCATCACATTGATGATCCATATTGATTGATGTTACATTGTTATTTTTTTTTTTTTTTTTTTTTTTTAATAATAAATTTTATTTTATTTAATAATAACTTCGCATTGACAGAATCCATGCCAGGATAATTTCTACACGACATTATCCCTTGCAATCACTTATGTTTCGTTTTTTCCCCTCCCTCCCTCCTCCCCCCCCCCCAGGATGGCAAGCAGTCCTATATATGCTAAACATGTTGCAGTATATCCTAGATACAATACATATTTGCAGAACCAAACAGTTCTCTTGTTGCACAGGGAGAATTGGATTCAGAAGGTAAAAATAACTCGGGAAGAAAATCAAAATTGCAAATAGTTCACATTCATTTCCCAGTATTCCTTCTTTGGGTGTAGCTGTTTCTGTCCATCATTTCTCCAATGAAACTCAGTTAAGTCTCTTTGTCAGAGAAATCCACTTCCATCAGAATACATCCTCATACAATATCGTTGTCGAAGTGTATAATGATCTCCTGGTTCTGCTCATCTCACTTAGCATCAGTCCATGTAGGTCTCTCCAAGCCTCTCTGTATTCATCCTGCTGGTCATTCCTTACAGAGCAATAATATTCCATAACGTTCATATACCACAATTTACCCAGCCATTGTCCAATTGATGGGCATCCATTCATTTTCCAGTTTCTAGCCACTACAAACAGGGCTGCTACAAACATTTTGGCACATACAGGTCCCCTTCCCTTTTTTAGTATCTCTTTGGGGTATAAGCCCAATAGAAACACTGTTGGATCAAAGGGTATGCACAGTTTGATAACTTTTTGGGCATAATTCCAGATCGCTCTCCAGAATGGCTGGATTCGTTCACAACTCCACCAACAATGCATCAATGTCCCCGTTTTCCCGCATCCCCTCCAACATTCATCATTGTTTTTTCCTGTCATCTTAGCCAATCTGACAGGAGTGTAGTGATATCTCAGAGTTGTCTTAATTTGCATTTCTCTGATCAATAGTGATTTGGAACACTCTTTCATGTGAGTGGTAATAGTTTCAATTTCTTCATCTGAAAATTGTCTGTTCATATCCTTTGACCATTTATCAATTGGAGAATGGCTTGATTTTTTATAAATTTGAGTCAGTTCTCTATATATTTTGGAAATGAGGCCTTTATCAGAACCTTTAATTGTAAAGATGTTTTCCCAGTTAGTTACTTCCCTACTAATCTTGTTTGCATTCGTTCTGTTTGTACAAAGGCTTTTTAATTTGATATAATCAAAATTTTCTATTTTGTGATTGGTAATGGTCTCTAGTTCATCTTTGGTCACAAATTTCTTTCTCCTCCACAAGTCTGAGAGATAAACTATCCTATGTTCTTCTAATTTATTTATAATCTCGTTCTTTATGCCTAGGTCATGGACCCATTTTGATCTTATCTTGGTATGTGGTGTTAAGTGTGGGTCCTTGCCTAATTTCTGCCATACTAATTTCCAGTTATCCCAGCAGTTTTTATCAAATAATGAAATCTTATCCCAAAATTTAGAATCTTTGGGTTTGTCAAACACTAGATTGCTATAGTTGACTATTCTGTCTTGTGAACCTAACCTTTTCCACTGATCAACTAATCTATTTCTAAGCCAATACCAGATGGTTTTGGTGACTGCTGCTTTATAATATAATTTTAGATCAGGTACAGCTAGACCACCTTCATTTGATTTTTTTTTCATTAATTCCCTTGAGATTCTCGACTTTTTATTGTTCCATATGAATTTTGTTGTTATTTTTTCTAAATCATTAAAATATTTTCTTGGAAGTCTGATTGGTATAGCACTAAATAAATAGATTAGTTTAGGGAGTATTGTCATCTTTATTATATTTGCTCGGCCTATCCAAGAGCACTTAATATTTTTCCAATTATTTAAGTCTGACTTTATTTGTGTGAAAACTTTTTTGTAATTTTGCTCATATAATTCCTGACTTTCCTTTGGTAGGTAGATTCCCAAATATTTTATGCTATCAACAGTTATTTTGAATGGAATTTCTCTTTGTATCTCTTGCTCTTGGATTTTGTTGGTGGTGTATAAGAATGCTGAGGATTTATGGGGATTTATTTTGTATCCTGCTACTTTGCTAAAATTATGAATTATTTCTAATAGCTTTTTAGTAGAATCTCTGGGGTTTTCTAGGTATACCATCATATCATCTGCAAAGAGTGATAGTTTGGTTTCCTCATTGCCTACTCTAATTCCTTTAATCTCTTTCTCGACTCTTATTGCAGAGGCCAGTGTTTCTAATACAATATTGAATAATAATGGTGATAGTGGGCAACCTTGCTTCACTCCAGATCTTACCGGAAAGGTTCCAGTTTTTCCCCATTGCATATGATGCTTACTGAAGGTTTAAAATATATGCTCCTAACTATTTTAAGGAAAAGTCCTTTTATTCCTATGCTCTCAAGTGTTTTTATTAGGAATGGCTGTTGGATTTTATCAAATGCTTTTTCTGCATCTATTGAAATGATCATATGGTTTTTGTTTGGTTGGTTGTTGATATAGTCAATTATGTTAATAGTTTTCCTAATATTGAACCAGCCCTGCATTCCTGGTATAAATCCTACTTGGTCATAGTGTATTATCCTGGGGATGATTTTCTGTAATCTTTTTGCTAATATTTTATTTAAGATTTTAGCATCAATATTCATTAGGGAGATTGGTCTATAATTTTCTTTCTCTGTTTTCAGCCTACCTGGTTTAGGTATCAGTACCATATCTGTGTCATAAAAGGAGTTTGGTAGGACTCCTTCAATCCCTACTTCTTCAAATAGTTTATTTAGCATTGGAGTTAATTGATCTTTAAATGTTTGATAGAATTCAGATGTAAATCCATCTGGTCCTGGGGTTTTTTTCTTAGGGAGTTGATTGATAGTTTGTTCTATTTCTTTTTCTGAGATAGGAGTGTTTAGGATATTTACTTCTTCCTCTGTTAGTTTAGGTAAGCTATATTTTTGGAGGTATTCTTCTATTTCATTTAAGTTGTCGAATTTATTGGCGTAAAGTTGGGCAAAGTAACTCCTAATTATTGCTCTAATTTCCTCTTCGTTAGTGGTGAGTTCTCCCTTTTCATTTTTAAGACTAACAATTTGATTTTCCTCTTTCCTTTTTTTAATCAGATTTACTAAGGGTTTGTCTATTTTGTTGGTTTTTTCATAGAACCAACTCTTAGTTTTATTAATCAATTCAATAGTTTTTTTACTTTCAATTTTGTTGATCTCTCCTTTTATTTTTTGAATTTCAAGTTTAGTGTTTGATTGGGGGTTTTTAATTTGTTCCTTTTCTAGCATTTTTAGTTGCAAGCCCAATTCATTGACCTTCTCTTTCTCTATTTTATACAAATAGGCCTCTAGAGATATGAGATTTCCCCTTATTACCGCTTTGGCTGCATCCCATACATTTTGGTATGATGTCTCATTATTATCATTTTCTTGGATGAAGTTATTAATTATGTCTATAATTTGCTGTTTCACCCAATCATTCTTTAGTATGAGATTATTTAGTTTCCAATTATTTTTTGGTCTACTTTCCTGTGGCTTTTTATTGAATGTAATTTTCAATGCATCATGGTCTGAAAAGGATGCATTCACTATTTCTGCCTTACTGCATTTGAGTTTGAGGTTTTTATGTCCTAATATATGATCAATTTTTGTATAAGTTCCATGAACTGCTGAAAAGAAGGTGTACTCCTTTCTGTCCCCATTACATTTTCTCCAGAGATCTATCATATCTAATTTTTCTAGTATTCTATTTATCTCTTTGACTTCTTTCTTATTTATTTTGTGGTTTGATTTATCTAATTCTGAGAGTGCAAGGTTGAGATCTCCCACTATTATAGTTTTACTGTCTATTTCTTCTTGCAGCTCTCTTAATTTCTCTTTTAGGAATTTAGATGCTACACTACTTGGTGCATATATATTTAATATAGATACTTCTTCATTATTCATTCTACCCTTTAGCAAGATATAGTGCCCTTCCTTATCTCTTTTGATTAGATCAATTTTTGCTTTAGCTTGATCTGAGATCAGGATGGCTACCCCTGCTTTTTTGGCTTCACCTGAAGCATAGTAGATTTTGCTCCAACCTTTTACCTTTAACCTGCATGTATCACCCCTCTTCAGGTGTGTTTCCTGTATACAACATATTGTAGGATTCTGGCTTTTAATCCATTCTGCTAACCGCTTCCTCTTTATAGAGGAGTTTACCCCGTTCACATTTATGGTTAAAATGACCAATTCTGTATTACTTGCCATCTTGTTGACCCCGGTTTATGCTTTTCTCCCTTCTTACTCCCTTACCCCCTCCCTTACCCCCCTTCCCAGTATTAAGCTTGTGAGCTCCCCTTGCTTCTCACAGCCCTCCCTTTTTCAGTATCCCTCCCCTCCCCTTAGAGTTCCCCCCCCCAACTTACCCCTTTCCCTCCCAGTTCCCGTATTCCCTTCCACTTAGCTTATTCCTTCCTTTTTCACTTTTCCCTTCTCACTTTTCAATGAGGTGGGAGAAGTTTCACCATAGATTGAATATGTCTAAAATTCTTCTCTTACTGCCAATTCTGAAAGCAGTATAATACTCACTATTTTCATTCCTCTCCATTCTTTCTCTCAGATATACTAGGTTTTCTTTGCCTCTTCATGAAATGTAGTACCCCCACTTTCCCTTTTTTCTAGTACAATGTCCTTTCCTCAACTAGTTTCTAGAACAAGGTATACATGTATTTTTTATACATCTTTACAGCCGAAATATAGTTCCCAAGATTAATCTTTACCTTTTTAGATTTCTCTTGAGTTCTGTGCTTGTAGATCAATTTTTTGTTAAGTTCTGGCTTTTTCATCAGAAATAGATGAAATTCGCTTATTTCGTTGAATGACCATCTTCTTCCCTGGAAAAAGATGCTCAATCTCGCTGGGTAAGTTATTTTTGGTTGCATACCAAGTTCCTTAGCCTTTCGGAATATCATATTCCAGGCCCTTCGATCCTTTAATGTGGATGCTGCCAGATCCTGGGTGATCCTTATTGTGGCTCCTTGATACTTGAATTGGGTTTTTCTAGCCGCTTGCAGTATTTTTTCCTTTGCCTGAGGGTTCTGGCATTTGGCCACTATATTCCTTGGTGTTTTGATTTTAGGATCCCTTTCAGTAGGGGATCGATGAATTCTTTCAATGTCTATTTTACCTTCTGTTTCTATGACTTCTGGGCAGTTCTCTTTGATAATTTCCTGGAAGATAGTGTTCAGGCTTTTTTTTTCATCATACTTTTCTGGAAGTCCGATGATTCTCAGGTTGTCTCTCCTGGATCTGTTTTCCAGGTCTGTTGTCTTCCCCAGAAGGTATTTCACATCCTTTTCCATTGTTTGATTTTTTTGGATTTGCTTGACTGATTCTTCTTGTCTCCTCGAGTCATTCAATTCCAATTGTTCGACCCTGATTTTCAGTGAGGTATTTTCTTCACTCACTTTTTTAAGATCTTTTTCTAATTGACCAATTGAGTTCTTTTGTTCTGTGGAATTTTTTTCCATTTCGCCAATTTTGTTTTTTAGAGAGCTGTTTTCTGTTTCCAGTTCACTAATCCTATTTTTCAAGGATTTGGTTTCTTTATCCACTCTCTCTTTAACTGACTTCTCCAGGCTCTTTTGCCAAGCCTCCCTCTCCTTTTGCAGAGCCTCCCTCTCCTTTTCCCATTTTTCTTCTAGCTCCCTTGTGAGAGCCTTTTTAATTTCCTCCATGAGATTCATCTGTGCTGAGGGATATAAGGTCTCCTCCTTCGGGGATTCACCTGGGGACTGTTTGTTTTTAGTCTCCTCAGGGTTTGGAGTCTGCTCTTTATCTGTATAAAAGCTGTCCAGGGTTAAATTCTTTTTCAGTTTCTTGCTCATTCTGTCTATTTATCAAAGACAAACTTTCTTGACGAGTCTCAAGGATGGTTTCTCTTGGTAAGTAATTGTATGGTTTTTTTTTCAGTCGAGCATTAATTCAGAGGCATGAAATGAAATGAATAGTGAGAGAAAAACACGGAGATTACACAGAAGTGTATTTCCTCTCCGCCATCTTGGCAGGAAGTCCTGCTCAATTCGATGTTACATTGTTATTAAAAGTAATTCACCTTTGTCTAGCATTTTATTGCTTGCAAAACACTATCCTCCCTATAATCCTATGAAATGGGCAGTCCAGTCAATAAACATTTATTAAACATCTTCTATGTGTCAGATAGACACCCTACTAAACTCTGGGCATTCAAAGAAAGTGAGGGAAGATGAGAAATCCGTTTTCCTAAGGCAGTATAAATATTATCCCTATTTCCTCAAAGTGAAAGGTTTTGTTTTCTTAACTTTCAAATAATGTCATAGGTATTAAATGTCAGAATTCCAGATCTCCTCACTCCCAATCCATCTTTCTAACCATTATACTATACTGCTTCCCAACATTCTTTGGGCATAGTTTGATTGCACTTATTCAGCCAATTCAAAGTCTATGTAACCTACCAATCATTAATTCTTTCATTCTTTCCCAAAGGCTATCAGGAGAGTTTGTCAAATTCCTTGCTGAAATCTGTATATTCTAGTTGTAGGGTAGGAATACTTGGATTTGAAATTAGGAGAGCAGAACTCAAAGTCTGGCTTTTCACCTTACTAAGTGACAAGTCATTTCTCTAACCTTTAAATAAAGAGATTGCCTCTTTTATCTCTAAATGCTATGACCCTTACAGCATTGAAATGCTGTTCAATTACACAATAAACTTAACACAGATTTATTTAACTCTGGTATCCAGAGCCCTCTTTTCCTCTCTTTTTGAAAATGGAGATATAATTTTCCTTTGTCTAGACTCCTGAGACCTTTCCCATTTTTCATAATTCGACAAAGATTTCCCACAGGAGTTCAGTGATCCCAGTTTCATGTTCTTTCAGTAATAGTTGTACTTGACTGGTAGTAAAGTTCTTCTGATCTGTATTCTTCTAACCTCCCATCTGTCTTAAGCTTAATTTCCTTCTTTCCTATGTTTGTTGGACCCCTTTCCTGAATTCTCTCTCTTTGCTTTTGATTTTAGATACTCTGGCTTCCTTCAAAGTTCAGTTATTACCTTCAATGTACTTTAATATTTACTTTGTATATATTTTGTATCTATTGTATATATTTACATATTATATATGATATATATCATATGTATATATATGTGTGTATTGTGTATATATATATATATATATCCATTTATATGCGTACATTTTATTTCTACCAACAGATTATAAGTTCCTTGAGGGCAGATACTGCTTAATTTTCATTATTTTTAATCTTTAGTGTCTGGCACATAGTAGGTGTTTAATCAATGCTTATTGTTTGTTATATTGGTTGGTTAGTAGAACTATCCAGAAGACTTTAAAAGATAAATCTGTAACCTAAAGGAAAATATAGGTTTGCGAAATAGATTTGGGATCATCCTGAAAGCTATGATAGAGAAAGAAACTGCAAGAGTAGATGCATTCATATTGTGGGATTGATAGGTTTTTTAGAGAGGTGAGGGAAGAAGATCTATGTTTTCTTTTACTACATGACTTTTATGGAACTGTTTTGCATAACCTCACATATATTTTCTTAATGAGGATAAGGATAGAAAAAATGGGAGAAAATCTGGAATTGAAAGGCTTTTTTTTTCTTTGCTGAGGCTATTGGGGTTAAGGGACTTTCCCAGGGTCACAGAGGTAGGATGTATTAAGTGTTTGAGGTCAGATTTGAACTCAGGTCCTCCTGATTTCAAGGCTGGTACTCTATCCACTGCACCACCTAGCTACCCCTGGAATTGAAAGTTTTAAAAACAAATCTAAAATTGTTTACATGTAATGGAGGAAAAGAAAAATATTAAATTAAAAATAAAATTTTAAAATAGAATAGATGCATCCACCAGGTGAAAGAATATATAGAGAGAAGATTAAGGACAGAGCCTTGAAGAACAAGTATTTTAAGAGAATGAAAAGAATAGAAACTTTTTAAGTAAAGAGATAAGGACAAGCCAGAAAATTAAGAGAACCAGGTGAAGCAATGTCTCAAAAATCAATAGAGGAAAGAATGTCCAGGAAGAACACACTGGATGGATTTCAAGGAGAGATTAAGAAAAGATCACTGGACTTTGTGGTTAGGCATCTGTAGATAGCCTTCAAGGAAACAGTTTCAGTAGAATTATAAATATAGAAGTGAAATTTCAGTCAGTTGAGGAGTAACTGGGTGAGGAAATAGTGACTTCTATAGAGACTTCAGAATTTCTTACAAAAACTTTGACCCCAAAAGGGAAAAGTTGAGTAACGATGATGTCAAGAGAAGATTTGAGGGAAGGAAGATTTGTGTAGGATTTTTGGTGTGCAGGATGCAGAAGAACTAATAGAAATGGAAAGATTGAAAATGCAAAAGAGTAGATAGTTATTGGAGAAAGGAATGGGTTTAGGAGAATGGGCAGATGGAAAGGGGCCACATCTGCTTTTGAGCCAGAAGAGCAGAAAATGACTGAAAACACAAAAAGATTTTGGAATGAATTGAAATATTTGCTTGTAGTCATGTGCCTGTTCTTCCATCTTCTCTACAGTCAAAACCACTATCGAATTCATTTTGTTCTCTAGCCTGTCCGGTACTAGGCAGGCACACATTAATTTTTTTCCTTATAAAAATATCTGCCATGATTTTTCAAGCTTCGAAATGATAGCATCCACAGATCTGAAGGTGCAATTGATCCTTTCAAAGTGACATTTGACAAAGTGAAAGTTTGTCACTTTTACAGTGAGTTTGCTGTAACCAGACCTTGTTTTCCATGTTCTGTTGTATGTTTCTTGTTCTCTCTGTGTCTATTTTTTTTTCCTTTAGAATAATCAAAGTTACTAGATGTTAAAGCTGAAAGGAAATTCAGAGACTTCCTTAAGTCAATCTCTTGATTTTACAGGTGAGAAAACTGAAGCTCAAAGAGATTAAGTGAGGTTGCAGGAATCAGTGGCAGAGTTGGGACCAGAATCCAGTTGTCTTAATGCCCAATCCAGTGCTCAAAAGTATAATCATTTTTTTCCTGAGGCAATTTGGGGTTAAGTGGCTTGCCCAGGGTCACACAGGTAGGAAATGTTAAGTATCTGAGGCCAGATTTGAACATAGGTCCTCTTGACTTCAGGGCTGGTGCTCTCCAAAAATATAATCTTTAAACAAAATTCAAAACAAAAAAGAATTCAAACTGGGTTATATTCCCACCATGTATATAACTGGATAACTCATGAGAAATTTGTGAGAATATGTCTAAAACATTAATTGGATAAGACGAGAACATTCAAAATAACCTATTGTATTGTCCATTTACCTCCTATGTGAAATACAAACTCTATTTTGATGGGAACTGTCACAGATAATTTCTGTACATAAAATACAACCAGGAACAGCTTTCGAATGGAGTTGTCACTTTTTATTTAGCAGGTGAGGGACTCTCTATTGTTGTCAAGTCCTCTTTGCAAAAGCATCACTAACAGAATGATACAGATCCAGAGAGAAGAGGAAATAGTCACTCAGTCTATACTAAAACCAAAAAAAAAAAAAAAAAAAAAAAAAAAAAGGAAGCTTAGTTTCCCTGTCAGTGTTCTTGCTGTGCATGTGAAGGTTCTTTTGTTCATCTGGTCTTCCATGTAGTCAGCTGTGCTTTTATGTTACTGGAATTTTATTTCCTTATCCTATACCACTTTCAAAAAGTGTACCGAGATTAATTAATATGTCTGTACTTCTATACATTGTTCTTCTCTAACTAGGCTATGTTGTTACATTGGATTGTCATCCAGACTCATATAGACATCCAAAGTAAAACATTAAAACTAAATCTTCCCTGGATGGGAATTGTTGCCTTTCTTCACTTTTGAGATCTTTTATCTTCCTTACACTTCTAACTCATCCTCATTTCATATAAGTGGAGCTGTAACATTCAGGTTTAAAAAAAAAATGGGATTATGCCAAGGTTATGCTAATAAATGTTTAAACAACTGGCTTTTCCCCAAAAAATGTACACAGGCCACACTTTTAAGTTTAATCTGTAAGTTTAGATTTAGCAGGAACATTTTCTCCATCACTTTCTTAAGTGTAGACAGTCAACAAAACAATAAATCAAGCCATGATTTGTAGTGCTTACCATTTTCAAGCTGTGGGTGCTCACAATGAAAATATAGCAATAGACTCTTATAATCCAGTGAGCTATTTAGGGCATTCCCTTCTATGATCCTTCCATTGTTGAAATATTACAAGTTTCATAAAGTCTTATACCTGGAAAGAACCTCAAAGGTCACTTAGTCCAATCTTTTCCCCTACTGTACTCCAGATCTACAGCATTCTCCACAAATCATTCAGTGCTATTTGGAAACTTAGTAACAAGAAGATGCTGGATATTAACCCCTGAAGTCATTCCAGTTCATTTTAAGCATTTGGGAAGTTCTTTCCTTAGATTAAGCTAAAGTCTGTCTTCCTGTTCCTTCTACTTATTGTCATTCAGCATGCTGAGACTGACAGTCCAACTATTGTAAGAGTTATCAATGTCATTAAAAAGAAGGGGGAAGGAAGGGAGATTACAAGGAAATTCTGCTGGGTTTGTGCTCAATTCAAGAGTAAAACATTTCCTACCGATATGGAGCTTATTTTCTAGAAGTAGGAAGAGAGCAGAACACCACACAAATAATATTAAAAATAGTTGGATAGCCTCTTCCCTTCTTAAAATTCCGAGAAAGAGTGAGTACCCACACTTGAAACACATGTGCTAGAAGCAAAATAAAGTTAAATCAAGACTATAACATCTTCTCATTTCATGGAACTGCATGTGTAAACCATTGGATAAATACTACAACCTTTATGGGCACCTTGGACCATCTGTTACAGAAGAATGGCCTAACCCTGAGCTAAAACTCTTCTTCTGATCCATAAAAGAAAAGAAAGTACCCCTCTCCCTCTGGAAATGAACCATGGAAGAAGAACAAATATTATAGGGGAAAAGGAGAAAACTGAAGGCAAGACCTAGAGCTAGACTTAAACAATGCTAACATTTCTTGGTGTAGTTCAGGAAAGAGAATTCTGATTTGGGAAGGTAGGTGACTTTCTCTAATTGTTTCCCATGATAGACTTCAGACTCTTTCCACTAAGAAATTCATTCTCTTTTCCTGAGTCATATAAAGGGGTCTACTTTCATAAATTCATATATCATCCATGGCAATGTGATACATTTCCAACTACAACTTAATTTTTCACGGAACTGTTATTAAAAATACAAACTTAAAAATCTATTTATGATTCACAGCCAACAGAGTAATGAGATTCTGTGTTGTGGTAGCTGTCACATTTTGCCTAAGCCCCATTGTGTCTAAATGTTAGCTATCTTATTAAGCCTTATTAGAGGATTTCACAATAGTGAATTGTTTACACGCTGCTGGTTCTCCACTGTCTGACAGTAGGGCAGCTTTCACTCATTAATGGCGGTGATATGTCACATTACTGAAAGTCGCTGAGCAAAACCAACTAGCATACAGGACTAATTAATTGAGAATTTTCAGTCCTAAATCTTTCTCAAATGTGACCTTATGTATATTTAATTTGTACTTCAGCATATAATCATAAAAGAAAAGAGCTTGCTTTCTTTTATTAGATATAAATGAAAAGGACTATACTTTTGTAGTTAGATATTTGTTCTCTAGTCTCAACTGTGCTCTCCAACCCCTCCCAATATGGTAAAGTTAGTCAGCAGAATGAAGATTTTCACAGTGCTTCTCCATTTCTCCATTACACATCGAGAATGGTTCATGGGGTAAGAGCTTTTCATTCACCCTACAAGCCTTTCCCTGAATTCGGTAAGTGGTATTTGGATACCAGTCCCTCACACCCTTCTCTACATAAATGCCTGGTTCAATAAACAGGTCTCTTATGCATCCAACCAAAGCCCAATTTATTTTGATCCTTTCAATTTGAATTTTTTCCAGTATAATATTCTTTCTTTGAAAAGGAGGAACAAGAAGAATAAGACTACTCACAGCAGATAGTGAAAGAAATGTTATATTAGGGTCCAGGCATTGCTATGACAACACAGCCTTACTCCATCACCACCACCACCATCAGACACTGTTAAGGAGACCCCTTTATAGTATTTAAGATAAGAATTTTAATTACATGTATATGTATATATTATCATACATACATATATACATATATATATATAATATTAGATATTGAAAGCTCACACCTTATTTGTTAGTGTCAGAGCCAGTTGATAGACAGCTAAGTCAGTCTCTTTTTATAGTCCATTTCTAAAATGAAACTATAAATTTTGAAGCTGGGCTTCATCATTGCAGAGAGAAAAGCTTTTGCAGCCTATTGTTGAAATATAGCATTTTCTAGGATTTATGAGGTTCAGATTCAGAAAGATCATTTGCCAAGCACTTAAGGCTGGTTTTGCTGCCCTGTGCTTTTACTCTTTTATTCTCCCCCTTCCCCCTGCAAACACAAACCCCAGTCCCATCCCCCTCCAAAAGCCATTAGAAATGAAAAATTAGGAAGAGAATCTTCCTTGATTATATACAAATGTCAGTCCAAGGGGTGGGGGCAACAGTCATAGACATTTACAGTAAGAAGGTTTCCCTAAACAAGAGTGCTTCTTTGCAACAAGCATATTAAGTCAACCTCTATTAGGAAAATGCTGGTGGTACTTGTAACATTTGTATTTTTAAATATGGGTCCAGGATTCTTGAAATTATATTATATGCTTGGTTCTGTGACTTGATCATATTCTCATTCAGTTTGTTTTATTAGTGTTCATTTTAAGTAGGAAAAATATATTCCCTGTAACTTGTGATCACAGTATCTGTCAAGAGGCTGAAAATGGAGAAAACTGCCAGACAATGTCAGATTTATTAACAGTTCCTGAAATCCGAAATTAATGCATTTCTTTGTCTTTGAAGAGTTCAGTGCCCATGTGCTGTACTTATCCTAATGGACAAGTGAAGGAAGGAACTCATCAATTAGCTCTCTTTTACAGCAGCTTAGGGTCCCTACAACACATGTAGGGAGGGCGATTGGCTCACCTAGATAGATTTCCTTCTAATTTGTACATTTTCACAGCGAATGACTTAATGGAATTTTTTTTCTAACAACTATATTATATAAAATGGGAAAAAAACCTCTTTTCCCTTCTAGAAATATTCATAGATAGCCTGATAAAATGCCAAAGTCATAAGACTGGGGTACAGGAAACCTGACTTTGAATTGCTCTTTTATCCAGAGCTAGCTTTGTGGTCTTGGGCAAATCATTTTACCTTTATTGTCCCCGATTCCTAATCTATAAAATGGATTGGTGATGCAACTGGTTGATGCAAAAGGAACTTCCCCATTTTAAATTATTATGATTTTAGGAATTTCAGATTAGTTTGTGAGATTTTTTTAGATGCTAAAGAGTAATGGTAGCCACAAAATGGTAGGTACTGATTATGTGAGCTTCTGCTGTATTAGAAAACATTCTCCCTCATATGCAATATTGTTTCTGTGAAAACATAGCATCCTGTAGTTTAAATAAAACTTGAATCAGCATGTTAGAATTACAATTGTGTCATTCTGTTAGTCAACATATATTTCCTGTGTGCCAGACATTATACTAAAACTCTGTAGCTACAAAGAAAGACAAAAACATATGCCCTACCCTTAAGGAAACCACATTCTATCTAATGTGGGGACTACAGGTCAGTAGGTACATGCTAGATCTATAGAATTAATAGGTCATCTAAAAGAGAGAAAGGTATAAATAACTTGGAGAAACAGGAAAGACATCTTGCAGAAAGTGGGATTCAAGCTGAATCTTGAAGGAAGCCTGGCATGGGGGCTCCATTCCAGGCAACCAATGCACACTTACAAAGTCTCGTCTTGATTTTTATCTTGCCACTGCATCCAGATGGTTCTGGAGGGGAAGGTGAGGCAGGTGACCTTGCACTACTCTCCCTCACTTAAATCCAATTCATTTGCATGTCATGGTCCACTTCGAGAATGAAGAATAAACTACAACAATGAAGTGAAGAAATAAGAGTGTCATATGGAAGGAATGCCAAATAGACCAATGAAGCTGGATCATATAGTGTGGCAACAGCTTTGTAAGGAGATATGATGATTATGGTGTATATAAGAAAAAGGATCATAGAATAAATAAGAAGATTGGAAAGTAGGAAAGTAGAAAAGTACCAGAGTAAGAAGACTTTGAAAGATAGGTAGCTACTGACTTCCATCCTACATCATATTTTAGAAGCTTCCCATTTAGAATCTTAATTACCTATCAAGCACATTAAGCATTACTCTATTTACTAATCTATCTCCTAATCTCATTCCTCCTCATCTCTCATTTTGCGATTATGATTTTGTTTTCTTTTTCTCTTTGGCACTCTGGCTCCATAAGCAAAACACCTGTCACCTTGATGTTAGCAATGCAATTTACATGGCCTTCACAACAGTTTGGTTGCATTTGTCAGTAAAATCCAAACAAGATGGCTGTGGGAAGGTATACACCAAGCAAAATTCAGAGCTCATGGTCCAATCTTCTGGAGTTCACAGTTTGAATAATGATTATCCAGTGATTTCTGACTTAATGTCTTCCTAGTATTGGATTTTTTTTCCATTTAAGAGGCAATGTACTAGAATAATCCAGAAATGCATCACATATGTTCCATATACAAGGGACATGCCAGGATTATTGCTTAATTAGTTATTTAATATATTCATCTGAGCAGATAAAAACATTAACTCTGAGCCTGACTTGTACCTTTTTAATGGCATCTCTGTGAATATTATGTTTGGTACATAGTAACATTTGCAGAGAAAAGCATTGCCTCTGAATTTTTCATATATTCCCTACCTTTGCCATCCTAGCTGCTGCCGCCCACTAAATTTGAGTCATACCTCACTCGAGTAAATTCTTTTTTAATGTTCAGACGCTCTGAAGAATGCAAGAGTGGGAGATATCTTAAATATCCTCTGTGCAGAAATTGAAGGCATTAGTTCTAACAAAAGCTATAAAAAAGTTATATAATTTTTAGACAATTTTTGAGATAAATAGATGTCTATCCTGTCAGTCTGAATAGCAAAAAGGCACACACAAAGGACTTTGGTTTAGCCTCCTTTTCTTAGTATTTTGTTCTAGGGAAGTCCAAAAGTAAGCAGTTTTATTTAGAAATATAAGCCCAAAATTTGAGCATAACAATATGTGGAATGCTATTTGAATCTAGATGATATGTGGCACACTGGGAAGAGAACTAAGTTTGAAGTTAAAAGACAGTTTCAGATACTGTCTTTTCCTTATTATCTGTATGATCTTGGATAAGTCACTTCTGAGCCCCAGTTTATTCACCCTTAAAATAAGTGAATTCAACTAGATGGCCTCTAAACCCCTTCTAGTTCCAGAACTATGATATATTTATTCCTTATCTTTAGGAGGAGAATGCAAAATGATAGGTCAGAGATGAAAATAATTGATTTTTGTTGCAAAAGGAAAAAAATAACAGACATGGAAAAGAAAGCTTCTGGTTCGTCCTTTGATTTTTGTTGTTGAGTTATTTTCAATCATGTCCAACTCTTCATGATTCCATTCAGGGTTCTTGACAGAGATACTAAAATAGTTTGCCATTTCCTTTTCCAATTTATTATACAGATGAGGATACTGGGACAACCTGGATAAAGTGACTTGCACAGGTTCACACAGCTTGTAAATGGCTGAGGCAGGATTTGAACTCAAGTCTTCCTGATTCTAAGACTGGTATTCTATCTATTGTACTAGCTAGCTGCCTCTTATCTTTTGATACCCAAAGTATCCAACATTTTTCAGCCCTCCACTATTTTAAGAAAGGATGCACGTAAAAGGGCACTATGTATATAGTAGGTACTCAAAAAGACTTTTGATATGACATGCTCTGGGGTGAGTATGCTCACCCCTAACTGGCTAGGTATATACAGTAGATACTCAAAACAACTTTTGATATGACATGCTCTGGTGTATGCTGCTCCTAACTGTGGCTAGGTGTATACAGTAGATGCTCAAAAGATTTTTGATGTAACATCTTCTGAAGTGTGTATGATCATCCCTAAATGTGGCTAGGTGTATACAATAGGTGTTCAAAAAGGCTTTTGATATGATGTACTCTGGAATATGGTCAGCCCTAACTGTGGCTAGGTATTACAGTAGGGCTGAAAAAGGCTTTTCATGTAACTCTGGAGTGAGTATGGTCACCTCTAACTGTGACTAGCCCTAAATAAAATTGTAAAATTAGGCAGCGATTATACTTGGAGCCTACAACTATGCTTTTAATTATCTTGGTTCACCTAACCCTCTTCTGTTTTATTTCTTACTGAAAACTTCTCTCAAATCTTTTATTCCAATACAAATTACTGATCCCAGCAGAAAGGCATTTGCATTTTAACAAGGTTTGCTTCTTAACCTAAAGGAATTGCCCCTAATAGTGGGATTTCAGGCATGAGCCAGCAAGTGGGAGAGGATTCAGTGGAACATCAAGGGCTTCCAAGCTCCCCTAAAATCACCCACACAGACATACCCAACATGAAACATACACAGGTCTTGCTCTTACCTAATCCTGGCCACTTTCTTCTGCAAGTCATCATCAAAACCCTTTCACATGAGTGATATTTTATTCTAAGCGTACCCAAATGGAATTTGGGTTGATTGGGTGTTGAATGATTTTGTTCAGTTCTACTGGCATAACTTCATAGACAGAGTATCACGTTCCTTTAATTATCACATAGCCTATATTTATGCAGCCATATTTGATTTGACAGCAAGAAGCTTAAGTCCTGATATTGGGATGTAGCTGATTCTGCCAGATGCCAAGGATGGCATCTTCATTTGGCAATATGGAAGCTGCTGTAGTCCTCAGCTACATTGGTAGCTAACTAGCAGATGGTCCACTGGTGGATGAGGAATTCAAAAAATTTATTAATAAAATATTTTCCATTTGACAGAGTGTAATAGAGATGAAGCTAAAGGGCAGACAAGCATCAGCCTTTGTGGGTAGAAGTTAGTGAAATGGACTCCCTTGCAGTTTCTGAATGAGTTTCATCTGGGATTCTTAGGTAGCTATATTTATCATGGAGTCACATGGAAAGGGTTTCAGGTAACAAGAGTTGTTTCAGAACACACGTTTCTACAAGCATGAATAAGCCATGCACACCATAACTTGACTGGGCTACTTCTGTTACAGGAATGAATAACACCAAGATGCTATAGTCATTACAAGCTCAAAAGCCAAAGGAAGGCAGTGGAGCATGTGAAAAGAACTTGTTGAAACACATGTTAAACAGTAAAATATCTGAGCAGGACCTGGGAATGCCAGTTGGGAAATGTGGCAGGATAATGCATTGGCTAGAAGCCATCAGGAATGAATTTAGCATGGGACAGAACTTGAGGCAGAGAGCAGACAGATTTATCAAGAAGTACAGGCAATAGCTAATATTCTAAGTGAAGTGTCTTGCCGTAGAAACGATATGAAGAAATGGATTGAAGTCAGTAAGATTCATGTTAAAATCTTATCTATTCCATTTGATTCTGATCACAACATTTAAGCACTCTTAGCCTCTATTTCCCCATCTATAAAATGTGTATATATTAACAGCACCTATCTCATATGTGAAGGGCTTTACAAACCTTAAAATACTATAAATTTCAGCTCTCTAGTTAAGTAAGTATTTATCATGTCTGCTACGTGTGAGACATAGTATTGGGTATTAGGGCAACAAAGACAAAAACAAGCCCATATTATGCTGGGAATGAATGTATACATATAAATAATTACAAAGTAATTTCAGAGGGCACTAAGAAGAAGGAGAATCAGAAAACACATGGCAAGAAAATGTTGCTGGTTTTGTCAGTAAGGAGATACTGATTCCTTAGAGAGAACAATTTTATTGGAGCCTGAGGGACAAAAGATTGCAAGTAGCTGAAAATGGATGAGAGTTGAGAAGACAGAAGCAATGAGAATAGGCAGTTTTGTTTGCTGGTCTGTTTGTTTTTTCTTGGGTTTTTGTAAGAGAAGAAAAGGTATAGATTTTTAGCAAGGTTGAGTCAGTGTAGTGTATCAAAAATAGAGTTCTGGATTTGAAGCCAGGAAGACTTGGATTCAAATTGTGACTGATTTTTTACTAGCTGATTCTATGCAAGTCATTTTACTGAGCCTCTGTTAATCCATTTATATAGTGAAAGTGTTGGACTAAATGGCTCATACAGTTCTTTCCAGTTCTAAATCTGTAATTTTGCTATGGCTTGGGAGATGGGTAGGATCAAGTGAAGGCTTTTTAAAGATGGAGGAAATGTGGGTATGACTATAGAAAGCAGGAAAAGCAAATGAGGGGCAAAAAATCCCAGAGCATATTGAAAGAGATGGGGTGAAAAGATCAAGAATACCAGTAGAGGGGTTGGTAAGTAAGAGGTAAGATAAGAATTGGTAAGAATTTGAGGTCATGAATTGGAAGAAGGAAGCTATCAAACAGCCTAATTTTTTTCAATAAAGAATGAGGCAGGGATACTGCAGGAGAAATAAAGGGAGATGGGCCAAGTGCCTCAGTGTTGTAGGGTATGCAATCACAATCAATCAGGGAAAAGGAAAAAGATTAATTACTGTGCTACAGGTAAAGCCCAGCTGAGATTAAATGGCATAGATGTGTACGGACCCAGTCAGTATAATTGTATGACTTCTCCCAGTAGTGTCCCACAGAGAAGAGGAGAAAAAAGATTGTGGAAGTATTCCGATGTAATGTGTTTGTTTGAAAGAGATGGGAATTGCCTATAGGACAAAAGGGAGTTCTAGAGTAGAGGAAAATTTAAGGCTGAACTGGTGAGCTACTGAAAATTGTTGCTTGTCCTTCTTCTAGAAGAGGTCCATGACATAAGAGAAATGATGTCATGACATGCATATGAATTGAATTGAAGTGAAAGAGGGCTATGCAAGAT
The DNA here is from genome assembly GCF_016432865.1 of Antechinus flavipes. Lineage (NCBI taxonomy): Eukaryota > Metazoa > Chordata > Mammalia > Dasyuromorphia > Dasyuridae > Antechinus > Antechinus flavipes. Next base: position 79,254,465 of record NC_067400.1, on the reverse strand, counting down.
CACCTGCCTCATTTTCCCCTCTAGAACCATCTGGGTCCAGTGTCAACATATAGATCAAGGCAATTGGAGATGACCCTAGATAAAATGGGAGACCATAGCCTTTTTAAACTAAGGTCTTCAACAGGTCTCAGTTTGACTAAGGTTGCACCTATGCGGTGATTAAGACTAGATAGCCATTGAGACAAGAATCTCCTCCTTGGCTTAGTCCAAAAAATCTAAATAAATAAATAAGTGAATGAATTTAATTTGGGAGGGGAAGACCTCAGGATTTCAGGCCAAACAGAAATGACTGGTATTTATGTTTAGTCTGAGTCAATGAGAACCCAAACAATGATCTAATAGGGCTTGATCTAGGATCTATTGGTGACCAATTAGAATCAGACTGGTTTTGTTTTAAGGCATGATTCTTTTATTATTATTATTATTATTGAAGCTTTTTATTTTTCTAAACATATGTGTGGACAATTCTTCAATATTAGCCCTTGCAAAACCTTATATTCCAATTTTCCTTCCCTTCCCCGCCCAAGATGGCAAATAGTCCAATATATGTTAAACATGGTAGAAATATATGTTAAATCCAATATATGCATATATATTTATACAGTTATCATGCCACAAAAGAAAAATCAAATCAAACCAGTAAAAAAAAAACCTATTTATTTAACAAAATAAAATGCAAGCAAACAGCAACAGAGTGAAAATGCTATGTTGTGAACCATGCTGAGTTCCCACAATCCTCTCTCTGGGTGTAGATGGCTCTCTTTGTCACTAAACAATTGGAACTGGTTTGAATCATTGTTAAAGAGAGATATGTCCCTCAGAATTGATCATCATATAGTTGTCTTGTTGCCGTCTATAATGATCTCCTGGTTCTGTTCATTTCACTTAGCATCAATTCATGTAAGTCTCTCCAGTCCTCTCTGAAATCATCTTGTGGGTCTCATTTCTTATAGAACAATAGTATTTCATAACATTCATATACCATAATTTATTCAGTCATTCTCCAATTGAAGGGCATTCACTCAATTTCTAGTTTCTTGTAAAGCATGATTCGTAAGGAAGAAATCTAGTCAATAAGCCTCCAGACATCTTGGGAGGGTTACTGACTACTGAAGTTATGAACTACTATAGGATTACTAACTGTAGGTTACTGCCTACTGTAATTACTAACTACTGTAGGTTTACTAATTGTAGGTTACTAATTACTATAGTTACCAATTACTGTAGGATTGCTAACTGTAGGTTAGTAACTAGTGTAGTTACTAACTACTATAGAATTACAAACAGTAGGTTACTGACTACTGTAGTTACTAACTAACTATAGGTTACTAACTATGTAGGATGTTGAAGGAAGGAGAGAGAAGTGGAAGCAGCCTGGAAAAGAAGGGAGGAAGCAGCAGAATAAGTGGAAGCTTATGGTAAAGACTAAGAATAGGTTAAGGGTGGGATGAGATGACATCAAGGCATGTGTCTAAAATGGACAATGTGCAGAACATGGGAAGGGGGGGAAATGATGAACTATGAAACAAATGTATTTAAAGAGGCATCAACCTATAAATTAGAGATTCCAAGGATAAAAACAGGGGTCAGGGATCTATATCCTCATAATAACTATACTTACATATTGCAAGCCTCCTTCCTATAGGTCCTTCATCTTTTCCATTTTAGAGAGACCTGCTGTTTTCTCCCTTTTCTTCTCTTTCTTTTCCCAACATCTGAATCAAATCCACCCTCATGTCCTTGATGTCATTTATCAGTTTCTATCTTTTTTTCTTTTTCTTTACCTCACTTTAAGGAATCAAATAATCAATGAGCATTAAACACTTACTATGTTACAGGGAAACACTGAGCCATGCTTTATGAATACAGAGACAAAAGTGAAATAATCCCTGTCCTCAAATCCCTACCTCAAAGGTAGAGTTATGCAACATATATTAATACATGTTTGTAAAATAGATGAAAGATAATATTGTGGGTCACAAACAGTGAAAAATAGGAAGGAAGACTTAGGAAAGACTTTCTATAGAACATGGCTCTTCTGTTTAACCTTGAGAGAAATTAGGGTTTCTAAGAGGCAAAAGTGAATAGAAATTACAACCTGAGACTAAGGAGACAATGGCTGTAAAAGGATGGGAGGCTGAATTATAGATTGTGTGAAGGGGTGTACGGCTTGATAAGGCTGCAAAGGTAAGTTAGGATCAATAGAGGAGGGCTTTTTAAACCAAACAAAGGAGATTTTGTTTGATCCTAGAGGTAATAAGGAGGAAATGGACACAGTCGGATTTGTGTTTTAGAAAGATCATTTTGGCAGGTGTATAAAGGATGAATTGGAGTAAGGAGATGTTAGGAGACTATTGCAATAATTCAGGCAAAAGGTAATGAGGGACTAAATTAGGGTGTGATTATTTGAGTACAGAGACAGGGTTATTATGGGAGATGGTGTGTACAAAAAAAGGACTAAAACCAACATCTAATAATTGAATACATGATTGCATATCACCCACGGGTCCTTTTATGCAAAGTTCTTGAGTTGGGTCAAGGGAAGAAGAGTTAGAAGATTATTCTAGAATATTATTCCATCCAGGTTTGTCCTAGGGAGTCATATTTCTAGCAAATCAAACAATCTAAAAGCATGTATGAAGCACCTACTACATATCTACCACTGGCCTACTCACTAAGAATATGAAGTCTTCAATTCTTGATCATCAAAACAGCCAAGCTGCAATCCTCACCAGGAGAGGTGATTCATAGGTCTGATCTCAAGGAGGAGAGAGGGTTCTCACTGCTTATCCCATTCTTCCCATGCCAATACAAGGTCAGCCTGGATAGAAGGATGCTAACTGATTCTGGCTCCCCATTGGGCCTCTTCCAGTAGATCAGGACTTACAATAAAAAGTTGAGATCCAGCTGGTTTTATATAAAGGCAGGGCTACTGCCACCAGTGTAGAGAATTTCATAGCTCTCAGCAGCTGTTACATAAAGAAAAGCTTCCCTCCACCCCTTTCTCTGGGCTCCTCTGGGCTTACATCTGTCTTTCCAGCTGTAAAGTTGCTGAAATCTAGGATACAAGGTCCTGTGAGCTTAGAGGGAGAAGAATGTAAATAAAAACAGCACTGCCTAAGTATAAATGTTGCTGCGCATATATATATATATGTAGGTGTGTGCAAAGTCATATATGTATGTATATATGTCTATATATACATATATATGAATACATGTGCTTGTATATATATAAATCTATTTTATTTATATTCACATATAGATTTATATATATACAAACATATGTTTATGTACATACATATGTATATTTCTTGCTGCAAACCTTAATATCATTAGTCAAGTATTTTAATCAATATTGAGCATACTAGATGCCCATTCATATTCATATGGAATGAAGGGGTTTGAATTTTGTGATCTCTAATAAACATTGATGGTGTGACTAGTTTGTACTAAGCATTCAGTATGTTCCATCAAAATGGCAGCTCTAATTAGGTTCCTTGAATTAGCTAATGGATTTTGAGAAAGATAGCTTACAAAGCTCTTACAGCTGTCCAAGATATTCCTGCCATGGCAGAAAGACAAAAGGCCCCTGGAAGCTACAGCCTTTAAAGCGTTAGAAATGCAGCTGACAGTTCAAAAGATAAATTACATTCATATTTTTTTCAGTGAAAGTCCTAATACTGAATTAATGTTATTCCTGTAGTGATCATCCATTAAGAACCCCATCCTATTATAAGGATGCATCCTGACCATTAGGTCCCATCTTATTTTCCTTTAACACTGCACTCCTACCTTGCTCTAACCCCCACCATCCTCTTGTTTCCTTCAGTTCCTCAGATATTTGGAATACAGAGTAAAATACGTCTTCAAAAAGGAGGATACTAATCTTTCCTTTTCCTAAGGTAAAACTGAGGACTTTGCTTAAATATGCTGATTTCATTCAAAGGAAATCAGTTTAGGCAACAAATAAGGAAATGATAGAGTGAATCAGTTTAAGCCTTTTCCACCACCATCACCACTCCCCCCCCCCCCCTTACCAGCTCCAACTCAGGTCATGTGTATAATTTGGAGAGGCCTCTTCCTAGGGAGAAGTAGATTTGTTTAATCCTATATTTGTCTAGGAGATGGTAAGGCTATAACTGGGAAGCCATCTCTTAACTGGATCTACATTTTTACTTCTTTCATTTTTTTGTGGAGTTTAGAAAATAATAAACTGCCATCCAATGCCCTCTTCACCTTTACTTTCAGTGGGTTTTTTTCTTTAATAAATAGCGAACTTGTGACATCCGGATGGTTGCACATAATTTATCTGCAAATAGGGAAGAAAAAAATAGTTGCCAGTTGAACAGACAGTAATAAATTAATTGTTACTGTGCCCAATGGCAAACAACAAAATTCAGGGGAGAAATAGATCCTGATTTTCAGAATGGAAAACTGGGGATCAGGCCTATATTTTAGACTAAGAACTTTTTATTGGTCCTCTAACTGCAGCTCAGATCTTCATTAATAAATATCTTTTCATCAACCATTTATACAACAATCAATATTTTGTATCGGTCTACCCACAAATTTTTAAAAGATATGTTTCTTGTGTAAGACATTTCAAAAAAAAATAAAATAAAACAATTCAGTGATATATCATTCACTCTTAGTTATCAGAGACTGACTGTCCAATTTGAGGGTTATCCAGGCTCTTTTACATCACTTCCATTCACTGACTGCCTGCCTTTCGACCCTTCTTCTGCTCATTAGCACCCCTACTAAAGTGTGGGAAGGACGAGGGGGAAAATGCAAAATCCACAACAGTCAGTGTTGATGTTATTTATGGCTCTTGTAAAAACCCTTGGTGGGAGATAAACCAAAACTCTTGGTTGAAATTTTGTACACATACGCACATGCATATGCATAAATGTATAGTCCTGTGAGGCTTTCAATTTATCATGTTATGATGATAGCCCATTACTATGGATAATTGGGAGTTGACTATTTGTACAAAATGCTGCTAATAAAGCTGCTGCAACTACTGAAGAATCAAGAAACAACACCACCCTTCTCAAAAAAGGGGGTTGATACGACATATAGATTACAAATTGGACAGCTGCTTTGCCTAGCTTCCATACAAATAAGAAGGAGATGGATTGTTCTAAGAAGTGCCAAAAAAAAAAAAAGACATTCAATTATTCCTAGCACATGACTTTATCATGATGAATAAAAGGCATAATTGACATCATCTTTATTGAAGAAACCAGCAACTGTCACACTGTCAAGAAGCTGGTGCAAACAGCAAGAAAGCATGTTTTTCATTACTTCTACCATGTATTGTTTATAGAGAGTTCAATTGTCGTCAGCCAAGGAGTACCTAATCTCTCTTCTTCTGACCCTTCTAAGATTCATTCACTTCCCAGATCAATGAGACAGCAATAAATTGCCCACATGCCTGATATTCAGATGCTACCGTCAACATGCCAGAATCATTCAATGCTTATTTATCAGTTACAGTTTTGTGATGACAACTTACCCCTGATGTAGAACTGAACATACAATGATAGCCATTTCCCAACAAGAATGGGTTTGGCTATGTTGTTTTTTCCTTTTTATTTTTTTAGCCTCTCAATATTACTGCAATTTCTATTTCTAACATATAACTGGCATTCTTGCTATATAGATAGTGTCAATGCTAATTAAATAAGAAGTAGATTTTGCTCTTTAAAAATTTCACTTTTCAAAGTGAAATGGAGGCTAAATTTCCCATATTGTCCTATAGCCAATTCTTAAGTCCAAAACTAGCTGAATAGTGTATAAGGTTTAGATGACTGAACCATCTGCCACCAAATATAGGAAATCATAGAGCCATAGAATTTTCAAGATGGGATACTTCTTAGAGAACATTTAGGTAAACTTCCTCATATTGCCAATAATAACATGTTGTGTCAAAAAAAAGAGAGACAGGAAAAATTAGATTATTTTTATAGACCAGAAACCATAAAAAGAATTATCAAACAGCTTTTAAAAACAGAAAATTATTTTAGTGTGCAAATAACTTATGTTTCTCTATTTTATGCATTTGCCATAAGGTTCTGTCATGCTCTTAGACATCTTAAAGGATGCTTACTATTCCCCTGGTGTGGGGTTAGAAAAATCTGAACTGCTTTTATAAAAGACTCGAGTAATCCAAAGGAGATGATGATTTAAGCTGTTTTCTATCCTATAAGCCCCAGATGTCAGAGGGCAATACTGATATTATAGGGTCACTGCGTCTCACTTTACGGTCAAACAAGTGATAGTCACATGCTCCTTTTGGAGTTTGTGACCTTTGGAGGATATAAGTGATTATAAGCCTCTTATACAAATCTACAGAGTTGAAAGGTAACCATTTTTGTGTGGATTGAGCAGTTCTTATAGTTCCTTTAATATAGAAGGGCAATTTAAAATGCACATAAAAATGTTGGAAGCAATGAAAGGGTTTAGATAGTTCAAAAAATAATCTGAGTAGGGATAAAACTATATTTAATTGATCAACTTACCACTCTGTGTTTTTCTTTAAATATCAACATTATCATATCAAGTCCAAAATTTATTGGCAAAGAAAAACAATAATTTTCTTATAACTTCTAAGATGACTTACATTATTATTATTATTATTGTTGTTGTTGTTATTAAATATTGACAATTTTATTATTGTCAATATTATTATTGTTGTTATTGTCGTTCAGTCATTTTTCAGTCATGTCCAACTTCATGATTTCAGTTGGGGTTTTCTTGGCAAAGATACTGTAGTAGTTTGCCATTTCCTTCTCCAGCTCATTTTACAGATGAGGAAACTGAGACAAACAGGGATAAGTGTCTTACCCAGGTTCACATCACTAATAAGTGTCTGAGACTGCATTTGAATTAGGGAAGATGAGTCTTCATGATTTCAGGCCTGACACTCCATCTACTACACTGCTTAGCTGCCTCTCAAATGTCACATGTGCTATAATTTAGCTATATAAAAATTAAGACTTTTGCCAGTTTTATTTAGGAATTGTAATGCAGGACTATGAATTATTTAATTTATATTTCATTAATGTATATAAAGCTGGAGGGTAGTTCATTCATGGCTAAAACTGTTTTCTACCATCATAAACTGACTTTCTTGTTTTTAGGCAGAGCTCCGGGGCCCTTGGCATTCAAAAGATGAGGCTTCTTCTGATGTGTGGTTCTCTTAAAAGTTCCTTCACAATGTGAAAAACTATGTTTTTTTTAATTGACATTTCAATATCTTCCATAATTGAATTTTTAAATTCTGCCTTTATGCTAAAGAGTAAGCTCAGCAAACCTTTATTTTTTTTTCAAAAATTACAGTCAGTTAAAATCTAGATTTTTACTCTTTGAAAGGAAATCCAATTGGCCATAAAACAGCCCAGGTTGGTCACTCAGGAGAGGTAACTGATTTGTATCATGTTATTAGAAGAGGCCAAGATTTTAGTATGCCCTAGAAAGTCCCCATTGTCTCGGGGCTTTTGAAGATAGATACTTCCATTTTTTATGTTTGACCATGAAAGTTATATTCATCTCTAAATGTTAGATCTATACACTTGAAACTCAAATTTATTGTGTTTACTCAATGCTTAGAAGATGATAATTTTATCTGTCAAGTCCTGAAGTTGTCAGTGAGAATTTTTCTGACAAATATATGTGGTGGAAAGGAGAAGATAGAAAGGAGAGAAAGTAAGGGAAGGTAGAGAGAAGGGAAGGTAGGGATATGGGAGAGGAGGAAGAGGAAGAAGCTGGAGAGAGAAGAAAAGAAAAAGGAGAAAGAGAGGGAGAAGGGGGAAAGAAGGAGGAGAAAGAGAGAAAAAGAGATGATTTGCTCAAGTATGTTAGGAATAAGAGAACAGCTGGGAAGCACAGTGGATAGAGTACTTGACCTAGACTCAGGAAGACTCATCTTTCCAAATTAAACTTTGTCCTTAGATGTTACTATTTGCCTCAGTTTCCTCATCCATAAAATCAATTGTAGAAGAACTGGCAAACCCCTCCAGTACCTTTGTCAAGGAAACCCCAAAAGAGTCATGAAGAGATAAGCACAACTGAACAACATAAAAAATTAGAAATAAGAAAAGTTCACTTCTTCTTAAACCTTCTTTAGTTCAATGTCTGGGAAATATAAAAGGTAAATGATTAGAGAAGTATATGATGGTGAAAATTTATCTATTTTATCAGTGAGTGGGATGGTATAAGTGGATAGAAAAGTCCCCTGGAAGTCACCCCTCTGACACGTAATAGCTATGTCATCCCAGGCAAGTTGCTTGAAATCTAATGATCTAAGCACCTTTTCTAAGACTATAAGTTGCCAAGAAGGTGCCATTTTTCACTGGTAAAGAACTTGCCTCTCCTGGCAGTTTGCTCTATCAGTGAAATCACAAGGCAAGTCCTTGTCCTCTATCATTATTTCTCTCCATTGTATTTTATTTTAAATGGTATAGTACTTCTACAGACCCTATGCCTTTCCAGGTATGAGAAATATGCTCTAACTGTAGTGGAATAGGTATGGTAGCATATATATTGTTGGTCTGAACCCAAGTCTGCTTTGCCTTGTCCAAAATAGCCTTTCTTTACATCTCTATCCATTTGGTATATGCAAAAATGGAATAGATATAGAATACTTCATTTTCTATCATCTCATGCTTTTAGGAAAAGAGTTAACCTTGTTTTGAAATCTTTATACTTAAGAGAAAATAGGAATTATTATGAGAGGTATTTGATCAATTCCATTCCTATCTTGATCACCCCCCCTCCCCGCCCCGAACTGTGTATTGTTAGTAAAATTGGCAAAATGGCCACAGACAAAGTGCATTACATGCTTATCCATAGCTTTGAATGTCATGTAATTGTATAAATTACTCAAAAATATCACACTGAGTTTTGAAGAAATCTATTCAAATACTATTCAAAATAAAAATTATCCAAAGGGACATTTTATGAGTAATACCCAAATCAGCTTCTACAAGTTGCAGACAGCCGGGAGGTCATTGTGCAGTATCACAATAATACAATTATGTGTTACATGCTCCTAATGGTAAGTTGAAGCTGTGAATAATAACTCATGCATTGGGTTATGAATAACACTGTCCATGTCACCCACATGGAATTTCTGGCACTTTTAAAGAAATTACGGCAGTAAGGCCAAATGTTATATAATAGGAGAGAGCCTCTAAATGCCACATGCTACTTATGCCAAGATAGATCAATGACTTTTATCAGCAGAAGAGATGGCATTGATCCTGTGACAGTGTTCAATTATGGCAATCGATCACATGGGAGAAAACTGCACTCCACTGCCCTCCAGGAAACAAGAGGCTTAATAACTGCCACAAGTGCCAGAGGGAAGCCTCTTGGGCCCTCCTCGAAGTTACCAATAGGATGGGGAGACTGCTCCTACATATGTAATTGGAAGGATAAAGGAAAAGAAACTTGGTCTTCCCTGCTAATGCAAGTAAAGGTGGGAGAGCTGGGCCAAAGAATAAAACAAGAGGAAGCATGAAGAGTAAAGAGCAGCTTGCTAGGCTCTGATTGGAAATGTGAAGATCAGGATATGGGAGAAGCAAACTCAGTGAGAAGGAAGGAAATATAGGAATATATGGGAAGATCACCAAAATCAAAGTCAGGAATGTAAAAAAGGCCATTCAGATTAGCAATCTGGGGTCACTGATACAACATATCAGGGTCAAGGAGGGTTGGGGAAATACTGTGTTTCAAGTTAATAGTGCAGAGAAATAATAATAATAAGGACAACAGCACTTATAATACCTACTATGTGCCAATTGTATTATTATTCATTTGTTTCAGTCCTGTGCAACTCTTTGTGACCCCACTGGAAATTTTCTTGGTAGAGATACTGAAGTGGTTTGCCATTTCCTTCTCCAGTTCATTTTACAGATGAGGAAACTGAGGCAAATAGGGTTAAGTGATTGGCCCAGGATCACACAGCTAAGAAGTGTTTGAAGTGTTTGAAGCCACTACAAGTCTACCTACTGTACCAATTAGCTGCCTGGCACTGTCCTAGGTACTTTAAAACATTATCTCATTTGATCCTCACAATGACTATGGGAGGTAGAAGCCGTTATTATCCCCATTTATATTTAAAGAAACTGCAACAGAGAGATTAAATGACTTACCACCATCTCTTTTTCAAGAGGTAGATAGCATGCTTCATCACTGGTTATTTGGAATTATGAGTAATCATTGCATTAGTAATAGTTCTTTTAAACGTCAAAGTTGTATTGTATAGTGTTATTGTGTAAATTGTTCTCCTGAATCTGCCTATTTTATTCTTTATCAATTAATAGAACTTCAGAATGGTTCATTTAAAAAAAAGATAAAGTGACACCCAATATTACAACAATATTTGGGGTGAGATTTGAATTCCAGCCTTTCTGGCTCCAGACTCAATCAGTGACAGAGATCTTCAACAGATTATTATACTTTATAGTCTCTCCTCCTCTACCTGACCCTGATACTTCTTGTGGACTGAAAGAATATCATAGATCGGAGACTCAGGAGAAATGGGTCTTGACTCTGTCATTCCCTTACTGCCTGCTGTTTAGTAAATTGCAAACCTTTCTGTACCTCAATAAAGACAAAATGAGATACTATTTGGGAAAGTTATTACTGGTGATAGGTGGTATTAGTGATGGTTTTTCTGATAGTGTGAGTGGTATGGTTGTGCTGGTAGTAGTAATAGTAATAGCATTCAGTTTTCCAAATATCTGGTTACTCAATTTTTGAGCAGCTCTTGTGATCAGTAATAAACGAAACTTAGTTGAATTCAAATTTCCTTGTCATAAAGATATTTTAGCAGTCTAGAGAAATCCTTGACCCTGCCTACAACTCAAAAGCCCATGCAGGAAGAACCAGCACTTTAATGAAGGCCTGACAAATTGCATACAAGTATGTAACTCTATGTTAAATGACAGGTTGTCATCATCTTATGTGACCTTGCCTGTCATACTACATAGTGTGGTTAATCTATTCACTGTGGGCAAATTAAGCCAGAAATGATTTCTACCACCAATGTGAGCTTCCACACCAATGTCATACAGAGAAAATAGCAGTGACAGCCTGTCACCGAGGTTGAAGCCAGAAACCATGCCCACAAGGTAGTGGCAGTGAATACTGAAAAGAGTTGGCAAAATTCATCCTGAAATTCAAATCACAACTTAGAGTCATTCATTCATTCATTCGTTCGTTCATTCAGTCATTCATTTGTTCATTCGTTCATTCATTTGATAAACATTTATTTAGTAAACTTCCAAAGCATTTAGAAAAGATCCACAGATTCAAAAAGATATATTCTCTATCTTTAAGAGCTGCTGCTAGCTCTTAGTTTCAGATGGCACTGGCTCCAGCAATGAAAACCTTCTTGGCCAATGTACTTTTTGGAAAATGGTAATTCTCTGTAAGTAATTGAGGGCAGAGGAAGTCAAAGTGCACTACTTTCATAACCTCTTTGAATATTCACACTGGGTCTAATCCAAAGCTATCTGAAATGAAATTTGAATAATAGTTATTAAATTCGTTTTAATCTAAGTGAGCCCAAACAAAGTAAGTACATCTTTGTGATGAAATGTTAATTAGTTGGAAGTATCAAAGTAAATGCTATGGTTATAGTTTTCACTAAATCTGAAATACTTTGGAATTAATGATACTTAACAGAGCTAAAAAGGACCTTTTCTGCTTATATTTAAGAAAAAGAATGGTGGGATTGTTTTTTATTCCTTGCCTCATCCATAACTCAGTGAGTTTACGTAGCACTTAACAATTCACAAAATGTTTTTTCTCCTGGCAGTCTTCTGACATGTGCAATATTAGTTTTATTATCATCATCATTATTAATATCATTATTATTGTTGTTGTTGTTTTCGTTTTAAATATGGGGCAACCGAGAATAAAAACTACTTGCCCAGGCTCAAAGCCCATATTTATTCCATCCCAGGTCTTCAGACTCCAAGAGGATTTAGCATCAAATGAAATGTTTTCTTCATTACAGTAGAAAGTAAGCAGTTCTCTTCCGAAATATGCCTGTATATGCCAATAAAACTGCTCTTCCCAGAACCTTGCTTTGGTCTCTGAGAAGAGGTCACAAAATAAGAATGTGATCAAATTCTATTCTATAATCAGCCATCAGTGAAGATGAGCACAACAGTCTGTCAGGTGTTTTGAAAGCCTGACTTCCACTTTTGAGAAAGCCTGATGTGGTCTTTCTAAAATACAGCTCTCTCTTGTCCTGCCAAATTTGAAGTTAAAAGCTTTGATCATCTTTGAGTTGTTTAGCTAAAAAAAAATCAAGTTATGTTGACAAGTATTTTCCAAGAGTACAAAGGTGTTTTTACTCATCCCACATTGCTTTATAAATGCCAAAAATGATTTTTAATCATCAAGCATCCCTGAAAATTCTCTTTTAATAAATATGGAGAGTTTCATAGCATTGTATGTAGGGTGAATCCAGTAACAAATTTCTTCTTCCCAAAGAGCATCTGCACTTAGTACAGAGTTTATCATATGTAAACGAGCCCCTGAGTAGTGAATTCCTTTACCCATAATATTATTATAGAATTTAAATGGTAAGCATTAAGATTTCCATCTTTGTAAAGTTGGCAAGCAGTTTGAAAGCTAGAATTAAAATTTTAAATTATCTTGACAAGAGAGTGGTTAAAGATTGATAGGAAAATGCACAAAATTCAGAAAGACCTTGTCAGTGTAGTTAGGAATGAAAAACTAATTACTAATAGAAATTAAGGGGCAGGAAAATAGATATAAAATCAGATTTAGAAGTCATGACTAACCATATTTAAAATTTATGTATTGGATACAGATATATATTAAAGAAGTCTAATATTAAAGGAAATAATTCTTTCATTACACTCTGAATTTTAGCTTAACATTTTAAGAAAAAGAATGGAATATTGGAATGGTTCCAGAAGGGAATAATAATTGGTTCTCTTCTCAAAGAAAATTGTGGAGAGTGGTATGGAATATACAAGGGGAGAATATCTGTATGTAGTATTGTATGTATTCATTAGTTTTTGTTCTTTGGTGGTGTGAGGAAAAAGGAGGGGCTGCACGGTTTGTGTTTGCTACATGTGTGTTAGAGCTTTCTCTTCTAAATTTTCTTACCAAGCCTTATTCTCCCAGCTGGTAATTGATGACCAATTCAGAATCTCTGGAGCTGGTCCAATCCTCCAGTCCAGCATAGATCTCTCATCTGCCCAGATTTCTGGGTAGAAAATTATCGTTCTCTTGCTCAAGAAGAATAGCAAAACATCAACAATAATCATAGTTTTTGTTTCTGTATCACTTTATTGTTACAATGTACTTTTACATGCATCATCTCATTTGATGTAGCATGTCTAGGAGTTAGGTAGCACAGCATCCATTATCTCCACATTAAATATGGGGAAAGTTTAGAATCTTTAAATAAGAGGACCTGTATTCAAATGGTCACTTTTCCCTTTGCAAATTTGAGTTAGTAATGTAATCTCTATGAGTATCAGGTTCCCTATGTACCAATTGAAGTATTTAAACTAGATGATTTCTAAGACTCCTTTCAAATCCCAATCTGTGACCTATGACTTACTTTCCAAACCCATAATAATAAGTTTGTGTGTACCAGTTATGGTACCTGGTACATAAAAAGTATTTGTTTTTATTTTGTCATTTAATTCATGTCCAACTCTTCATGACCTCATTTGGGGATTTTTTGGTGGCAAAGATACTGAACTGGTTTGCCATTTTTTTCTCTAGCTCATTTTCCAGATGAAAAAACTGAGACAAACAGGGTTAAGTGATTTGTCCAGAGTTACACAGTTAGTAAAAGTTTGAAGTTAGATTTGAACTCAGGAAATTGAGTTTTCCTGAGTAAGCCTAACACTCTATACATTTCAGCACCTAGCTATCCTAAATATTCTAGTTAGTCAATTATAAATTTATAAGACGACTTAATTACAAGTAACCTTAGGTGAGATATGCTTATATACACATATATGTGTCTGTGTGTTTGTGGATTACAGTATCAGTTTTAGAATATATACTCTCAGATCTAGTCTTTACCATGTATGTATAATTTTTAGTATAGGTAGCACAGCATCATCTACAATAGGATCATACATTTAGAGCTGGAAGAAACCTCAAAAGTATTCAGATTTGATCCCTATATTTTACAGATCAGGAAGTTAAGGCTCGGGTCTTCTGACTCCAAAAGCAGTGATCTTTCTCCTGTACCTTGATGCTTCTCATTAAGTTTTTATATTTCTTAGATGTCAAGTTGATTTTAAGGGCTGTTAGGTAGTACAATGGATAGAACACCAGATCAGGAGTCAGGAAGAACAGAGTTTAAATTTGAATTCAAACACTTACTACCTCTGTGACTCTAGGCAAGACACTTCCCCCTGTTTGCCTCAGTTTCCTCATCTGTAAAATGACATAGAGAAGAAAATGGCAATTGCCAAGAAAACTCCCAAAAGGAGTCACAAAGAGTTGGACATGATAAAAAACAAAAACAAAAACAAAAACAATTGAACAATAAAAAAAAATTATCTTCTCCATCCCCACCCCTAAGATACATACTAAAAAATACTAATATCATTCCAATGGTATTATATTAAATTAGTATGCTATATATAATGAGAAATGAAAAAAAGGCACATGTGTAGTTACCATTTATTACTTCATCTATTCTAACATACTCTAACTCTTGAGTAAGTGAGAGTAAAAGAGGCAAGAGAATGTCTATTGAGTTTGGGTTGGGTTGAGTCTCTCACTACAGACTTATGCATGAGATCCTTATATAGACATGTGGGAAAAGATACCCCTTGACAATAGGAGTAAGGATATAGTGCATTTTATCCTTAGATGGTTTTTATAACTTTAGGGGGGTTTTCATGTTTTCTTCTCTGAGTCTAGGCTGCTTTTCTGGGGTAAATAGGCATGTTCTTAAAAGCTATAGGGAATTCCCTGAATTCTAAATAGCTGAATTTGTTTTCCTTCCTTGTTCCCTATACTTGAGAACTACAATCTGATCAAACCCATATTTTTTAATTTATGTATTTATAGGCATATGGGAGAATGGTTTACAGGCAATGTATGATTTTTCACCACAAATATAGGAAAATTGCGGAATTTTTTTTTAATATTGCCTTATCAGTTTCTTACTTTTTTTTTTTATTACTGATGACTTCATTCTGTTTGAATTCAATGCTTCAGTTTCTTTGGGGTAAACTAATAGATTATGTATGCGATATTTGCACAGCATTGATTGAATTCATCTGGTGAGTTTGAATGTGGTTCATATATTCACATAATTGTCAGAAGCCAAGTTGAAATTCAGAACTGTTGCATGAGCATTGGATCGGGAATCTTATTCATCTCACATTACTCAACAGTGAGTGAAGCTATTTTATAATATAACATTACTTTTTATGCCTGTCTATGGTTTAAAAAAAGGAATATTGGTTTTTTCTTCTTTTTCTTAAATATTGAAGCAAGTTTTTGTTGGGGTTTTTTAATAAAACACTGCAGTGAAGCATAGTAGGAAACTATTTACTTGTGGTTTGGAATGATTTTTAACATGTCTAAATAAAAAAGGATCTGCAATATTGGAGGTTTGATTTTTACCAGAGAAATAATGGGCAACTAAATTAATAAGCTTTCATGAAAAACCTTTTCCTGGGTACTTCCTCATTACTTTGGATTAGAAATAGAAACTATGGTCCTGCCTTCTTCAAAGTCTTTGTAATCTAAATAGGGAACACTCCTCTTTTAAAAGATCTGAGCCATTATTTTTCCCACTAAGATTCACAGATATAATTTGCATCTCTTTTTGGCAACACCAAGATGTAACCAGGTTGGTGCCTTTAATGGGCCTGCTGTGACATTTGTTGTTTAAAAAGTGAATATAATAGATGTCCTTTCTCTTTGTCCATTCCCAGCCTCCAGTTCTTGGCTTCTAAAAAAAATCAAATATAAAATCTGGGGGCTTAATAATATCAATAGCTGAATAGTACTAGAGGGGTTCAAAGCATTTTTACATACATTATCTTATTTCATCTTAATGACCAAACTGAGAGGTAGGACGTCCAGATACTCTATTTGATAGATGAGGGAACTAAAGCACAGAGAATTTAAGTGATTTGTTCAAGATCATACAAGCAAGGTCTTCTGATTATCAACTGTTTCTGTTACCCTAGCGAGGCGGTATGTAGAACTGCTGGTCTCAAGGGTCAGCAAATCTGGTTTCAAGTCTTTGCTCTGACACTAATGATGTGAGGTTAGCCATCTCACATAATTTCTCCAGTTTCCTCATCTGTGAAGTGCAGATATACTGATACTCAGTACCTCTCAAGGTTTTGATGAAGAAAGTGTTTAGTGAACAAGCTATACCAGGTGTCCCAAAAATCTTAGTGCAGTTTTTTCCATTTTCATGGCTTAAAACCGGTCTAAGACTTTTGGAACATCCTGTATAATTTTGGTTTTGATGATGTCATCAATTTTGTTTTTATCCTTTTATGATCTGATCCACCCTCTAATGAAAGGAAATTCTATTCCCTCACTCACCTTTTGATTGGTGTGACATATTAATTTCTCTTTCCCATACCTGCCTTATTTATTATACTTTGGGTCAGCAGCTATTCCCCTCCCCTATCTTCTATGATTAATTCTTCCTCTTTATCTTAGAGAACACAGAGAAGCAGGCAAGGTAGAACTGAACTAAGTAAACTTTTAGTAGGATAGAGCCTCCATGAACCATAAGAAAAATGGAGGAGAAAACAAGTTAGGGGGGAGGCATAAAGGCATAAAATATGGACACATGACAATCTGATTTTTTGCCCTTGGCTTACCTCACTTGCTTCACATAAATGCCACAGCTCACTGGTTCTGCTCAACTCTCTTACACTCTAGATTTTTTTTTTTTGCTTTTTTCATTCCTTTCTTAGCTTTACTCCTTACCTCCTAACCTGAAAATTCTGACTCTTCTATTAAAAGGTAAACTATCTCACACTAATAGACTTGAGAGACAAGATGGTATAGGATTCCGAAAGATATGAGTTCAAGATATATATATATATATATATATACATATACATATATATGTGTATATATATATGTATGTATGTATATATACTGGTTCTATGTATCTTGTACATCACAAGCAATATTCAATTATTCTTAGGTAAAATTTGTATTGGTAAAGGATGTTTATGGGAGATACCTACATCGGTGAAATCACAAATCCCAACAAACAAAAAAGAAAGAAAGAAAGAAAGAACTGTGTGGGGAGCCAGTTTAACTTAAAAGATAGAAACCCAACCCTAGAGTTAAGAAGTTCCACCTTTGATACATACTGTCATTGCTAAGATACCCCCACAAGGATTATGAAGAGTTGGACGTGACTGAAAATGACTGAAAAACAAAAAAACTATGTGACCATGAGCAAATTATTATCAGTATCCCCTGTAACTTTCTTTTTAAATTTTTAAAATAGTATTTCATTTGTCCAAATACATGCAAAGATAGTTTTCAACATTCATCTTGTAAAATTTTGTACTCCAAATTTTTCTCCCTACTTTCCTAAATCCCCGCTCCAAGATAGCAAGCAATCGATATAGGTTAAATGTGAAATTTTCTAAATATATTTCCATATTCATCATGCTATACAAGAAAAATCAGGTCAAAAAGGGGAAAAAAAGCACAAGGGGGAAAAAGTAAATAAACAACAACAAAATAGGTGAAAATAACTATGCTTTGAGTCACATTCAGTCTCCATAGTTCTCTCTCTCAATGGATGGCATTTTCCATCACAAATCTATTGGAATTGCCTTGAATCATCTCATTGTGATTTAACTTCATTTAAACTTCTTTTGACTCAAGTTTTCTCATCTGGAAAATAGGATATCTAGCTTCCAGGGAGATAAATAGAAATCAAATTAAATAATACATATAAAGTATTAAAAAAAAACCTTAAAATTTATGAATATTCACTGATTAATACTAATTTTATCAGTATTATTATGTTAATTAATGTTAATAATTTTCTTATTTATACTTTCCCAGATGAATGAAATTATAGATTTGAACCCTCTCCCCCCCTCCAAGAAAAAGGAATGGACTTTTACAAATCCATAGGGACTTTCATTTGGAAAAATAAGATAATTGGGCAATGTGAAAATATACTCAAGCTCTATGGTTATCTGATCAGAAGAAAATATGTTAAATATTTTAATCCCCATAAGAGGTCAGGATATTAACTGAATATCCCACTCAAGAAGTATATATTATTTATAAGCCTATTTTTAAAATTTGCATTATTATTTTTATCTTTTCTCTGCCTTATTTGAATGGCATTGTGAGACTTTCTAAATTCACAAAGACCCATCTCTATAAAATTATAAGCCCTTTTGACAAGTAGAGCAAAAATCAAGTTTTCAACAGTGTTGTGCATTTGTATAAGCATCTTTTCATGAAGTCATTCATTTTCCAGTGGCCGCCCCACAAGTGGATGTGCTGACCGAATCCAGAAGTTACGGAAGGAATACCACCAAGCCAGAAGAGAAGGCTTTTCTTTATATGAAGATGAGGAAGTAAGAGCAAGGCCTTCTGATTATGAGCAGCATTGGGTAAGTTTCTACCTGGTCCTAATTACAGAAGTCTTTCTTAATATAAAAGTTGTAAATGCACTGTACTCTTCAAGGAATTTTCCAGTTTCTAGCTGTATCAAGTTAGCTTAAAGACTTGAGTTTCAGAGACATGGAAATTTTGCAGACAACACCCTGACTTCTCATTGGAATTGTTTACATATATCAAACCACACTAACCTACAGTAGTTCCTTTTAATTGCTCTCATATTTAGCCTGCTGCCACCATCATTGAACCTGTATACTTGTAGATATGGGTAGAACATATCTCCATACGTTAGCAATACAAGGAAATTAATTCCTACCTTCTGGATCTAAGTCTTTGCCTTCCATATCTTGGGTCACAGAGCTTTGAGTAAGCAAGAATAGATAATGCAAATAATCCATCTTCAATAGGAAGTAAAAAAAAATAGTTGAAGTGAGTCATCATAATTGATGTGAGGAATCTATTTTTCAAATAGAGGCATCATTGTTTGCAAGTATTATATATTGAGTTTATAAATTGACTTTTGAACAATTCATACTGATGATTGCTCCAGAATCCTGTGAGAGTCTTTGTTTAGAAGTAAGCAATATTTTTGATCAGAAAGAACTTTGTATGTCTTGTCATTTCAAATCCTTTACCCTTCAGGGGAACAGAAAGATTTATCATAAAATTCTAGATGGCTGTCTGCCATAGGTTTAGTTACATGGAGTGGGAAGGATATCTCTCTCTCGTCCTCTTCCTCTGCTTTCATATAATGTAGGATATAACATAGCATTGGGCATCCCAACAGATTTGAGACTTCTGGGGAACAAATGATCATATTTTAATCATCAAGTCTTTGTTCATAATACCACCAGCTCCCAACTTCTTCCCAAATCCCCCTTTTCCCTCCTCCAACCCCAAAGTTTCCTATGTTGTTTTTAGTTAAAAGGCACTGGTGTTCTACATGTGCCCCAAAACACCAACTTCAGAGAAACTAATACTATTGGGGAAAGGAGGAGAAACAAAACAAATGTTTTAACCTTCTTCATTAATAAACAAATCAAAATGAAAGCAATGCCCTTGTAGAGGAGATACAGACTTTCAATTACTCATAATCCTACGCATCATTATTGAGTTTTTACTTCGGGTGGGATGGGGGTGGGGGATCAGATACGAACACAGACAGCTACAATATATAATATTACTTGATGAGCATATTAGAGAGTTTAAAAACAGTACTTTTATGTTAGAAACCAACAGGCAGTGATCAGAGATGGTATTTCTGTTAGATGCTAGAAATTCAACAGCAAAGGGAATGAAGATCCTTCCAGGCATGGGGAATTATATAAACAAAGGCATGGAGATACATTGCTGAGATCACACTCTCAGACCTAAAGGGGCTAGCCAGTCTAGTCTATATCTCAGAGAGAAATTGAGCCCAATTACCTACTTGCTTTCCTTTAATTTTCATTTTCAGAGTATTTACAGAGTAAATGCTCTGAAGTAATATCACTAAATAAACTTGAGGTTTGGTTTTTTAAAGACTAATTTTGGCTTCGCAACAGTTATCCCAGAGTAAATTCATTGACCAGATGGACCTCTTTAAATCATGAATCAAGTAGCAGTTCCATCCAATCAATATGTCCTACTAAGGACTAGGGATTTGATCCAGGTACTGAGAAAAGGAGTTGGCACTTTTAAATAAATCATAATTGCTATTAATTTTATCATAAAAAATGTCAGAATTGAATAGGTTTTTTTTTTCAGAAAAAAAAATACAGACCCTGGGATCTTGCATAGAAAGGTATATTTAAAGGGACAAGCCTTACTTAAATTGGTCCCCTTTAGGGTTAGGTTAGCTCAACTCTTAAAGCAAAATGACACATTCATAGATTATTCAGCCAACCAGAAGAGGCTTATTTAGGTAT
Organism: Antechinus flavipes; assembly: GCF_016432865.1. Classification (NCBI taxonomy): domain Eukaryota; kingdom Metazoa; phylum Chordata; class Mammalia; order Dasyuromorphia; family Dasyuridae; genus Antechinus; species Antechinus flavipes. Next base: position 79,233,898 of record NC_067400.1, on the reverse strand, counting down.
AGCATAGAAAGGATATAAGGACAATGAAATATTTAACTTAGGTAGACTGTGCACCCCTCTTGCCTTAGCAGGGGACTGTAGGATAATTCAAGTGGTCTTGAAATATCCAACAAGGCTAACAGACCTAGTTCTTTATAGGGCCTTTTTATGACCTAAGAAACAGGAAGCATGGTTATGCTGGGAGAAACTCTTTTGTGTGTGATTATTAAAAATTAGCCTTTTTATATTCATTTTTTTTACTGAAGCTTTTTATTTTCAAAACATATTGCAAGGATAATTTTTCACCATTGACTCTTGCAACCATGTTCTAATTTCTCCCCCCCCTTTCCTCTACTACCTCCCCTAAATGGCAAGTAATCCAATATATGTTAAACATGATAAAAATATATGTGAATCCGATATAGGCATACATATTTATACAATTATCTTGCTGCACAAGAAAAATCAGGTCAAAAAGGAAAAAAAAATTAAAGAAAATAAAATTCAAGCAAAATTCTTTGTCAAGAAAACAAAAATTTCACTTTTAAAGAAATGAAAATGCTATGTTATGATCCACACTCATTTCCTACAGTTCTCTCTCTGGGTGTAGATGGCTCTCATCATTACAAGTTCGTTGGAACTGGCCTGAATCATCATTGTTGAGAAGAGCCACATGGGAGCAGCTCTTAAGTTTAGGAAAGCCAATAGTTAAATTTTCATTGTGAACATTTAGATTTCAGAAATCAACAAATGATACACATCAGGACTTGATTTATTGTTTCATTGATTATTCAGACTTAATAGAGTATGAGGATTGTGTTAATAATTCAGATTAAACTTGCGTGTGTCATACACGCTTTTTTTTTCCTTTTCAGAAAGCCAGTTATTAAACATTTACCAGCACATTTTTGCCAGAAAGCTACATCACCATTGCAATAGGCAGCCAGGAAGCTGTACCAAGGGAGGCAAGGCTTGAATCTTGGCTCTCTAGACCTAGAGAAAATTTTGTCACCTTTCAGGGAAAAACTAGAGTGATGGAAATCTCATGGATATTAGTCTTCTCACAGACTGGTGAACATTCACTTTTGATCACAATTTCCTCACTGCCACAAAAAAGAAAGGAAATTGTCACAACACAAGCCTGATCTTGCTTTAAATTAAGACACAAAGGCAGAAGATGATTCTCTGAATTGAGCATCTTATCTCCCACCTTCAGCATTTGTATCAGCTCTTTCCCAGTACAAAGTACCTACTAATGGCCACCTTTCAGGTACCAACTCCTTTAGGTAAGTTTCTCAGTTAGAAGCCTTCTCTCCAAATTTTCTTGGAGAGCACTATTTACATTTATATTCTGTCTCATCCTATTTAGGATCTCAGTGATCCAAGAACATGTCAACAATTAATTAATTAATAATAGCTAAAATTTACATTATACTTTAAGATTTGCACAGATCTTTACATGATATTTCATTTGAGCTTAACAAGCCAGTAAAAGCTGTTATTATTATCCCCATTTTACATAGGAGAAAACTGAGTCTGTAAAGAGTTAAGTGATTTTATATAATTCCCCCTCAGTGCCTAGCCCAGGCATCCTAGTGATTAACAAATATTAGAAGCTAAGCACATTGAGAGTAGGGATTATTTCAATTTTTTGGTCTTTGTAGTTACAGAAGCTAGCATTGAATAAGTACTTGTTGATTGGCTGATAAGTATATAAGAAGGCAAAATAATGGATGAAGAAAAAGTAATAAAGTCAGGGAGAGCTTTGGGTCATACTGTGTGTGTGTGTGTGTGTGTGTGTGTGTGTGTGTGTGTGTGAGTTTCCCATGCTTTGAGTAGTTTGAACTTTGTCAAGAGTGGCCAATGTTTCTGTTTCAAGGAAAATAAGTTTTCTGTCCAGCTGGATTCTAAGACATTGCATCCTCACACCAGAAAGCCCACTGTCATAAAAGAAGGGGGCCTTCATTGTGCTGGAGGTTTTCCAATGTGTATCTTTGAAATCACAGGCACTCTTCCCTCCTCTCCCCCCCTTCCCAAGCTAAAGAAAAGCATTTGTACCTTCTGCCCAAGAATTTAAAAAAATAAGCCTGGGAAACTTGACCACAATGGTGCAACCCTCAGGGACTGCCAATGTAGTGCTTGAGCCTCTTGTAGAATCCTGGGGGGCAAAGGACATGAGAATTCACATTTCATTCCTGTCAGTCAAATCCTTCCATTAAGGCAGAACTTTGGGAGCCAAGTATGGTCACTTTTGAAGAATACTAAACTCTTCAAAGTTATCTGATAAATAAAGGTCATACAATACACCTTTTTTTTTTTTGATCAAATGCCGCCCACTGCATCTCTGTGGGTCCAGAAATGGGCACTGACTTTAGTCTGAAAGCTCACAGGACTTATGTCCATCTGATTAAGATGACCCTCAAGTGTTCTTTCACTGACACCATAACACAACAGAATTTCTGATATTCTGACTTGGGGCAGGAGAAAAGGAAAGAATTATCTCACAATGTACTTTAAAAAAAAAAAAAAAAAGGATAAATTGATTAAAATACCCAACAGGCTTAAAAGCCAGTATTGTGAAAGTAATCTCATGACAGGCAATCAGGATCCATAAATGTTTTAAAATGAGGTCAAAAATTCATCTTAAATAAGGCTGCTATTCTGTCTATATCCCTCCCTGGGTAGTCCTTTTTTTTTTCCTCTGTTCTTCTTTGTTGTTTTCCATACAAATTTTTTTTTTTTTTTTACCAAGAATTCATTCCTTCCCATTTCTGTCCCCCTCATTCAGGGCTCGAATTCGGTGATGCTTTTTTCCCCTTTTTCTAAGGAGCCCTTGAATTATTCAATTCACTCTTTTAAAGTAGATAAATACACGCAGATTGCAGTGTTTGTAAAATCTCACTTGAAACTTCAAGATTCTTTTCAGTTGGTCTGTTGGGGAATTTGTTGTTTCATTGTTGGTTTGTTTTTCCTCCTGCTGTTTTCCTGTCTGTGAAAAGCTATGGAGCCAAAGTCACAAGAATTAGATGGTGGCAAATGAAATAGCTTAGCATGTTTTTATGGGCCCAATTAAGCAGGCTAGATATGCTAGCTGTGAAGTGTTAATATTTGCCAAAGGAAAAAGAAATACCTGTTATCTGTGTTAGTATTTTATTTTCTGGAAAACTTGTTAAGACTGTCACAGGCCTTTGACAACTGGCTGCCTTTCTTACATTCTGCTGGAATGTAAAGGTTTGTTGCTTGAATACTAGCAAAACAAATAACCTATGAGTAATTGGAGAAATCAGTAGAAATTTTTGGCAACATGGCTATCTTTTTCATTAATTTTTCAGGGCCTACATCCTAGGTAATGTTTTTTTTTTTTAGAATTTCTTTCAATAAGCAGATAAATTGGAAAAGTGTACATACGTGAGGGGTATATAGATGTATGAAGTTAGAAAGGAGAGTGTGAGTCTAACCATGTTAAGGGGGGAATTGGATTTTAATAACTTATTTGGTTACTTAGGTTAGTAATCTAATAACTAATGTGGTATTATCAAGAGATGAAGGTTGGAATAGTGGATAAAAAGTTTTCCTTAGAAGCAGGGAGGGCTTTGGGTCATACCATATGTGTGACTCTGGGCAATTCAATTAATCTCATACAAGTTGCAGAGTAGGTACCAATATGGATTAGTCCAAGGGCAAAACTCACTAAGCATTCTCTATATCAATGAAATCACAAGTCTAGTCCACATCTTTAAAAAAAAAAAAACTCTTATAGGCTGTCTACAGAGTTTTTGGCCATAGCAATTCTGAAAATGTAGGCGTGATCCTACCTTTGGGGTGAAAATTCCCATACCAATACAATGTTAGAGCCTTGGAATTCTCAAGAATGATATTGCAGAGTTCATTCCTGGTTTTACATCTTCTAGTCCCTTAAGGTCCAACTTCTTAAACTGTGGTTCATGACCCCGACATGGGTCTCATAATTGAATGCAGTGATAAAATTATGATTTATTATAATCAATGTTTAATTTACATACCTATGTTATATACCTATATATATCTGGAATCATATAAAAATTTCTTGGGCAAAATGGGATCACAAGTGGAAAAACTTTAAGAAGCCCTGCCTCAAGGTAACTACAACCTCAATGTAGAGATGATGGGATGAATAAACTAAATTCTGCTTGCCACATTTTAGGAAGAACATTGGCAAACTGGATCAGGATGGTGGAAGAACTAGAGGCCATGCCCTAAAAACATCCATAGGGATATTTAGCCTGGGAAGAGACCATTTAAAGGTTATATAATAGCTTTCCTCTGATACTTGGAGAGCTGCCTTTTGTCTTCCACAAAATTAAAGAACTGAGGACAATAGCTAAAATATTTCCACTATATATAATGAAACTCTTTCTAATAAACAAAACTGTCCAAAAGGCAAATACACAGTATATAGAATTCTTTCATTGTTCATTATCAGGCAGGCTCTGCTTGACCATTTGTGAGGTATTCTCTTGTGGAAAATTATATCTTATACCTTATGCTATTATATATATATATATGTATATGTATATATATGTATATGTATATATATATATATATATATTATTGTTGTATATATAATACATTATATATTGTAATGTTTTATGTTATACCTTATATCTTTGCTCACTCCACTTCATCCTCCACTTAGCTACCACAGTGATTTTTCTAAAGCCTATGTCTAACTATGTCCCTTTCCTTCTCAATGAGCCTTTTAGTGGATCCCTGTCACTTTCAGGATCAAATAGGAAATCTTCTGTTTTATATTTTAAAGATCTTTATAAATTGGTTCCTTATCATCTTCCCAGTTTTCTTACATTTCCCTTTCCTTTATACATACTATGATCCATTTACATTGGCCTAGTTGCAATTCCTAGAGGACTACAATCCATTTTCTATCTATATGCATTTGCATTGTCTGTGCCTCTTACCTGGAATTTTCTGTCCTCTCTCCTTTACCTTTTAGTTTCTCAAACATGGTTTTCTTCAAACCTCTACTCACGCTGTATTTTCCTAATAGTCTATCTGATTAAAATGTAAGTTCCTTGAAAACAAGGACTATTTTTGTCTTTGCATTCCCAGTCTGGCACATTATAACTGTTTACTAAATGTTAGTTTGCAAACTGATGTTAGATTTTATAAAATACTTTCCCCATAACAACCTTAAGAGATAAATGGTACAAGTATTGTTAACCTCATTTACATAGGAAGAAACTGAGTCTCAGAACAGAGTGGTAACTTGTAGAGCATCACATTAAATATCAAAATAAAAATCTAAAATAATATTTCCATTTTTCCATGTTGCCTCTAAAATCTTAAAATGATAATTGAAATTAACTTTATGGCATTTTAAAAACACTAAGTGAGAAATAAAATTTGATCATCTATATTTACATTATAAAGCAAGAGGTTCTCAGTCTGGGGATCTATGAATTTAGATAGTAAAAAAATTTCATCTTAATTTTCACAATATTTAAACTGAAATATAGAATTTCTATTTATTATGAATATAGCTAATAACCTTTATTCTAAGATGGAGTACATGGAATTCTCCAGACTAAGGAAGGGGTCCAAAACACAGACACAGACACAGAACACACACACACACACACACACACACACACACACACACACGCACACCTCTGAAGTAGGAAGAAAATAAAAGAAATTAAAGAGGAAAAAAAAGTTCTGGTGTTATGTTTACTATTAAAAGATTTCATTTTTTTTTGTTTTCTGGGAGAAAATAAAATGTTTCACTTATGGAAGTCATGTCTTCTTTTCAATATTACTCTGTTTGGTAGAAAGAAGAAATGTTTAAGAGGAATCTGTAACTTGCAATGTGGACGTGTTATCTTCCAAAATTTAGTTTTTAAGTCATTTGTTTGGAAGTTGGAATATATTTTCCAAAAAAGGAATTTTCTAAATGGAAAATTTCCATCCCACAAAAGCATTTTTAACTCATAACATAGCTGTATTATAAAACTAATAATACTTGCCATAAAACTAACCTGACAGTTTAAAGGTTTAGCCTAGAGAAGAAATAAACATTTCTTTACCCTTTCCTAAGCACAGAATGGCCCTAAGGAAAATTTTTTAATATTTAAATATTTCAAATATATATTAAATTTTTAAAATATTAAAAATAAATATTAAAATTTAAATAAATTAATTTTGTCTTTACCACCCTCTCACCTCCTTTCCTGTGTCCCTTTCCTCAAATCCCAATACATATCCTTCTTCTAAGGTATCCTTTTCCTGGCATAGACTCTGTACCATAGCAGATCATAGAGCCCACCTCTCCACAAATTTCATTATAATTTATGACCTTTTCTTAAGTCACCCCTATTATAACACCTATTCCTCCACTGCAACAGATTTCAACCAAATTAGGAGGAAAATGAGCCTATTTCAAACAAGTATGTTTGAACCTTCTCTGATTCTTCCATTTCTTAAAAGAAAATATTTCTCAAAGCAATTAAATTGACAGTTGATATAATTTTTGGTTCTTGAAAAAAAATGAATCAATTTCTATGAAATGAGAGAAAGTATTTGGGAGCAGGGGACTGTGGCTCAAGTCTGTTCTCCTAAGCCATTCTTGCTTTTTATACATTTTTCTCCTTTTCTCTACTTCTAAATTCAAACTTTATCTAAAGGCTCCAGATTTTCTTTTCTCAGTGGTTCTCAAAGGAGGTGGTGCATTGAAAGGGAAGTTAGAGGGTGTCGAAGCAGCATCCATTTGTATGCATATGGAGAATTTGTGAGTTGGCTGTTTGTCTTTCAATAATTGACTATATATCTATTTTTAAATACTTCAAAACTCCTGTCTTCAGCTACTTGAATTACTCCCTAATTCTCACTATGTAACTTTTCTCCAGTCCAAGAGTGTTGAAAGAAATCCAAATGGATGTACTGAGTTTCATCAGTTCTCTGTTAAGATTTAAATAAAATCATTCTTGCTCATGCTATAGCCAAGCAGCCTGGCCTACCTCTGGCTCCATTCCAAACCTAAATAACAAAAAGGGGAAGGGAAAGTTCAGAACTACATTATTTTTCCATAATATGTCAAAAAAGTTCTATGTTGTACTTACATTAGAATGAAAAAAGAACTCTTTGTGCTCTTAATGAGCAATTAATTCTAGCTTCAGGATGTTGAGTTTAGAATAGGTTAGGCACCCCCAAACCACAAGCGTTTGTGTTGGATCATGGTGAAAAACCAAAATTCCATCTTCTAGAATAATAACATTCTTTTCTTCTAGTGCAATGGGAGAAATGACAATTTTATATAATATGAGAAACCATAGCAGAAACTCCTATGAATTCCAGATTTCCTAAAAACTCTCAGAATTGCTTAAAGTCATGCATTTTAGATAATTACAGAGAAATTCTGGGAAGAAAAAATAGTGTTTTTATATACTCCAACTTCAAATGAATAGGTATAAACCCTGAATAAGTAGAGATCAAAAATACATATGTGTATACATAAATCTATATATAAACTTACTATAATGAGGGTGAAAATTCCTTATGAAATTAAATTTAACTTTTAAATTTAGTGCCTTAATAGTGTTCTAGGAAACATTAACTTCCTTTGTTCCAGTTCCGGTTGTAATTAACCTGAGTCTTCCAATGGTTACTCTAGTTCTTTGAGTTTGGGGAGCATTTGGGCTTAAATTCATTCTGGAACATAATAATACTAATCTTTGTCAAATAGGGAAAATTGAAGTACTGGAAAAACAAAGAAAATTCATTTTTCTGAAAGAGACAGAGAAAACTTTTCTGAACCAGAGAACTTCTGAAATGCTAGTAACAGAGAAGTATTGGCATTGGGTTCTCTACCAAAAGAAACATTCTGAGAAATAGTTTTATAAAATGTGCCAGTCCCTGTGACTTTAAATCACCCCAAACTTTCCCCTAATTTCTTCTTTTTCCTTTTTCATTGTCCTATTTATCAAGCTCTGGTCCTTCTTTGCATTGCATTTGTACTAAGTACAAAGATTGATGCAACTGAAATTAAATAAAGCAAGAACGAAAAACTTTGCTTCTCATTCGTTCCAATAACTGAACTAAAACAAGAGCACGTAACATGCTAAGTTATTAAAACCATTGGGAAATGTTTTCCTTTCTCCTTTCTTAAAATAGTCAAATACTTCTGGACTAACTCCATAATTCCTCCTGTACAAGAGTTACCTCATGCCAGGTTCTCTCTCACTCTGCCTGTTACCAGATGACTCTCCCTTCATTTGGGGCAAAATCAAACGAGAAAAGAAAAGTCCGCGAAGCCAATTCATTTTTTTTCCCCAACTTACATGCAAACATACAGCAAATGTGTGACAGCTGCTACCGTCATCCATAGGAACATGAGCAGAGAGAGAGGGTGGCGGTGTTGTATTGGAGGATATTAATGTTTGGAAGGTTTCCCTCAAAGAGTAGCAGTAGGGAATAAGGCCGAAGACATTCCACTTCACAAGCTGATGTCTCTTTCCTAATGAACCTTCTGGCATGTTTTCCAAGAACACACTCCCCTGAAACATGTTGGGATGCCATTGCTTTTCAGCATTTTGTGCCCCATGGTGCTAATTGCCAGATTACCAGATTTGTGTCTAACAGCAGCCCTCCATTTTCATTTTCATCCATTTCTTTCCTTTGCTTCATCTATTTAGTATGGAAAGAGTTTTTTTTTTTTAAATTTTCCATGCACTCCTTCTAAAACTAACGCCTAAAGTTTAAATGTCCCAGGAGCATTGTCCCAACAGATGGGGATGGAGAAAAAGGAAGAGAGAGAAGGAGGGGGTGAGAGAGAAAGAGAAGGGGAGAGAGACAGGAGAGAGAAGGGGAAGAAAGAGAGAACCGAGATAGAAGGAGGGAGGGAAGGAGAGAAGGAAGGAGGGAGGAAGGGGGCAGGGAGGATAGGAGGAGGGAGAGGGAGAAGAAGGGAGGGAAAAATAGAGAGGGAGAAGGAGGGAGAAGAAGGAGAGAGAGGGAGAGAGGGAGGGGGAAGAGAGATAGACTAAGACAGAGACGGGGGGGGGGGGGCGGGGGGAGAAAGAGACAGGGGAGGAGGGGACATATATGAGTTGAACTTCTCTGACAAAGTAACGGGAAATACAGAGACAAAAAGTAATAGTTGGATAGGTAAACTAGACACCTGGTATATCTGGATTCCAGTCTACACCGGGGAAAGTACTGAAGGACAGGTCTGATGCAGGTGAATCTGGAAATGCAGGTTTGAGATTGGAATGAAATGAGACACTTAGAGATCATATAACACATAAGGTGCTTAACCTGAAAAGGGTTTGTGGGTAGATTTCAGGCAAGGTCAATGAAGTTGGATAACAAAAAACAAACAAAAATACATTTTTATTTTAATTTAATTAATTTCCTTTTTCAATTTTACATATTTTATTTTGTGCATTTAAAAGCGTTGTTCTGAAAAGGGCTCCATAGTTTCACCAGACTTCCCATGGGATTCAAGATATAAAAAAAATGAAGAAACCATTATCAAACAGCAAATGGAGATTTATTTAACCATTGTAGGGAAAGGATAGTTAGCAGTGTTTAGGGAGATGAAGCCACCTTCATTTCTACCATGCAAAAATTACTAGAACCACAGGGTAAAGTGACTTTGACAGCACTGGGACATTACTGGATCTAAGGCACACTGATTCCTTGTGGATTGACCTCCTTTATATCTTTACACTACCAGGAAGATAAACTCATAATAAGTACTTAAATACTTGTTAATTGACTAGCTACACTCTCCAAGACAGATTCAATACATTTTAATGAAAAACTAGCTTAACCTGCAAGGGGATAGGGCCCTAGGCAGTGGTAGGCAGTCCTCAAGGCAGGATCCTGCCATATATGACGCATCCAAATTAAGGAAACCTTGGATCTTTTTGAATATCTGAATGTCACAGAATCATAGAATCATGCTCCAACAAAAGTTTGTGGGCATTCTGTTGTCCAGATGCCTATTCAATATGAGTTGCACTAGATGATTTCTGAAGTAATTTCTGAGATTTCATGAATTGTGGTAACAATAACCAATAAGAATAGTGGCCAGTTTTTAAAGGTATTTGATATTTATAAGAGTAATTTAAGAAAATGCTATGAGATTTAAGAGTTCAAAAATCTGTTTGCCTTGATCTCTATAATTATTTGAGTAGTGGGTTGTTTTTTTTTCACATCTTAGTACATAAATTGTTTTCGAAAATGGTTTTACTATTTTGTAACTCCAGCAATGATGTATTAATATGAAAAAAAACCCCAATGTACTAATATGACTGTCATTCCACAACCTCTCCAACATTCATCATTGCCATTTTTTGTCATCTTTGCCATTTTGTGGAGTAGCAAGTCTAACCTCAGAGTTGTTTTGATTTGCATTTTGATTTTGATTTGGAGCATTTAATTGTAAATACTTTTCAATTCTTCTTTAGAGAACTATTTATTCATATTCTTTGACTACTTAAGTACTGGGGAATGGTTATCAGTCACATGTATTTATGGTCTATTTATCTTGGATACAATCCTTATTAAAGAAATTTGAAACAAAGAATTTTTTTCCTATTAAACCATTTCTTATCCTAAGTGCATTAATTTTGTCTCTAAAAGCTTTTTAGTTTTATGTAATCTAAGTTATTTATTTAAAATTGCCTCTATGGTTTTTTGTTGGGTTTTTTTGGTTAAGAATACATCTTCTACCTATAGCTGTGAGAAAGATATAGTCTCTTCTTATTTTTTCGCAGCTTGGTCTTTTAATATTAAGGTTTTATATCCACTTAGAATGTATAAAAAGAATATGTTGTAAGATGTTGGTCTAAGCCTAATATCTGACAGATTCTCTGCTTTCTAGTTTTACTAGCCTTTTTTAATCAAAAAAGGAGTCACACACACAATTTGTTTTCCACTTTATCAAACACTGAATTATTATGCTCTCTCTCCGTGTCTCTCTCTTTCTGTTTCTGTCTCTGTCTTTGTCTGTCTGTCTGTCTGTCTGTCTCTCTCTCTCTCTCTCTCTCTCTCTCTCTTTCTCCCCTCTCTCTTTTTCTCTTTCTTTCTCCTCTCTCTCATTTTTTAACCTATACCAAATGGTTTTGATGACTGCTTCTTTATAATACAGTTTGAGGTCTGAAAGTGCAATTCCCTCTTTATCCATATTCCTTTTCATTATTTACCCTTCCCTACTATCCCCATATTCTAGGTCTTTTGTTTTTATAAAGTTCAATAAAGTATTCCCTTGGAAATTTGATTATCATTATAGCATTAAAAGTATAAATTAACTTTGGAAATATCATTTTTATATTATTATGACCTAGCCATGAGATCTGAATATTTCTCCAGCTATTTAAGTTGTTCTTTATTTTTTAAAGTTGTACTTCATAATTGCAACTACACAAATCTTTTATAAGCTTTTGTAGATCAGTCCTCAGATAATTAATGCATTTAAAGTTATTTGAAATGGGATTTCTATTTCTATTTTTGCTTCTTTGGTTTGATAGCATTATATTGAAATATTGTTGATGGTTTTGTTTTTTTGTTTTTTTGCTGAGGCAATTGGGGTTAAGTGACTTGCCCAGGTAAGTAGGGTTAAGTCACATAGGTAGGAAGTGTTAAGTATCTGAGGCCAGATTTGAACTCAGGTCCTCCTGACTTCAGGGCTGGTACTCTATTCACTGCACCATTTAGCTGCCTCAGTATTGTTGAAGATTTATTTTGTAGCCTGCAATTTTGCTGAAGCTGTGATTGCATCAATTAATATCTTCACTGATTCCCTAGGTTTTTAGTATGTCATTATAACATCAGCAAATAGGGATGATTTTCTTTTCTTCTTTCCTGTTTTTATGACTTTAATTTCTCCCTCTTGTCTTGCTGCTATTGCTTGTATTTCCAGAACTTTATCAAATAATAGTGGGGAGAGTGAATGTACTTGCTACATTTTCATATTTGTTAGGAAGGGTTTTATTGTATCACCATTGCATTTAATCTTTGCTTTTAGTTTTAGATGGAGAGTGTTTATGATATTTTTTTAAAAGTAACTTTAAGCCTATACTTTATAGATTGATCCTCTCTGACAAATTAATGGGAATGCATGGACAAAAATAACTCTTGCATAGGTAGACTAGACACCTAGTATATCTAGATTCCAATGTGCTACATCCCGAAATCTGTGTTCTTTAAACATATACTATTTTCTTGTAGGTACAGAATACTCTTGTATTATTTGAATTTCATTTCCTTTGTATTTGAAAGTCTTCATCTTGGTTTCTGGTAGAAGTTGTTTTCAATTTGGATTATGGATAAATTTGTCCACTATGTGTCTTAGAATTTTAGCCTTTTCTCCTCTAGAGGCAATCTATGATCTCATTCAACTAGTATTTCATTTTCTATTCTTAGAAGTTCTGAGCAGTTCATTCCCCACCCTTGCATCATGGTATTCATGTTAAAGGTTTTTTTGGTTCTGTCTTCCTCTTCTGAGAGATACTTAGTTTTTTTTTTCCTATACATCCTGTTTTTAAAATAAGTATGATTTGCTTGCATAATAAGAATATTTTTCTTTTAAATTTCATTGGTTTTGCTTCCATTCTTCTATAATGTTTGTTACTTCTGTGTATTTGCTTTCCCAATCTATTGTTTTCTGTTTTGTATTTTTGTATGTTTTTTGTTTTGTGTTTTGTATGGTGAGACTTGTCATTGTAGATTCCAGTTTTTTCATTCTGCCCATTATCACTGTTGTGCTGGCCATAAATTCTACTCTTCTTTTTCTCATTTCTCTTTTAAACTACTAAGAAACAGCATGTCTTAGTTCCATAGTCTTTTCAAATTCCACAGAGTTCTCTATCCTAAAGCATTTGGATAATTTTCCTTTATTTTGAAGGATTTATTCATAGATGGCTAAACTCATTTATGAGATCTAAAGTTTATATTTCTTTCTCCTATTCATCAATTCTCTATTGATTTATCTATGTATGATCAAGGTCTTTGAATTTTCTTCTTCCTAAAACCTTTGGTATTTCAGGAATTCTCTCCCTTTATTTTTCCCTGTTGTTCACTGTCTGACTCTTTCCCTTTTAATGGTGGTTTCGTTAGGGACTGGATCTGAATATATCTCAGCCTCTTCTTCATCGAGCAATTCATGGTTCGCCAGCCTAAGTCTTTATCCTAAGTGATTTTGTATAATTAACTGACCCCAACTGGAGCTAATCTCTTTCCTTTAGACTTAGTGGTATGCCACACCTCCAGATATACATAGCAACCTTTTCCAATCTCTTGTCCAATTTAGTCTATTCCTATTTCTCTGGCCTGGCAGAGAAAAACCATTCAGATAACTGTTCTACTAGCACTATGAGAATGATTTCTGCCATTTGGTACTCTAAACTGGGGGTGGGGGGATGTGGATTGAGTTCTATTTCAAGCACAGACATGCCCTGCCCCTTTCCCTAGATTTCCAGATTCCCTAGATTCCCAGAATATAGGGCTAAATTTTGTTGCAAGCTAATGTGTCTTTTTCTTACATAGGATCTTGAGTGCTAAGTATATCTTCCCAGCTAGTAATGACAGAAATTGTGGAGGGGTACTAAATTAGCTCACAATAGAAGTCAGTTCATAGCCTTTGTTTCATTTTTTATTCTTCCTTTGGATTCTAGGTATCCTAAATCATGGAGATAGCTGAAGTTGCTTTATAGTAATTTCTGCCTATAATGTCCATTTTGGAGGAGTTTGCAAAGTCAGAGGGTCTTGTCCCTATTTCCTTTCAGCTATGCACTTTAATTTAAAATAATTAGAACCCATCCCTTAGGATGAACAGATATGTGGTCATGCTCTTTACTGTGTCCAATTTTAGACTTAATACCTTGCCTGGAGTATTGTTATTCTCCTTTAGAGTGAACTGAAAGCCACATCCTAAGACCAGCAGGGATCTGAGCTCTCATGTCTATCATGTACCTAGCAGGATCTCAGTTCCCAGCACCAGATTAATAGTCTACTTAACTCCTTCTCTACTCAAGTGGACTCTACAGCTTCATCCCTTATATATTCATCACCTTTGTTTTAAAATCCTGAGTCTCTCTAATTTTCCTGTATCACAAGGGCAAGCTCTTGTCTTTATCAATCCTTGAGGATTTTTTTCAAATGCAAATGAACTGTTCAAGGTGCCCATAAATGGGCTACTCTAGATGGCCACTCAAAATCTGAAAAGACAAAAGCCTAAGACATCTGCCACAAATTCTTACTTATAGTCTTGACTTGGAAACAAAATTATCTAGTAGAGGCACTATTAAACAGTAGAATTAGATAGTTTAGAAACAGAATTAAAATATTTTTTATTAGGTACCCACTGATGTTTTTTTTAAGGCGGACTGATATTGGCCATGCTAATATCCATAATATTTCAAACCACAGGGACTTCCTTTTCTTGAACTCTCACATATAATAGGTTTGTTTCCAAGTTTATCAAGCTCCCAAATAAAACTTGTAACTCTAACTTGATGGTACTGTGTTAATGTAAGGCAGCTATGAGACAGATAGTGACCCAATGGATAAAGTGCTAGGATTGGAGTCAGGAGACCCGAGTTCAATTCCAGTCTCAAATATTTACTAGCTATGTGAGGTAATGTCATTTAATCTCTCTTTGCTCCAGTTTCTTCAGCTACAAAATGAGGATGAAAATAGGTGCAATTATTAATAGCATCTACTTCCCAGGATTATTGTTGTTCCAAAGATCAAATGAGATAATAATTGTAAATTAGCAAAATTCCTCAAGCAAGTTGTTCTGTCCTTTAGCTGTGTTTGATTCTTCATGATCCTGTGTACTATATAATCCATAATGAGTTGTTTGTCATTTCCTTCTTCACTAGATTAAGGCAAACAGACACAGTTTATATTAAATAAAACCTTATTTCATTCTTTCCTTCCTCCCTCCCTCCCTTCTTTCCTTCCTTCCTTCCTTCTTTCTTTCCTTCTATCCTTCTTCCCTTTTTTCCTTCCTTCCATAGAATGAAAAAGAAAAGTAGAAATGACAACCTTCAGGTTGCTATGAAAAGAGAATCATTTGAGTCCAACAATTATGCTTTTTGGAACTCTTAAAAGAGATGTGGCATGGTAGGTTACAGGCACTAAAAGGTACCTAAGGAACTAAGAACTCAACTTCACCAGACAGGTAGGTATTCGTCTTATTCCTAAATATCTCCAGGGTAAGAAAAGTTCTAACTGTTCCAATGAAATGGGCTGTATTTAGCACAATTTAATTTCATTACAAATGTTCTTTTCTTAAATTTAGCTTCCTTAGCCATAAAAATGATTTATATTGAGGAGTATGCCTGGAAAATAGTACGCCTCTTTTTCCTCCCAAAATGTTAGCGCCTCATTTTTCTTTCAGTGTTCTATGATAAAGTGGAAGGCAGTGTGAAACTTCTAGATCAGTTTTCTCTCAGATTCAAGGAATGAAAGGTCCCCTGCAAAATGCATTAGTAGAACTGCCTGTTTGGCTCCATCTCAGCCATAACTCTAGCACTGTTGAGTTTAAAATGCCTCCAAAACGCGAAGGACTTGAGTATTTTTTCATACTAAAGATGTGAAAAATAATTAGAAGGTATCTCTGGGTGTGACTTATGAGCAATTATCTATGAATATATAAAGGTTTTATTTTCTCTGTCAAGCTACATCATTATAATTATTTAAAATGAAAAATAAAGTCCCTGCCACAGGCAGGGAGAGATTGGGTGCATAACTTTATTAATTCTTCATCCAAGGACTGTAATGCAGATGCTAATCTAATAACAGAATCACATTTATAATGCAGAAGAAAATCCGAGCTGTGAGTTTAGAATGGTGTACATGAGATTTAAATGGTTCTAGACAAGACTTGTCCTTTCTCACATTGAACTAACATTCACCCTTTATCTCTGTAAACAACCAGAGTAACAATGAGAATTTCAAAAAGGTCTTGCTATCCTTCAATGATCTGCTATATTTTCTGTACTCATCTCATCCTAATCCTAGAAGTTCTATCTACTTAGTTAGAACTCACCAAAATATAGCATTCTATCCTCTTATACTAAATCTGGGTCAAAGTGTGAATGTGAGTTTGTGTTTTGTGTGTGTGTGTATGTGTGTGTGTGTGTGTGAGAGAGAGAGAGAGAGAGAGAGAGAGAGAGAGAGAGAGTGTCTTATTTATCTAGCTTAAAATTAATTCTTTTTCAGTGTTGGTCCCACTGTTACCTTAGTGACACTGGTCAGTAGATTGAATCTTTCTTGACTTTTGTCATCTCCAGTGGTCAGCTCTAGGTAACATAATGACTTTGCAATTATTTGCCTTTTTATACTTACTAATTATGTGCTTAATCTCTCTCTGCCTCAGTTTTGTTTTTTGTTTAGATAGATAGATAGATAATGGGGATATTAATTGCACTTACTTCACAAGGTTATTATGAGGATCCAAAGAGGTGCTTTGCAAACCTTTCTGTCATAATCTCACTATGGCTGACTCCTGACTTCTATTCCCTCAGGACTCCAAATTTCAGCTTCTGATATCCTTCACTCACTGTTCATAATGATATAGATCACTGATTTCATTGGATTTGAAATAACTGTCATTGTCCTATCCCAACTAGATTGAAAATATATTTTGTTTGATTATATATAAGCACATAATGGGTGCTTAATAAATGTTTATTGATAAATTGATTGACTTGTACCTTCCCTCATCCTCTTCCCTAACCCAGTTGGATTGATACTTATATTTTGTTTGGTGATATATTTGTTTTCCTATTGTCTTCCCCATTAGATTTAAGTTCCTTAAAGGCAGAGATTTAATTTTATCTCTTTTTTATCTCCAGTATTTAGCATAATACCTGGTGAATAGTGGATGCTTAATAAATATTGTTCAATACTAATAAGCTTGAATTCTGCTTCTGACTCATTTTGCTCATGTCTATCCAATTTTTTGTCACACGCATGTCCCAGATAAACATATTTCTACTTATACACCTATGTTCAGACTTCTGTTTTCTACCCAATCCCATGGATCCCCATGACCTCCTCCAATCTGACCTGCCCTATTATGGCTTAGGCCCACTCCTGAGAAATACTTAACATTTGAAACTCATGTTTATTTTGGAGATTTTAAAACATGGGTCACTTGATTTCTTTTCACATATTGTGGTAAATATAAGTACTCAGAAATAGATACTATTACTTCTAATAAAAATAACAGCTAACATTTACATAGAACTTCACATATATTACTTTAAAATATTCCTTGAGAGGTAAGTAAATTCCCAGGGTCATACAGTTAGAAAGTCTGAGACAAGATTCAAATCCAAGCCCAACACTCTATCCATTATGCCTCCTCAGTGTCTCAGAGTGAGAAAATAAAAGGCCAGTGCTGGGTATGAGTGTGAGAGGCTTATGTGTCCCCATAGCTATGTCACACATATAACCTGCTGTGGGGTACATAACATGCATATCAACATAAGCATCTTAATTGGACATATTTGCCAACCTTCTCTGACAAACACCAACATCAGCCTGAGAATTGTCTGATTTAGGAAACTTACTGGTTAAATCCTTTTCCATTTTCAACTTCTTGGTAAGAATCATGGACCCTACATCTATATTTTCAGTTTTTATGAAGAGAGTGGGTATAAAATTGTGATTCCTTCATATTATAGCGTAGGCTTCCTGAACTTGAAAGAAGACTTAAAACCATTATTTTAAATAAAAAATTCAGCTATTTACCTTTGTTATTAAAAAAACACTTATTATAAAAGCTGAAGAGCTGAAGTTTAGGAAGCTGTGATTTTCCAGAATAGCTATAGAAAAATCCTTGAAGTAGGTTTTACACTCCTTCCTACATTCATTATCATCCTCATTATTAACATCTATATAGTTCTTTAAAATAAGCAAAGCACTCTACCAATATTATTTCATTTTATCCTCACAATCACCCAAGCAATACCCTTGATAGCCCTAGAGCAGGTGACCTTATGGATAGATTCCAGGGGATTTGTGAATTTGTGGGAGAAGGGGAAATACATCTTTATTTTTATCAACTTCTAACTAAAAGGGTGCTATTATTATCCTCATTTTATAGGTGAGAAAACTAAGCTTGAGGACCCAGACCTCTAGTCCAGGCATTCTATTTATTGAACACCTAGCTGCCTATTGGATACCGGGGAAACCCTGGGTCTCTCTACTACAAGGAGAGAACCAGTTCTTTCTACCCCTCTCAGCTTTTGTCAACACCTAACATGTAAAAATTACAAACATACCAATTCCATATGAATAAGAGAGTTACATATTACACACAACAGAGAAAGATATTTTATCAGTAAAAAACAACAATAACAACAACAAAAAAAAAAAAAAAAAAAAAAAAAACAACCCTAAAAACAAGTTGTTCAGACCAATGGACTTACATGTACAATATCTAAAGAAAGCACTGAAGGATATATTACTGTATAACCTATTGGCTCCCTTGATAGCCCTAGAGCAGGTGACCTTATGTAACCCCCTGGATAGATTCCAGCGGATTTGTGAATTTGTGGGAGAAGGGAAAATACATCTTTATTTTTACCAACTTCTAACTAAAATTTAGCATTTTCTTCATTTATTTAAAGACATTATTCTGAGTAGGGGTCAAGAGGTCTCGACAGACTGCCAATGGGGTCCATCCATGACACAAAGAAGGTTAAGAATCCCTGACCTAAAGAATAATGAGATCAGCAATGTCCTCTCTCGTCAAGACTTTGCCATCTACTCTTTTTTCAACATTCCAATGGCCCCACAATCCTTCCTACAAGATAAATCTCAGCCCCTCACATTCTGGGCTTCTTCGTTGATTCTATCCCTTCTCCTCTGTAATTTTTTATCCATATCCTTCCAAAAAACTTCCTTAAAATATCAACTCAACCTTTGCCAACCTTCCTCTGGATTGTAAATATCAGTTTACCACTTGGGCTGCCTTTCTGTTATGCATTTCTCATGCTACATGTACAATTCATTCCCTTTTCTGTACTTGATTGTCATCTGCATGCTACTTTTCACATGCAAGATATCTTTGGTAAAATACTGTAGCTAACTTGCCACTTCATCTCCCATCTCGGGACTTTTGTTTTGGCTAACTCCTATCCTTAAAATATGCTCTCATCTAGCCCCGACCTATTAAATTTTCTACTTTCCTTCAAAGGTCAACACAAGATCCACTTTCTATATGAAACCATTCCTAGCAACCGATATCCTCTCCCCACCATTAACTTGTTTCTATTTTGTATATATCTGTATACATATAGGTATATAGGTCTATGCGATCTCCCCTGGCAAGATTACAAGCTTCCTAGGGGCAGGGATTGTTTCAATTTTGTCTTCATATCCCCAGGATCTATACAGTGCCTGGTACATAGTAGATAACGTTTACAGTAGTTACTGGTTGAAAAAAAATTAGTTGAATTGGATTTTGATTATCCACATTGATAAATTGAAATTCTCTTGAAGCATGTGGTAAATTATAGGCAAAAGCAGGACATGTAAATGTTGACTCCTAATTTTGTGTTCTTTCTATGCTTTGCCTTCTTCCCACCCATGATACAAAATTATATATTTGACAAATTAGCCTGATGATGGTTAGCGAATACTAACTAACACATCCCTGTTGACATTTTCTATTGCAATGAAGCTAATTTAGTTATTGTCTCCTGCATTTCTTCAAGTAGTTTTACCTGACAGCTTGGCAATTAAACCTATAGAGTGAATGTATCGACATGTGTTTTCATAGATTAATTCAATGTATGTTCGTGAATTTTGAAATAATAGATATAATGCATGGTAGCATGACCCCACTTGAGCATAAGAAAAAAATCGAATTCAACATATTTTAATGCAAATTTTACCTTTGTAAGTGGATGACCTGAAAGGAAAGAGTTTCCATAGTAACCTAAGGGAACAGCATCACCTGTTTATCATAACTTCTTCCTGAAGAGAACTGGGGGATAGATTGGGGATCTATGTTGAGGTTTGCCAGGAAAATCTCTCACAGCATTCTGTGATACAATACTTAGAAGATTTTGCTTTATTTGTAATTAATTTAGAAAATAAACTTTGATAATTAACTGTTGTAGTACCCAGTTACGCCAGCCAGACAATCCGCCAGTAGATTTTTCTAATTTAATCTGTCGAAAATGACAAACAGGCCATCAACTTGAAAGAACCAGATTAAAAATGAACACTCACAACAGTTCTTTCCCACTGTTTTTCTCTTTATTTTTCCCCTGCACTTCAGCCTTAAGCATCACTGATATTTTTCAAAGCACTTAGAGGTTTGGAGGTTTTTGTTGTAGTTGTTTTCTTGGTTCTCCTTTCTACCTCAGAAAAATGTGATGTAAAAGCTGCCCTCTTGCTAGCTAAGCTCCCATATTGTAAAGACCTCACAGAAAAAGGAAGGTATTGATTATTATTTCACATTAACTACTGACATTACAGTTTGAGCTGGTGGCTTTTTGGAGGTGCCATTAACTAGGAATGAGTTTGACATCCAAGAGCCATTATAAAATTATTTTTTTTCTCTTTTCTTACAGATGTAGCTTGTAGTTATAAAAAGCATATTGGAAAGCATGTCTACAAGCACTATCTTTTTTTTTCTCTCTCTTTTAAGGGTCATTAGAGTAAAGAGCAGATGCATAAAAGTTTTGAGGAGTATTTCTTTGAAGTGCTGTCTATAGAGTCAGCTAACTGACAAGACTATATCTATAGGCATGGGTATGGGATTTAGGGGAAAGGATGCATTGACTACAATTACCCATCTGGCACCCATCTGGCACCAGCAAATAAAAGACAATACCAGATCACAGAAAAATGATACCAACTGCTTTCTTGGTATAAGTGAGCAAGGGAAGGTGCCACCCAACAGCAGTGCTAAGTATGAGCAATGTTATCCGTTAGGGTATGCAGATTTCTACCCTGGAATGCCATAGCATATGGAAAACAAAAACTAGACAAACTTAATCTTACAGCTACAACTTGTTAAATATTAAGCCAAAACCATCCTGCCATATTTAAATTACTATTGCAGTTCAGACAAAAAGTTCTTTCATAGTGTTATTGAGGCAATCCCATGTTCAATTAAATAAGTATTTATTGAACTCCTAGTATATGCAAGGTTCTGTGTTATGCCCTTAGGGCAGAAACACAGTGTAGAAAATCAGTCTTTGTCCTGAAATAGGCTGTATTCTTAAGGATTCTTGGATAAAAGGGAGATATTGATATTGATCCAATGTACATGTGAAATCATGGAGGAAGAACTAAGTTCAGTTGAGCCAAAAAATAGCCATTTTGTGATTGTTTTTAAAATCAATCAATAAGCATTTATTAAGAGCCTATTGTGTGCAGGTACATAGTTTTTGGTTTATTGTTGTTTTTTGCTGTTATTTAATCTTTTATCTCTTTGTTTCTATTTTTTCCTTCCTCCCTTCTTTCCTCCTTCATTCCTTTGTTTATTTCTTCTTTCTTTCCCTCTTCCTTCTGCTTTCCTTTCTTTCTGTCCTTCCTTCCTTCCCACTATCCTATCTTTTTTTCTTTCCTTTCTTCCTTCTTCATTTCTTCTTTCCTCTTGTCTTTCCTCCATTTCCTATCTCCCCCTCATTCTAAGAGCCGGCATTCTGATTAGTAGAGTGGCTAAGTGTTCAGAATTTAATAATAGAACTCTGAGAGATTTAGTGCCTTCAGGCAAGCCCTTCTACTCCGGAGGACCTCCAACAGGGAAAGATTGTTATAGACAGTGAAAGGAGCTCTCTCCTATGAGACTACTTGTCCACAAGAATTGGCCTTTCACTATTTCCCCTACTTATTCTGCAATATTGTTTTCTGCCTTGCTCTGCCTCTGCCTCCATACCAGAAAAAGAAAGATATTCAAGTCAAAATTCATTTACATTAGAAAGTCCGAAATGGTACCTACCCCACACAGTAGTTATGAACATTAAATGATATAATGAATATAAAGGGCATTGTAAAACCAGAAAACACTATATAAATGGAACCTACTGTGAGGAGTAGTGATAACAACCTGTAGCTCTATTGTGGTTTTCTTCATATAGGATAAACAAGGGTGAGCAAAGGAAAGGTGACTTTCTCTATCTTACAATACAGGTGAATATGTCCATAGATAAACTAGTATTATCTAGAGTAGAGCCAGGGAAATCTGAGTTCAAATTCCTGCCTCAGATTTTTAATTGCTGTGTAGCTCTGGACAAGTCATTTAGGCTCCATCAGCTTCAGTGTCCTCATCTATTATTTAGGGATATAAACTGAGCACCTATCTTGCAGGGATGCAAATGAAATAATATGCATAAAGTGTTTGTAACTCTTAATGCAGTATATAAATGCTGGCTATAATTATTATAGCCTCCCTCAATTTAGCTTACAAAAGTGCAGAGGGAGGGGAAAAGTAGGAAAGGGGAGACAGAGAAAGGAGAAGGAGAAGGAGAAGGAGAAGGAGAAGGAGAAGGAGAAGGAGAAGGAGAAGGAGAAGGAGAAGGAGAAGGAGAAGGAGAAGGAGAAGGAGAAGAGAAGGAGAAGGAGAAGGAGAAGAAGAAGAAGAAGAAGAAGAAGAAGAAGAAGAAGAAGAAGAAGAAGAAGAAGAAGAAGAAGAAGAAGAAGAAGAAGAAGAAGAAGAAGAAGAAGAAGAAGAAGAAGAAGAAGAAGAAAGAAGAAAGAAGAAGACACTCTCACGAATTTACATGTAGTAATCCAGACAAAAGAGAGGTCAAAATTCACAAAGAGATAAAAAAAAAAAACTCTGATTCAATGGGTGGAGGAAGAAGGATCATTTAATGTCTATCTTTTTGTGCTTCATAAAATATCTTATGTTTTTGAGAAGAAATAAACAATGACAAAATTATGGAATGAATAAAAATATCCAGCATAAATGCTTTAAAAATGAAAGAAAAGAAAAGATTGTCATTTAAAAACACCAGTCACACAGATAAATAGCATTGTAAACTACTTAGGGGTCCCTAAGTACCTTGTAAGCACCTTCCTATCAAGATTGCTAAAGAGAATGCAAAGAGATAATATCTATAATTTAATTTTCCCTCAATTACACATAATGGCAATTTTAAACATTCATTTTTAAAATTTTTGAGTTTCAGATTCTCTTCTAGCCTCCCTTCCCTTACCCCTCATTGGGAAGGCAAGCAGTTTTATATAGGTTATACATGTGTAGTCATGCAAAACATATCTCCATATTAGTCACGTAATAAAATAAAATGCAGACCAAAAAAAAAAAAACTAAGAAAAAGTTTTTTAAGAGTATGCCTTAATCTGCATTCTAACTCCCTCAGTTCTTTCTCTGGAGATGGATAATATTTTTATCATAAATCCTTTATAATTGCCTTAGTTTATTATATTGCTGAGGATAAGTTGATCATTAAACACTATTGCTGTTACTGTATACAATGTTCTCCTGGTTGTGTTCATTTCATTTTGCATCAGTTCATGTATGTCTTTCCAGGTTTTTCTGAGAACATCCTTGTAATGGGCTGAGGCTTGAGTTGATGCACTGAGGTCCCAAGCACATGAGGCTAAATAGTAATTGGACCATACTCTATTAATATATGTATATATATATGCTTGAAGAAAGAATGGCCCCCGCCCACTCTTTGTGCAAGTCCTGATGTGTTGTATAGGAAATAACGATTTTGGTGGGTGGAGGCAGGGGAGTGGAAAGGGAAGCGGAAAGAGAGACTGCTGGTTGGTTTTTTGATACAGCTGCTCACATTGCTATCCCGACCCCCCCCTTCACCTGCAATCCCCCTTCACCTCTGCTGGCTGACTTCCTGTCGCAGCTGCCCATATTGCTATCACAATCCCCCTTCACCTCAAAAAGAATAAAGATTGAAGATTTTTCCCTTAACCTGAATTCCTGACTCCAGATGATTTTAAATACATGGTCATCACACATCCTGCTCATTATTTCTTTTAGCGAAATGATATATACCACAACTTATTCAGACATTTCCCAATTGATGGGCATCCCTTCAATTTCCACTACTTTGCCATTACTAATAGAGCTGCTATAAATATTTTTGTACATATAGGTATTCTTCCTTTTTTTATCTTTTTGGGATACAGATCCAGTAATGGAATTTCTGGGTCAAAGGATATGCATAGTTTTATAACCCTTTGAATATAGTTCCAAATTGCTTTCCAGAATGTTTGAATCAGTATACAACTTGACTGACAGTACATTGTCTTAACCATAGTTGAAAGCCTGAGACAATCCAATACATACTCGGGAAGGAACTTGATGTGTAGAAGTTGGAAAAGGCATGTCTTAATATTCTCTTGAATGTTGTGCATTTAAAAACTTTCATATGGAATCGAACCAAAGTACAATTTGCTTCTTCAAAAAACTGTTTTGAATTTTTTCATAGTTCAAAATTTTGATGAAATAATATTTATAAAGTACTTTGCAAACTTTAAAAACTATATCAATACAAGTTGTTTTATTATTAAGTTAATTATATTGAAGGAAGACTTAAGAAAATGCAAGATTGGAGGAATAAGATTTAAAGGAAGAAAGATTATGTTTAGAAAGATTAGATTCAATAAATGATGTTCTCATTTACTGCAAATAATGAATTCTGTTTAGTGATAATACTTATTTGACATCAAGCTTCATGTTTCCATTAGGTTAGAATAAATTGCCATATTCTGTGTATAATTTTGAACTGTGGGAAAAAATTTCAAAAAAAGTTTAGTGAAGCAATAAATTGTTCTTTGTTTAGATTCTATATGAAAATTTTCAAAGGTGTAACATGCATTGGAGAGAATATTATCAAGACATGTGCTTTGCCTTTTCTAACTTCCAAAACTCAAGTTCCTTCCCTAGAGTATGTATTGAGTTGTCTCAGGCTTTCAATTATGCTTAAACCAAGAGATATTTTACCCCTTCTGGTCCTCCATTTCCCCATCTCTAAGATGAGGGTGTTGAACTAGATAATTTCTGAATTGCCTCCTACCTCCAAATCTGTGGGTGCAATGACCAAGAATGAGACCATATCACCAGTCTGTTCTTCATTAAAGACAATTAAGAAGTAGAATGAACAAAAACAAATTATGGGATTAACCATATGAGAAGCCACCCAGAGAGAAAAACACAGAGCAGGAAATGGTCTTATGAAGCCTGGGCAAAGGAAACTGATAGCCTCCCAGAATCTAATCTCAGAGAGACTGAGCTCCTAAAATATAAAGGATCTCATCTGTAGAACAACATGTTTTTCCTGTTGTACTTCTCATCTGTATTTTACATTTCTTCAGTCATGCTGCCTATATTAAGAAATCTTTGCACTCTCTAAATCCAATTCATTAGTTTTCCTTCATGGATAAGAGGTATAGCATTACTAATGAGAAAAAAAAAATAAGAACTGAGCTAATCAGCCTTGGTAAATTCCAGTCTCGCTCAGTATTGTCATTGAAGTTTCATCATGGTATTGGGAGGGGGGAGGAAGGATATTGGAAACAAAGTCGACATTCGATGTCAGGAGCAACAAAGTCTGAGCCCCATTGTTCATGTGCTTTCCTTCTTTCCCAAAGGGGTAGGAAAAAGAGTAAGGAACATTTAATTGTTCTGTAAACTGATTGACAAACTAGCGACCTGGATGATATGACTGATCTTTTCTGTGAAATGCCTCAGAAACTCCTAACAATGATCAGCAGAAGCTGTGATTTGCACATCCTCCACTTGGTTTTTATAGAGAAGGGGAAGGATGGTGTGATTATTATCTCTTTTTTTTCCTCTAAGAATGTTTTCTTCACCTCCAGGGAAATGCATTCTAGCAGCATGAGCACAACTATTAATCAACACTTGTAGCAATAATCAGCAAGTGAAAAATAGTGACCAGAATCCAAAAATGCACTGGCATAGCTGCCTTTGGAGTTTTCCCTTTGTGATCATGCCTTGGCATTCTTACGTGGATAATTTATACAAAATTAATGTTGGCACCTTCGGAGGTGCAAAGATTTATAGAAACAGCGTGTACTTCTTCATCCATTTCAGAAAAGAGAAATAGTTTCTGGTCATGATGGGTAATATTTTAGAGCCTTTAAAAATATACTTGCTATCCTCATAATCTTTGTAATAGGTTTGGCCAGCTATTCTATTTGCATTTAAAGGTGACTGTCTCTCCTGAATGGCAAATCCATTCCATATTTCCTGCTTCATTATTTCCTAACATTTTCACTAGAAGGGGGTGTGAGGATAATCAAGGATGCAGAAATAACTCAGTTCCCAAGACTGTTTAGCACATTCTGATGCTCTATTAGCAAGATGGCCCCAAAATGGTACTCTAATATTAGTGGGACTGTGAAAGTAGCCGAATGTACCATACACTAGTTGGGAACAGCTGTAAAAAGAGTCTTGATCTTGATCTTATACAAGGCTGATAGCATGAGAAAATAGTGAGCTGCCTCACTATTTTGGACATCTTTCATATTTCATGTTAACACAAAGAACACAGGATTTGGAGACAGAGGACCTTGATTCAAATTACAACTCTATCTTGTGACCTTCAGCTCTCCCTGACTTGCCTCTCAAACCTTAATTTCATCCTCTGTACATTGAAGAGATTGTATTAACTGACGCCCAGGGCTTATTCTAGCTCCATATTCTGTGATACTCTAAAATAGGATCAGGTCAAAGTAATTTCAGTCCCAAGAGGATATTGAGATTTTCCCATTGACCTTTGCTTGGACTTGGTATCAGGGATGCATATACTTTGGGAAGCAGAAAGGTCAAATAGAAGTTTAGAGAAAAGTAGTTAGGTGCTATCTCACATCTACAGAATGACAGAAGGGTACCTACAGGTTCATGTAACATGAGCCCTTTCTTTGAGGGTTGCTTCTGTCATTAAAATCAATGCAACTTAATTAAAGCAAATTATAGATAGATACATCTATAAATAAGATATTAAAGTGTGCTGCTGAATATGATAATTGCCGCATATTTAGCAATCAGCGTGTGTGTTCTGCGTTTGCCAGGAGGGATTTCTTTCAGTGGAATCAATGGAGCTTTATTAAAAACCATCCAAATTAGAGAGAGAAATGATGAGTGTTATAATAACGCAAAATCACTGTTTCAACTTCCATTGCAAAGCAAGGAAAGCAAAATACGTCCTTCTTTTTCATGCAAGGAAAATATTAGAAATATCCTTTTAAAAAAAACCTGGATATTTTGAATTTATAAATTTTAATTTTTCTGCATTCTATTCCCCCAAAAGGAAGGCTGAGAGAAAATAACAATCATAAATAAAACAATTCAATGCTAATACTGAAGTGTGAGGAACACTTGAGGGCTTGCTTTAGTGAAGCTGGAGAAGGTAATAAGAAAAGAAAAACAAATAGTATCTATTTCTATGCAGAGTTCCAACTTGGTTAGCTTCTGCTGCCCATTCCCTAGAGTTGTTTTCAACATTTTCATAAGTATATTCAAATTAGTCATCGTTGAAGGATAAAAACTTGGTTTGGTTTTTACCTCTTCATTTTCCTCTCCCCTACATGCCAAAAGTCTTCCATTATATTGCTGAAAATTAAGCTCAATGCTGCACATAATCAATTTGACTATTTCTGGTGGGTTGTACAGAGTATGTGCAGGTTGTAACTATTTGCTTCCAGTCTACTACACTGAAGATAAGAGACATTACATTCTGGTCATTCACATGGTCTTACAATTAGAAGTGACAAAGAACTCCTAAATGACTATTAAATTGAAAGAGCTAATGACTTTTAAAAAGAAGAGAAAACTTTGCTCCGAGCTTCTTGATTGCATCTCTCTAGATAATATAATTCCAATGAGGGATGAAGAAAAATGATCCTTCTCTACCCTTTTATGATAATGACCCTGCTGCCGCTCCCCATGTGAGGTATGGACTCAGTTAGGCTGGCTTGTACACAGGATCCTTGGTGGCCCTTGAAATTAGTACCTGAGATGGACTTGCCCTGAAAGTCCCTTGAGAATTTAAAAAATCAGGAGGTGCCATTAAATGCTAAGTCTCTGTTATAATGGTACCTACCAAAGCAACAGTTGTTAGTTGCAAAGGAAGCATCTGCTTTGGGAAAAGAAGCCAATAGTTTAGCTGTTTGATCACAGAGTGCCTAACACAGAGGTGAAATTGAAGTTCCTGATAAGCAGTGTTTTATCATTGTTGTATGATCTTATGACACTTTAAATATTATCGTTGTAACTGATTGTTCCCAGAGTTATATATAAATTGTTACTGAAGCAATGTTGATACCATTGTGCTATCTCTGTGATTTTTTTCCATGGTTAGCATCCTTTCACTCTGTTTAGAATAAACAATCTTGAGAAAAAAACAAAACAAAACTAAGCTCATATAACAGATAAAGCTCATTTCTATATAACCTAATTTTAAAAATCATGATGATTAGAAAGAGCCAATACCTATACCATTCATCTTTGAATCTTCTTGGATAATATTTTACACTTAGTAGATACTTAATGAATGTTCATTGATTTTGAAAATGATCAAGAATATTCTCAAATTTCAGGGAAAAAAAAAGCTTTAAATTGTATTAAGGCAAATTCTTTAATAAACAACTCTTAAAAGATGTCCTAAGTGTTCCATGCCCCCTGTGCTAGATTCATGAAAAAAATTCAGAAAGCCAATTAGTTCTGAATTATTATTCAAAAATTCAGAAAGTTAATGTTAATTCAGAAACATTCATTCAAAAATTCAGAAAGTGAATTTAGTTGAGGAAAATGGGGAAGGGGACAATAAAGAATTATTGAGATGATATTTGTTACAGAGCCTCTAAGATAAAAAAAATTAGGAAGGAGTAAAGGGGAAAGTTTTGACTAGTATTTGGTTAAAAGAGAAAATTTCAGGACAGCCCCTTCAAACTGATCATATTTTTAACAATATCAAATTAACCCTGTTTGAATTAGGTTATGTGTGCTATGATTCAGCAATATTGGCCTTCTTACTGCTGCTAGTATATGATCCCTTATCTTCCAATCTTGTGCCCTTTCAGAGGTCATTCTCCCATTCCTGATGCTCTCCCTGCTCACTTCTGCCTCCAGGTTTCCCTGGCTTCCTTGCAGACTCAACTTCTATCCTCACTAAGAAGTCAAGCTGTATTCCTTTAGGATCCCCCAATTTCTTTCTCTGCTATCACCCCCACTTAGGACATATCTATATTATATATGGAGAGTTATTAGCAAGTTATCTCTCCTTTTAGAGAATGAGATCTTGAAAGCAGAGGCAATGCTTTGGCTTTTCTTTGCATCCCCAGGCCAGCACACTGGCTACTAGAAACTGATAAGGGGAAATTGATACCCAGTGAGGGAAGTGACTTGGTAGAGATCAAACAAGTAATGAGGAGTACCTCAAAGATTTGATCCCAGGTCCCTCCACTCGAAATTTAATATTCTTCTCATCACTCTGGCTCACTGCAACAATTATTATTTCTGTTCCTTCTCTATGAAAGAGAGGGTTTGTTACTGCTTTCTTATTTCCTAGGACCCACTCACCAAATAAAGGAAGGGATTATATTTCTCAAGTCTACAAACTCATTTCTTCCAAACACAAAGAAAAACCTGTTAGAAATTTCAAAACAAAATTATATTTTTAGGTTTATCATTCCACGTTATCTGCCTCTCAAGGTCTTCAGGACATATTTTCTAATTTTAGTTGCTGTTCATTCTGATTTAAAAGTGAAAATGGTGTTATAGCCAAATTACAGAGACTATGACCACAATTATCACAATCTTTGGTTCTAGTATAATGGGAAAGATGCTTAGCAGATGAAACTAGTGAAAAGAATATCTAAATGGGACCTGTTTTGAATGGTCCAACAAATGCTTTGCATATAAATAGAGACGACTCTGAGAGCTTCTGGGTACTTTACCTATATTATCTAATTAGTACTCCCTTTGAAGTAAGTTCATTCTGCCTCAGTAAATTCTCCCTTAGGTTTAAGACAGGTTTTAATCTCATCTACTGCTTTCCTCTAACCACTCAGTTAATAGCAGAATGACTTGGGCACAAAACGGCCTGAGGAGGAAGAGGATGAGGGGAAAAAGAAGAGAAAAGGAAAGAAAAGGAGGAAGATGATGAAAAGGAGGAGAAGCAAAAGAAGCATTTATATAGTGCTTTTCGGTTTACAAGGCAATTTACAAATATTGTCTCATTTTATCTTTACAACAATATAACAAATGAAGAAATTATGGTTAAGGGAAAATAAATGACATGTCCAGGATCATATAGCTAATACTATATGATATGAACTCATCTTCTTCACTTTAGTCTAGCACTCTATCTGCTGCACCAATAAATCTCAGAAATCAATAGTTCAAAATAGAGTACAATATTGATTCATTTTGTCTTTTGTCTTAACTCTTACAAAATTCCTCTCAAAAAAGCATCTTATGATGTCTTAATCCATTTCATTATAAAGGTCCCTAATAGTGCTATATCATGCTCACCTATTGATAAAGGAGTGAAAAGAAATCAGAAAGTGGGAACTTTTTAAAACTAATGTTCACTAATGTTAAAAAATTGTTTTACATGCAACTGGGGGAAAAGAAAATATTAATTTAAAAATAGATAATTCCAAAACAAAACCTCCATTATGTAGTTCAATAAAAATTAAAAGTTGCCCTATAAAGATATTTTAAAACAAAAAAAGAAAAAAGAAATCAGGGTAAGTCTAATAAATCTTGGGCAGCAAGTCCATACATTTTTTTTAAAAAACTCATCATTGAACTTAAACAAGTATAGTTTCCATTAAAGCTTAGTGAATCAAGAAAAATAGTATTTTAAAGATGTTTTACATCGTTGAGCTCTTTCAGTCATGACCCCATTTTCCTTGGCAGAAATACTGGAAGAGTTTGCTATTTCTTTCCCCCATTTGTTTTACAAATGAGAAAACTGAGGAAAACAGTGTTCAATGATTTGTCCAGGATCACACAACTAGGAAGTGTGTCACACATATTTGAACTCAGCAAGATAAGTCTTCTTGATTCCAGGTCTGATGCTTTATTTCCTACATCACTTAGCTGCCTAACTGACATGTAACCAACTCAAAAGAGATAATAAATGTAGTGTTTTGCAAACTTTAAAGTAGCATATAAATGTGAACTCTTATTATCATGTTGACATTCTTCTCTAGTGAGTATTAGACAGAATGGTGTCTATTTAAGATAAGAAATATAAATGACAAGGTCACACAGTAAATAGAAGAGCTGGAATTTTAAGACAAATCTCCTGACTCTAAATCCAATGTCCTTTCCATTCATGTACTCCAAGGTGTTTGTGATTTCCTTGATGAGAGTGTTCCCACCAATAATGTAGAGCAAAACTCATTCTGTATGACTCTTGTGCATGTCCTTTTGTAAGTTCACTAGAGGAAGGGCACCATGCTTGAAGCTTTGCTTCAGTTCCTCTGACATTGCTAGAATATCACTGGTATATATAGACAATCCATCAGTTATCCTGTGTTCTCACCATATAACTAATCCAACTGATTTTTTTAATCATACAGTCATTTAAAAGATGCTCCAGGATATTTTGAGGTTCCCTCTCTTGTTCTCCCCTTTTTCCCAAATGTGATGAAGCACAGAGAGACAATTAAATGAAAAAGCTATGAGGTCTTATTAGGCTTTCATTACTGTATTCATTAATTTGAAGAAAATTTTATATTACCATTTGTTCATCCCTTCATCCTTATTAACTCTCATTCCACTCAAATGATGATATGAGTTTTCATGTCAGTTAATATTAAATATTTTCACTGATCACTTCCTTTCCCTTGAAGGTTTTCAGGAAGGCACTTTGTTTACCAGAAACTTTATACTGAAGAAAAGCATCCTCTCTCATTGATGGAAATTAGGAGGCAGGTGGATTCTCTCCTGTATGCATTTAGAAGGGTTTGATCTGGATGGATCTTAAACAAGAGTGATTTATTTAAATTGTCCACAAGAAGTAAATGAATACTATTCATGTGGTAATAAAATATAAAAAGTCTAAATTTGGGATAAAGACCTTTTTTTTCTTTATTTCATTCATGAAACCTTGTATATTAATACCCAAGGCCACCAGCAAATTAGGAAGACCTTTTTTTTTTTTTTTAACAATTATATCTATCCAAAAATGGGAATGAACTGCATTGGGAGGAAATTATTTCTCCATCACTGAAGATATTCAAATGGGGATTGTATGAAGATTTGTGAGGGATTTTGCATGGGGTATCCTGCATGGGTACACATTGGACTGAATGACCTCTGAAGACTATAAGGGTTAAAAAGCCTCTGGGAGTAAGGAATGCAGTTCAAGGAATGTGGGAGGATCTGAGGGATTAGAAGTACCAAGGCGTAGGGGAGTTCTGCAAGGTGGTGGGGCATAGCCCCAAGAGGCAGTGTCTGACTCCAGGTACTACATCTCCCTCCATAGTGCTCTCAAAGCTTAGCATGCCTCCCTCCCTCTTCTCAGACCAATCCTGTTATGTCAGGTTCCTAGAGGACCTCCTCTTCCCCCCAGATATTCAGGGGTATTAGGTAACATATATTTATACCTAAGAATAAAATTCTCTTTTGCTTCACTCCTACCTTCTGGTGGTCTGTCTCTGTGGGATCCAGGGTGGTG
Source organism: Antechinus flavipes (assembly GCF_016432865.1). Lineage (NCBI taxonomy): Eukaryota > Metazoa > Chordata > Mammalia > Dasyuromorphia > Dasyuridae > Antechinus > Antechinus flavipes. The sequence goes on along the minus strand of NC_067400.1, from coordinate 79,201,247 downwards.
CCCCAAAATGGGTAAGTATAGCCTAGCAGTGCCATCGATGGATGGGCAGTAAGAGTAGCTCTAAGGGAGTTACAAGGTTAGGATAGTGTTGAGAGATGCTACAGAAGATCTTTCCAAATCTGACTCAGAAATATTAGTAACTGAATGTAGGATCAATGTGACCCAAAGGTCATATGATACAGAGAGAAGTTTCTTCAATTTTTACGATAGTCAGAGGAGCTAGATTCAAATTCTGCCTCTACATAAGGGACTTTAAGCAAATTAATTAACCTCACTGGATCTCAGTTTTGTCAGCTGAAACATGAGCAGGTTGTATTAGATGATCTCTAAGGTCCCTCCCAGCTCTTGGATCTCTGATTTACTATAAAATGTACAGACAAAATAGAATTTTAATATCTAATATTTTAGCTCATACATATAGATGATGTATGATGGCCTATCCACCCAAAGCTACTTTTATTTATATCCACCCATAGCTGAGCCACAGTGGTTTACTCAACATGATCAGGCCTTGCTGATACTTGTCTCTCATCACAGAGATGCTAAGAGAGCACTCAAAACCATCCTCCTGTTGTCCTTCCCCTCACTGTGCCATGAAATCAACCTCTTTTTAAATCCTCTATTTCTCTGATAATGTCCTTTACTTTGGTGATTCTTTGGAATTTCTGTTCTTGCTTATAGTCTGTTCATACTTACCAATTACCTCTCCCTTGTCATATTGAGTGATACCTATTTTTTTATTCTTCAGAATTGTTGTGTTCTAGGTTTTCTTCCCAATAATAACAATACCAACAATTCTAATCAATAATTGTAAAAATTCATTTTTGTATGGCCCTTGTATTTGACCATCCATAGTAAAAATAAATGACCTGGAAGAAGCCCCAATTTAGGTGATTCTTGATGTAGTCGCCCACTCTCATTCACACTATCCTTGTTGCAACATAATAATTGTCAAAAAAAAAAAAAGATGATTCTACCCTATAACTTGTTTTGACAGGTTATTCCCAGTGAAGGACTCTAGGTTCTAGAAATAACTCTTTCCCTATAATGGCCTAAATTTTCATTCAGTATGTTTTCCCTAGTAATGCCCTGAGCTACAGATATCACTTATTTCATTTTGTGATCTGTGTGGCCAAGGTTTGGAACTTGCTCAGACAGATCCACCTGCTTCTACTAGCTCAAGTCAAATTTGAGTGATTAAGGATAAACTTAACTAATTTCTAAGTGGCTTGCATGCATACTAGCTCTAATTTCCCTGCTAATACCACATTATATGATAGAGGCTTTTTAGTAATTAGGCCTTTTAGATTTTAAATCAGAAATTTTTCATTTGAGTCAATGATAGTCATCATTGAAAGGGCAGTGATATACCATAGAGAGAAGGGGCAAACTTGATTTATATGTAGCTTTGGCCTCCTGAATTTTAAAGAATACATCACTGCCAGATGCATTATTGATGGGAAAGTAATACATTTTTTCCTAGTTAATAAATAAGCTTCCCTGCGGGAATTGCCCCTTATTCTAAATGGACAGCACCATCAGGAAAGTCTTCTGACTATTTAGCCTAGACCTCCTCTTTCACAATGTCATCACATTGATGAGAAGAATGATCCCTGTGCACCCTTTTCCCTACCTCTTAGAGATATTACGAGCCTTGGTTAATGTTTGTAAATCACTTTACAACACTTAGACTTAAGACACTGAAACAGTTCAGAGCATTATTCTGTAACAAAGAAGGTTCTAGTTTCTGTTCATAATGTGTAGTGAGCTATATTGAATAGACTCTTAAGCAAATAAATATTTTCCTCTTAAGTTAGCAGAATCACCTAAAGAGCACTTAACCAGCCTTGCATGTATTAGTTACTAATGTTGTGATTTTATTTTTCCCCTTAGAGAGACAATCACGTGGAGCATTTTTCCCCTTTCAGAGCCATCTATCTCCCCATGTTGATTTCATCATGATTATATCTTTCCATCTCTAAACATTACTGTGCCTGATACTATATCTCCTTGGATACAGAGGCTTAAGGTGGTTACTGACTTGCAAGTACCATGAGGGTGCTACTTTTCTTTGCCTTCCACAGCAAAGAATAAAACCTACACAATTGTGGGTATTGAATAAAATCTTTCCATAGACCCAAATATTTGCTGCAGACATATAACATTTAGACAAGCATAGCAGCTAAATATCAGAGACAATCATTTCATCCTCCCATTCCTTTCTTCCTCCCCTCATTCTATTTCACCAGTTGTACATTTTTTTCTAAGTGTAATCTCAGACAAGTTCATTCATCTTTATGGACCATATTCAGTTGTCCCATCTCAAAAATCATCTTGGAATGGATGATCTCTAAACCTCATTCTAGCTCTGAAATCCTTTTTTCTTCTGTTCCTGGTTGGAGACCAGCAGTCTGTTTCATACTAGTACAGATAATTACTGGAAGATTTGACTGATTCTAGTACTTAAATTTTATACAGAACATGTCAATAATAGTATAAAATCACACTTCTCTTATAAAGTCTTAATAATAATGCGCACGATTTCTCCACATCTCATCAATAAGCAGAATTAGCATTCCCACATGGACTGAAAAATATGGTACTAAGCTGTTAATAGCCTCCCTAGGGTGGCACTAGGTTAATCCAACTCTGTACTTTATGTTCAGTTTATAATTGTGTTTATACATTTACCTCTGTGTTATGTATGAAGATGGTTTTGTGTGCACTGACCTCTAAATTTTTGAAGTGACAAGAGAAAACTGTGTATATGTTAACACATCTGCAGTACTGTACATGGACACCTTCTTATGCAGTGAGAAACTATCCAAAGGTTGGCTAACCCTAGAGTTTTCCTACTTCCAAAGGCTGTCTAAGTAAGAATTACTGTGAAGTCACTAAGCTTCTCTGGGTTTTCTTTAGCCCTACATTGCATATAATATATTGTTGTCTCCTCATCCTCCTCCCCTCACTCATTTATATCTCCCCTTACCTCCAAGATCAATATAAAACTCTTTGTTTGACTTTTCAACTCTCTGAAAACTGGTTTCTCCCCATCTTTCCAGGCTTCTTATACCTGATTCCCCACTACATACTCTTTGATCTAGAGACAAAGGCCTTCCTCCAGGACAGTCCACCTCCCTACTCCAGGTATTTTCATTGGCTGCCCCTGATTTTGAATTCTCTCCTTTCTCATTTCCACATCCTGGTTTCCAAGCAAAAATTCCACTTTGTATAAGAAGATTTTCTCAATCCCAATAGTATAAAATTTTATATTATTCTGTTGATTATTTGCAATTTATGCTTTATATTTCTTATTTATGCCTAATTATTTGCATGTTTCTCTCCATTAGATTGTGAGCTCCTGGAATACAAAGTCTGTCTTCTACCTTTCTTTGTTGTTAAGACCTGGTATATGCTCAGTTCTGTTCAGTTTTCCAGTAATGTCCAATTCTTCATAATATAGTAGGCACTTAATACTTGTTGACTTGACTTTTACCTAAGGACAAAACTTTGAGTTGTCTACTAAATTTAATAAATAAATTCCATCATTTTATATAATTCCTGGCCCCCCTCAATGGATATCTAAATCTACCAAGAATTTACTTTTGCCTATATACTTCTTTTTCTCTTTTACAACTCCCTGTTTATAAATAATAAGACATAGCAATTAAAAGCAGTTGGATCAATTATACTTTATCCAGAGTAAACTGACATTAAAATATTAATAAATTAGAAATTTTGAGTAAAACTTAAAGAATATAAAAATCTTGGGCTACACATCTGATAATCTTAGAAAGAGGGAAGGAAGGGCCATGTAAACAACTTCATTAATTCATAGTCAAGGGGAATTTCACCACCAGTTGGACATACCTCTTGCTCCATTTTTAGCGATTCCTGTCCAGACATGCTAGATGAAGAGATTAGCAATTATAGTGGATACCAGTCATACTCAATGTTAGCCATGCCCACCCATTCCTGTCACTTTGTCTCTTCAGTATCCATCTCTTCTCTCTCTCTCTCTCTCTCTCTCTCTCTCTCTCTCTCTCTCTCTCTCTCTCTCGACTAATTCCAAACTAATCTCTAATTCATTTCTTCTCTTCCCAATCTTGCATATTATGCTATAGAACTACAATGTCAGTAGCAACACTGCCTAGAATGACTTGCCTTTTCTACTTTCTTCCTAGAGTTTCCCTAATTGTGCAAGAATCTCATCCATACTTCATAAGTAGAGTCACTTCTTGCTCCTTGAGTTCCTTATCATCTTTTGAGATGAATTCTTTTCCAAATAAAGGGGAAAAATTGTCTTCATGAAACTCTACCCTGCTTTGAACTGTAACAAGCCAAAGAGTTCCATTCAGACCAGCAGAATTTTATTCCTGGCTATAAATATCCCTAATAAAGAAGATAATAAGAAGTTATAAGGTAATAGATTTAAAACAGAAAGGGACCTCAGAGGCAATATAATCCAACCCCCTCATTTTGTAGATGAAGACATTAAAGCAAAACTTCTTAGAATTCTCACCTCCATATGGAGTCATGTAACTGAATGTGGCAGCCACAAAATTATGATTTATTATCAGTAAATGTTTGGTTTGTATTCCTCTTTTAGATACCTATATACACAGGGTCATGTGAATATATCTTGGATACAAAAGGATCATGAGTGGGAAAAGTTTAAGAAATCCTAACTTAAGCACAGAAAGCTGAAGTGACTTGCCCAAGGGGTAACTTGAAAGCAGGAGATGAAATGCTAAGCTTAGGGATTTTTGCATAACTTAGTTTGACTTGTTGTTTGTCCTTTCTTCTCAAAAAGGACCATGATGTCAGGGAGGTGATGCTATGACATGCAAGTGAATTGGATTTAAATGAGGGAAGCTGTGCAAGGTCACCTGTCTCATTTTCCCCTCCAGAGTAATCTGGGTTCATGACAAAATATAGATTGGGATGACTGAAGATGGCCCTGAATGCAATGGGACACCTTGGTCTTCTGTGGAAGGAAGATTGAGTGAACCACAGTCATTCAGTGATTAAGGCTAAATAAGAAAGAAATGAGGCAAAAAAAAATGTTTTTTTTAAAAACCTAGACAACAGAAGCTACCAGAGAGAGAGAGAGAGAGAGAGAGAGAGAGAGAGAGAGAGAGAGAGAGAGAGAGAGAGAGAGAGAATCAAATTGGGAGGGGAAGGTTTCTGGCCAAAACAATAACAATTGCTATTTACATTCACTCTGAGGCAATGAGGAACCAAACAGAGACCAAGTGGGCTTGGCCTGAGACCTATTGTTGACCAGTCTGTGAGAATTAAGGTGATTTTGGTTTGATGCCTGATCCTTAAGAAAGAATTGTAGCCTGTGAATCCCAAGAAGAAGGGAAGAAGGGAAGAAGAGAGGAAGGGAGCAAGGGAGGGAGGGAGAAAGGAAGGAAGGAAGGAAGGAAGGAAGGAAGGAAGGAAGGAAGGAAGGAAGGAAGGAAGGAAGGAAGAAAGGAAGGAAGGAAGGAAGGAAGGAAGGAAGGAAGGAAGGAAGGAAGGAAGGAAGGAAGGAAGGAAGGAAGGAAGGAAGGAAGGAAGGATCTTGAGTCCTCACTTTCTCCTCACACACATCCCATCAGTTGTCAAGTCTTGTCATTTTCACTTCCACAGCATTTTCCATATCCACTCTTTTCTTTCTACTTATCCAACCATCACCCTAGTTCTGACTTTCATCTACTTGAAATATTACCTTAGTTCCCAAATTACTTCCAGTTTCTCAAGTCTCTGCCCTTTCCACTATATCATCCCTATAGCCACCAGAATGATTTTCTGAAAGCCCTGACCATATCATCACCTCCATCTCCACTCAATAAACTTTAGCAGATCCCTGTGACTTCTAGGATTGAATCAGTCTAGCAGTCAAATCTCTGCACAACCTGGATCCTTCTTACCTTTCTTTTCTTCATAAACATTTTTCACCTTCATGCAATCTGTAACACAAACTTGTTGACCTTTTTGCTCTTGCCCACACATAAAACTGCATGCTTTGCTCTGACCATCTCTCATGTAAGGCATGCATTCCCTCCTTACTTCTGCCTCTTAGAACTTTCCTTCAAGATTCAACTGAAAAGACTTCTACATGAAGCTTTTTCCAATCCCCACTAGCTGTTTGCACTCATTATCCCAGAACTAATTCATATTAATTTTGTAGATGTTCTACGTATAATTAAAAATGGATGTATGGTCTCCCCTCACTTTATAATGGAAGTTCCTTCAAATCAGCTACTGTTTTATTATGAACTTTACTGGAGGAGGAAATAGCAAACCACTCTTGTATCTTTCTTTCTTTTGTCTATTGGAACGATTTTATTTGTATTTTATACCCTTAGGGGAAAAAATCGCAGGATTTTTCTTTCTGTATGTTTTCATCTTGCTTCCTTAGTCCTTGATGCCAGTTCAGGTTGTAAGCACAGTGAGCCCAAAACTGAAGGGAAGGGATATTCTGCCACTTTTCCAAATCTTCCCAATAAACCATATCTAGAGTTGATTACATCACACTTGTTTAATCTGCCCATGGTGGTTACAACAAATTTTCCTACTCTGCAATCATCACTAATTTCAGATTTGCCAGTGTAACCATGCTTCATCATCACAATTAAGAGCTGGACAGTTATTTTAGAGAAATGCATCTCGATTGTTAGATTAATTGGTTGGAATTATATGAGGAGGAGCTTTAAAAGTCCAAGTATTTTCAAATTATTTTTGAGTATTTTTAAAATACATCCTAGCTACTATAATCGGAAACCTCTGTAGTTTCTCAAGAAAAGGAATAACATGGTCAGACTTGTACTTTAGAAAGATTATTTTGGCAGATCTGTGGAAGGAAAACTGGAAGAGCAGAGTAACTTGAATTATATTTCAGTAATAGAGGCAAAAGGTAATGAGAGTCTGGGAAAATAAGTTTTTCTTTTCTGTCTTTTCTCTTACAAAAGAGGTAATATTTGTAAAAATAGAAAAAGAGAGAGAGAGAGAGAGAGAGAAAGAAAGAAAGAAAGAAAGAAAGAAAGAAAGAAAGAAAGAAAGAAAGAAAGAAAGAAAGAAAGAAAGAAAGAAAGAAAGAAATGAACTAATGAACTATTTGGCACATTACCGGAGCACAGTACTTCTTCCATCCTTGCCTCCCTTCCAGTCTTGACAAGTGTTCAATAGGCATAAGTGAAACACTGCAGGCCAAAAATGTCTTTTTTCCATTCTATCCCTACCTCCCTACCTCCCTATCAAGGCTAATTTGAGCTGCCAACTTCCCAGTTTCCCCAAGTTTGTCACTTACTTAGTTGAAGGCCTTCCATACTGGGATATTATCTGCTCTGCAAAATAACAATATTACTCAAAAGAAAAAGCAAGTTCAGGGAGGAGAGGACCAAGATAATGATTGCTATCCAAGGCTTTCTATTCTTTTTAGTATATCTATTATAATTCAGGAGAGGGACAGTTAGGTGGCAGAGTGGATAGAACACTGGCTGTGGAGGCAGGGAGACCTCAGACACTTGAGTCTAGGCCAATTGCCTTACCAAAAATAAATAGATGATTGATAGATTGGAAGATAGATAGATAGATAGATAGATAGATAGATAGATAGATAGATGAATTAATAAGTGGGATGCTATCCAGTAAAAGGCATGAACTTTGAAAGGAAGAAAGTAAATCACTTCCCTCCTGAACTAATTGCCTCCTCATATCAACAAATTTTTGTCTAATATATATAGAACTATAACATCTACAGGATTTTCTTATGATTATCACTTGCTAAGTGACAAGTAAGGTTTGTTTTCTTTAAAGGAATGGGGAGACAAATTCAACCTGGTGATTTCATCAATATGGGGACTTAAATTGTGGAAATTCCTTCCACTGATTCAGATGCTAATGGATCTTATTTGTAATTTATAGTCTTAAAGTTTCCTGAGGAACTCAGGAATTAAATGACTTGCTTAGCCTGCTGAACCTCAAAGCCAGCCTTCAGTCCCCTGTGCCACATTATTTTTATATTACATGCCAAACTTAATTATAGACCGTAAACATACTATTCCCAACAATATCATTTGTTTCCAAAAAAAATGCATAAGAGGGTGAAACTATATTACATGGGGCAGCAAATTCCATAGACTCAATTTTTGGGTATATGCAGTAAGTAATAAGTAAGGGGAAGGTGAGACTTCTGGGACTCAGGTATTAATTCAGGTGGTCACCAGTCATCTTATTTTCATTACAAGTGGTATGTACCTATACATCAACCAAACTGCATAAAAGCAGAGCTTTCTTGTGGTTACAATAAGTGTACCTGTGATGCATTAATTCAATTGCTTTATAACAACATTGGTTGATACATTATGTACAATGTACACATATATACATATATAGGTGCACATGTATGTATTACATATACACATACATATCAGAATTCCATGATTCTAGTCACAGATATTTGGCCTATTAGTTGTGTGACCTTAAACAAGTTGTTCTCCCTGAACTTTAGTCTCCTCATTTATTAAATAGAAATAATTACTATTATGTGACAATAACCCTGCATTACAAAATAATTTTGAAAAAGAGATAGCCATGTATATTAATGTGCTATTCTTTAAAAATGGAAAATCTTATAGGGATTTAAGGTATTGTTGTCACTTTGTGTGTGCAAAAGCAACTGCATAATGGGGAAGCTTTCAGAATGATTGAAATAACCTTAGACTTATGCAAGGATGCTCTGAAACTTCCTAGAAGCTCCATCAACATCTAAGCCAGGAAGTCAACTTTCTGTTAGCACTAACTACATGTATCCCCAGGCAAACCTTTCACACTAAAAGCATAGTTTTAACACTCGATGGTCAGTTTTCAAACTTTTGGGATGGTTGGTATAGTTCCTAAACAAAAAAAAAAATTTCTGTTTGCACCAAGAACCACAAACATTCAGTGAGCTGTAGATTCTCCAAATGTATGATCTTTGTCCAATAACTGCTGGATAGGTAGAAGCCTGGTGAAACTTGATTCCCTCCATGTTGATATTTTTGCTTTAAATGAAACCAGGAGGTGTCAAGAAGATACAACTAGAACGCAATTTAAATGAAAGCCAAGGTCCTCCTGGGAATGATAAGTAAAAGAATTGTTGGAGTTGAGATCACTGTACATCCAGAGGCAATAAAACTCATTTTGCAAGATACTTGGTCATCTTGTTTGTGACAAATGCAAACAAACAGACCACTTGTAAAGAGAGTTGTGCAGCTTTGGTATCACAGACAGTGAAGAAGAGAAATTCTCAAAGAATTTGTTAAAAAGAACCTGCCAAGATCATCAAGACTAAGTCAGCATTCACCTTGATATTCAGTGACATTAATACAAAGATACATTTAAGGGAGGTTAGGAAAAAATGTCAGAAAATATGGTTTAAGATCAAGTAATGAAAGAGGCCAATGTCTTTCAAATTATTCAGATGTCTGGAACCTCCTTGTCACAAATACATTTTTCAAGGAAAGTCAGAAGATATTGGACAGGGTGAGCATTAAATAATATCACCAAAAAGAAAATACAAAACTCTATTTCAGAATTGAAATTTCAAACAGGAAATGACTAGTTACGAATGTCAGAATCATTCACAAATCAGTTGTCTGTGTGCAGGTAGTTCATCAGATAATCAGAATAAAGGTCAAAATGGATGCCAAGTTAGAAGGGGGAAATGGATAGGAATACATTCAATTTATGGCACTTTCCACTCAAATTCCTTTTAAAAAAAACTATATTCTAAAAAACTGGAAATAGACCAAAGTTAAAAAAAATTACTGTCATCATTTCTGAGAGAAGTAGGCACAAAATAGTTGCCAAGACAAGAAAGGAAAAAGAAAGTAGAGATTGCTTCGGTCAGTGAACACTTGATCTCCTTTCTAACTAGAAACATGACAGCCAAAGACAACACCAATTTAAAGTACATATTTCATTTGCAAAATTTTACAGAAGACAGTGGAAGATTAGGAACAATATCACTTCACAAAATATTGAAAAGCAGTTAAGTGGAAATTGAACTTGAAGAGAACTTGACATGAGATCTATCCCAAGAGCTTTTGTCAATGAAACTATAACAGCATAACAAACACATGTGATATGGAATAGCTCTGCTGGTATTTCTAAAGTAATCTATTCTGTGGAGTAGAATGGAAGCTCTTAAGAGCTGGACTATCCCACTTGTGCATTTGTATCCCCAGTACCTAGGACAGCATCTGGCAGATAAGTAGACATCTAATATTAATTATCAGTATTAGTGGAAGAACACATTTGGATTCTACTATTTCAATGCCTAAAGTACTATGTGAGAAAATTTTGATAGTACTTGTGAAAATGAAGTTGAGGAGAATACTTAAACTTGACCAAATATATACAGATAAAATCTGTGTCAGAGGTGAGAATTTTTTTAAAATCACAGGCTGATTTCCAAGATTCCAAAGGAATGGGTGGAAAAACATGGATGGTATACTCTACAAAAACAAACAATTTTTAAAAACCCCAGAAATTATTGAATAATATCTCTACTTTTTCATCTCTTTAACATCCTCATAAGAAAAAGTTTATGATGACATTAAAAAGATGAGATGGGAACAAAAAAGCTTTCACTACAACAGACTATGTCTTCATAGTCACACAAATTAATTTGAGAGATGTAGAGAATATATGATCCCACTTTGTGTAATATTTGTTAATTGAAACAAAGACAAAGGCCTTTTTCCAACAAGATCTCTCCTACAAATAATAAGTAATTCTCCAAGGAGACATACATAGTGTGTACCTGAACACAGTGTAAAGAGAAGGATTCCCTATCAACAGAAATGTTCCACAGATGTTCCTTTTTGGAGATGACATTATACTGATTGCATTATTATAAGGTTTTAAATGGCATACACAGTCAATCAAAAGAGACCAAACAAACTAGCTATTCTGAGATTTTTTTTCTTAAGTGGATGAAAAATTATGTTGACTAGATTATGACATTCAGTGAATTGGGGAAACCATTGAGTTAGCTCATGTATGTACATGTACTGACATGTATCTTGGAATAAATGCTATACATGAAGAATAAATGCTATACATGTGTTGGAAGTAGAAATAAATAGAAGGTAGAAATTGACCACTTTTGGAAATCTCATAGTATTGTTGGTGATCCTGATCTGCTTGCCCCTATAAAACTCCATCTTTATAATACCAGTATTTGCTCCCTGATGCTCTATGTCTTTCAATTATTGAACATCATGAGCTCAGAAAAATCAAATTTATGGTTGACTCGTTGTTGTTTGTCTTTCATTCTCAAAGAGAACCATTCTATGACATGCAAGTAAATTGGATTTAAATAAGACAAGACTGTGCAAGGTCACCTGTCTCACTTTCCCCTCCAAAGCTATCTGGATCCAGTGGCCAGATATAGATCAGTATGACTGGAGATGGCCCTGAATGCAACAGAAGACCTTGACCTTTTTAAGCTAAGATTTTCAAAAGCTTTCAGTTTGAAGCTAAGTAACAATTGAGGCAAATTCAGGCAAAGAATCTCCTCTTTCACCTAGTCAAAAAAAAAATTAAATCTCACACATGCATAGCATAGTTGACCCATAAGTTAATGGAAAGACCCATAACTAAGCTATAGCCTATGACCAATGATGATTTATATGCAAGAAGATAGTGTAAAATACATAATCAAGAATACGTATTTATTAGAATATGAGTTCCTAAAGAACAGAAGCTGTCTTCATTTTTTATTTGTATCCCCAGGGCTCTCCACATGTTGTTGTTCAGTCATGTCCAAATCTTTGTGATCCCATATGGGGTTTTGTTGGCAAAGAAACCAGAGTGGTCTGCCATTTCCATCTCCAATGAATTAAGTTAAACCGAATGAAATCTTTTGCCCATGTCAAACAGCTAGTCAGTGTCCAAGGCTGGATTTGAACTCATCTTCCTGACTCTGGGTCCAGTGCTCTATCCACTGAGTCTTCTAGCTGCCAAAATTCTTTTTCATTTTTTGATTTATGTATGATCAGAAAAGCAGGTGAAACAGCTATGTATTAAGAATAGGTAATGATAGCTGCTCCCTTCTGTCTGCCATCCTTCCTCCTACTTTACCCTCAGAATGTCCTGGCTCCTGCTTTACTATCATCACCACCACCACCTATGCAGGAATAGCTGCTCAATATTACACCCTCTAAGTGGCAGGTATAACTTTTCTTTGACTTTTGGTGAGCTTAAAGAACAATTAGCAAAAAGGAACTAAATGACATCTAATATATTTTTTGGAATAACACCTGAAGGAAATCAGCCTTCTTGAGCCAAGCCAGCCGGGATGATTCTGAACCATCTGGGTGCTGAAGAAGGAATTCTTCTGAAACAAATTTGAAGGCTGATGAAGGTCAAAGAGAGAAGAAAAGGAAACAGACTTAAAAGCTGATCAGAGACAGAACAAAAAGAAATCTGTGTCTGTTCTTTTTGTTCCCAGCCCATTTGCATGAGTACCAGCACCATCCAGAAGAAAGCTACCTGGTAACAAGTCTAGCCTTTTATTGTGGTGGTTATTCAATTATTTTTCAGTTATGACTGATTCTTTGTGACCCTATTTGAGGTTTTCTTGGCAAAGATACTGAGGTGGTTTGCCATTTTCTTCTCTAGTTCATTTTACAGATGAGAAAACTGAGGCAAACAGGGTTTCTTTGCCAAGAAAACCCCAGATAGGGTTACAACTTGGAAAAGTTGTGGAAAAGTTCTTTAAAAAGAAATATGTTTTATGCCTTTAAAAACTTTAGCCTTAAAAAAACAAATATCCCCTATGCTATGCATGATATAGACATTCTCTGTAATAGATTGCTGAGGTGGTGATTTTATGAAATTTAGTGGCATTTCCAAGAATTAAAAACTTAGTTCTAAATATATTAGAGATTTTGTTTTTTCATTTTGGTTTTGCTTTGTTTTGTTTTGAGATGGTTTGGTTTTTAAACACCATATCAATCAACCTTACTGATCTATGCAATCAAGGTCCAGGAATCCTATATAAACAATCTTAAGGGACACTGTTCTTGGATCTCTGAAACATGTAAAGTTGATTTTATCCAAGACCATCTCTTTGATGTTAAACAAATTTATCCTGTAATTGTCTTGCACTACAAGCAACCACTTATGGCTGGCGATACAGACTAGTAAAGATGCCTGGGTCTTAGCTACCTTGCTTACTTGAAACGAAGAAAAGAAACTGTCATTTATTACATGCCTACTATATGCCAGGCTCTATGTTAAGCTCATTGGAAATATCATCACATTTTATTCTCACAACACCCTTGGGAAATAGATGCTGTTATTATCCCCATTTTACAGCTGAGGAAAAATAGGTTAAATGACTTGCCCAGCTATGCCAGATTTTAATTCAGGTCTTCCTGGCTTCAGGTCTAGCACTCTATCCACATTGCCACCCAGCTGCTACCAGGGAGAGAAATAACCCAGTCAGTCTTTAGATTTTTTTAACATAGAAATTAAACCAGGTGCTAAATTGGTGAGTTGACAAGCTGAGCCTGAGACAGAGGAAGGAGCTGAATATCCAATTAAATTTAACTGGATTCAAAAACAATAGAACAAGGGGAATGAATTATACAGAAAGTGAACACTCATCAAGGAATGCATCCTGTTGGATTTTCCTTACAAAATGACTCAGTGCTGTGGAAGTGATCATTCTAGTTCTTGACTATGAAATAAAAATCTCATATTTAAAATGTGTTTTAATTTCATGAATGTGGTCTGTTAAAATAAACAAACAATAAGATTTGAAGGAAAAAAGAAAAATATGATGAGAGATGAATAGCCCAAACGTGACCCTGATATTCACAAGTTATTCCAGATACAGAAAAAATACCTTCAGGCTGTTGTATTGATCTTCTGGGGAGGATATACATAAGATATACATAAGAGCTTCACAGAATGAGAAGATATGGAGAGGTGGGTTGTACCAGGTTGTACACCTCATAAAAAGTGAACCAAATTCTGATAAATCAATAAATCCATTAAATTATCAAAGTATTCACAGGTAGTTCAGACTAACTATATAAAGACATCTGACTAAATAAATATAAACCTCTTATATGCATGCTTCTTGTCCTGCCCTGATTTCCCATCCCACCCCCCAATACAAACTCTACATCTGCTCCTCCTGTCTCAAGCACATGTACCTGCCTTTCTCAGATCTCAACCAATAGCTACATGAATACTATATAACAATCTAGTCTAAGTGAGATATGAGTGAGATATGAGTGAAATGCCTCCGCACTCATTTTAGGCAAAGAAATGAGACTGATGTTGCCGTTCACTGTTTCAAAGCAATTTAGGAGCAGGGGTGGAGAGAAAACTCTCAACAGAGGTCTACTTGCAACCAAATTTTCCTCTTTTTAGTATCAGCAATTATCATTTAAGGGAAGTCCCAGATAGCCTTCCTAGAAGTCCAGTTTAAAATGAGTTCAACATCTTCACTAGCACTTAACTACTTTTGCTCTGTTCTCTATGATATGTAGTTCTTTGCTGATATAAGAACAATTTCTGGCACTGTATATATATTTGCATAATTTTATATGCTGAGCAGAGTTCTTGGTTTTATAGCAGTATAATAATTTTTTAAAAAGTGAAAATTGACAGGCTTTTGGTATTATTTGCAGCTGGTCTATCACTTCCTCTTATTAAAAGCCTCAACTTAAAGTACTATGCAATTATCTTCTTTGACAGGACCACAGCTTATGTCTTACATCCGCTCATCATTTTCTTCTTCATTTTTTAACACTCTTTTCCACTTTTCTCTCCTTAGATAAATTACTGAACATAATCCTTTTATATTATTGAGTTTGTTCCCTGCTCTATACAAACTCAGAGGCTTCTATCCTACTGAAATCAAAGCAGTGAGATCTAGCTGATAGAATAGTCACAGTACATGGCGCCATCAGTCCTTTGAGTAGTGCTTGGGGATTGATTGTGATAAAATAAAGGAGATTATCACCCCAGGGTTACAAAGGTAGTCTCTACATCCCTCTTTTAACTTATGCCCTTCTTTCCATCCGGTGTCATTATTTTGATTAAAAGGTGAATAGAAGACGCCTTGGTGGTTTTGCAGAATGTAGAAATTACTGTAGAAACTTCCTCTATTAATGGAAATTATGAGAGGAAGAAAATGGTACTTGAAGAGCAAGAATGACATTAATTTTGCAAAAACCAATCTTATCTGCCAGATGGCAAGTGCTATTTTACTCCTAAACAATTTTCTGTGGGTTTGTGTCCAGTGTGTGTTAGAAATCTAAGAGCATTTTATTTTGGCGACATTTCCACAGCACTTGGACATTTAGCATCTAGATAAAAGATAAGTTGCAAGCAAATTATGTTGGTGAAATTGAAGAATGTAGTAATGATTTCAGTGTGGATGAATCAATGGCCAATTAAATGATTATATCAAATCCAACCCTTTAAATTCTGACTTAAAATAATCAAATATCTAGGACTTTGAAAATAAGCACTATGTAAAATTAGTCTCTGTGGTAAACTTTCTATGACCTAGGCTGGTACAAGAATAGGGAGTTTTGTTTAATCAAATATTCCACTACATCTCAGAGCTTTTATTTCATCAGGGTGGAACAGTCTTTCTGCAACTTCTTTATCATTAAGTAACTGGTTTTAAAGAATTTTTATGGGGAAAAAGAGTTTCTTTGGCTAAAAATTCACCATTGTATAACCAATCTAGACTTGAATCTTTATAGACTGTCTAGACAGTCTGCCTGGCTACCCTATACCTTTATTCTTTCCTTTTGGCTCACTGATCAAGTTAGAGGAATTGGAATACTCCTTTTCCTCATTGCTACTTCCAGCTTCTCCCCCACCTCCATCACTAAGTAACTCTTCCTTCTTTGAGAGCTGTACAGTTCATATCTATCATTCATTCAAAATCCTGGTTACTATTGTCCATTAATCTCTAGATTACTCCCTTTCCTTCCTCAACAAATTCAGTAGCTGTTTAGTTTTTCTCTTCTGCTTTTCTTCTCCCAGGGAACTTTAAGATAGTGTTTGTTCCTCAAACACTTTAACCATTAAGTTCTTTAACCTACTTATTCTCCATGATCCACTCTTCCATCCAATCTCAATCCCATACAAAGATAATCATGTTCTTGATGTTGCCATTATCCACAAGTGTGTACCATTTCTAAAAGAATTCCGAAGTCCCCTTATTTGATCATAATCTATTGACTTTTCACCTCTTCTTCTGCCTTTCTTTACTAAACCCTACTTTTCATCCACATCATGACCTTCAATTTATTGACCCCTCAATTTTCTCCCAGGCTCTCTCTCCTATACTAGCCACTCTCTCCTCTTTTCCCTATTTTGATTTGCCCCTGGATAAAGTTGTTTAATTCTATGCTGTCTTTTCTTGAGTACCTGGCTCTTTTATTATATCACTGATTGTACCCTGCCAAATCTTATCTTTATATGACTCCTACTGTCTGCTGCCTTCAAATCTACACACCTGCGGCTGAATATAGGTAGAGAAAATTGCACAAACATTCTGAGTACACTACAAATTTTATGTTATGTTACTCCAATTGACTACTACTCAGCAATCTTTTACTAGTCCTTTATCAATTCACTATCTCACTTTTCACAGCAGTTCTTCTAGTCTTTTCTCAAACCATCCATGGCCCCCTTCCCATTCTCTGAGCTGAAAGTCTTGTCTCATATTTTACAGAAACAATTTGCCATGCGTTTTCTCTTATCCCCACATCCTTAAATTGTATCACTTGTGCTTTTTGTCACTATCTCTTTTGCTCCATTTAAAAAAAATAGATGGTCACATCCCTTTCCAAGGCTCTCCCTTCACCTGCAAAAGTTCTCCCATTCCATTTCCTCTTCTCCAACAGATTGCTCCTTCTGTTGTCTCCTCTCTCTCACTTATCTTCAGTCTTTCCTCATCTAATGGCTCTCCCTGCTGACTATAAACAATGCCATGTCTCCCTGTCCTCAGTAAACTCTCACTTGATCCCTCCATTCCTCCTATCATTCTCTATCTCATCTTCCCTTTGTGTCTAAAATCCTTCAAAAACCATCATTCTCTCCTCTCATTCACTTTAACTACCATCTGGCTTCTGACCTCACCATTTCACTAAAATTGTTCTTTCTGAAGTTGTCAATGATTTCTTAATTGCCATATCCAATAGCTTTTTCTCAGTCTTCATTCTTCTTGATCCCTTGATAGTTTTTGAAACTGTGGATCACTTTCTTCTCTTTGATTCTCTCTTCTCTTTAGGTTTTCAAAACCCCACTCTCTCATGGTTCTCTTGCTACTTATCAGTCCACTCTTTAGTTTCTTCATCATCCAAATCATGCCCACTATCCATAGATGTGCTACAGGATTTTGTCCTAGAACCTTTTCTCTTCTCCCTATATATTAATTCACTTAGTGAACTTCTCAGCTTTCATAGGTTTAATTCCCACATCTATACTGTTGATTCTCAAAGACATCTAACCTCTCTGCTGACCTACACTTGCCATCTCCAATTGCCTTTCAAACATTTCAAACTTAAATTCAACATGAAAACTGAACTTCGTTCTCCCTAACCTTCCTCTTACCTCCCCTCACAGTTCTTCTATTACTGTAGAGAGCAATGCTATCCTCCAAGTCCATCAGATTTGCAACCTAATTGTGTATTCCTCAACTCCTTATTGTCTCATATCCAGTCTGTTGTCCAAGCCTGTCAATTTTGTCTTTACAACATCTGTTGAATACACCCCCTTCTTTCTGAAACAACTATAACCTGGTTGTCTATTGGACTCACCACCTCGAGCTTGAACAATTTCAATAGCTTGCTGGTGAGTCTGGCTGCCTCAGATCTCCATCCTTCATTCAGTCTCCAAAGTGATTTTCCTAAATTGTAATTCTAATCATGTCATCCACACACATACATTCCATAAACTCTAATGGCTCCCTATCATCTCCAGAATCAAATGCAAAATTCTCTAACATTCAAAGTCCTTCATAATCTAGTCTCCTTGCCCCCAAATTTTCCAGTCATCTTAGGCCTTTCTCCCGCATGTACTCTTTGATTCAATGATAACTGGCTTCTTTAGTGTTCCCCAAACAAGACACTCCATGTCCTGGCTCTGAGTATTTTCTCTGCCTATCTTCTATGACTGGAATACTTTCCCTCCTCATCTCTGCCTATTAACTTCCCTGCCTTCCTTCAAGTCTCAACTAGAATCCCATCTTTTACAAGTAGCCTTTCTCAACCTCAATTAATTCTACTATCTTTCTTCCTTTAGTCATTTCCTATTTGTCCTGTATAACTTGTTTGTATATATTTGTTTACTTTGTCTCCCTCATTAGATTGTGATATTCTTAGGATCATGGAACTTTCTTTTACTTTTTTTGGTATCCCCTATGTTTAGCTCAGTGGGTGGTAGATAGCAAATGTTTAATAAATGTTCATTGATTAATAGATTGATGACTTACTTCATTAAGAAAGTCATAGAGCTATAGGTTTAGAGCTCTAAGAGATTTAACTTCAAATTGCATACCTTAACAGAGAGAGAAAGAGAGAGACAGACAGAGAGACAGAGAGAGACAGAGACAGAGAGAGGGGGGAAAGGAAGGAGGAAGAGGAGATGAAGGAGAAAGGGAGTGAGAGGAAGGGAGGAAGAGGAAGGGAGGGAGAGGAAAGGAGGGTGAGGAAGGGAGGGAAAGAGCATCCTTACAACCTAAGCTTGACATTAATTTTTTTATGCATTCTCTTTCTCAAAGTCATTTTTACCATACCTTTTAATATATCATCATAGTGGTATACTGCTCATGTTGAGGGTCTGATGGGTTTGCCCTGTAAGAATGAATGACAAATTATATGAGACTAATGCTACTGAAGCAGGATCCCTTAGTTTGCTGATTCATGTTGTTTAGTTAAATTGCAATGCCTGGAAGATGAATAGAAGGAAAGCAAAATGCTGATGAGCAGCTATATCATGTAAGCATTGGACTTTACAAAGAATTCTTTCACTTTAATATTAGATACCTCTAAGAACTTCTTTTCCAACCTCCTCAATTTCACAGACCGACAGGGATTAAATGACTTGTCCAAGATGCACAGGTAGTTAAAGGTAGAGCCAAGATTCAAACAGATTCTCTGACACTAAATTCATCATTCCTTCTACTGCACCATGATCTTACAGTGAAAAATATTTTCAATATTTTGGGGTTGCTTCTGTCCCAATTTTTTCCAACTATAGATATCTTCTAGTATGTAAGCAAATACATAAACTATGTTCCCTATGTGATGAATGTTTCTAACAAGTCATTTATAATACAAGTTAGTTCAGCACATAGGTAGCTGTGAGAAAAGTATGAGATTTGGAATCAGAAAGTCCCTAGTTGGGCACATAGGTAGCTGTGAGAAAAATATGAGATTTGGAATCAAGAAGTCCCTAGTTTAAATTAGGCTCCAGACCCATGCTAGTTATATCATTCTCGAACTTACCTATAAAATGGGGGTAGAAGCACTTACCTCCCCAGATAGTTGCAGTGATAAAATGAAATAATATATGTAAGGCATTTTTGTATACTCTAAAATGATATATAAATGCTCACTATTAATTAGTATTTATATCCGTTATCATTTTAATAAAACTCAATATTAGTTTTATTTTGAAGGAAATTAAAAGGTCAGAAGAATGCAAATATTTGAGTAACAGATTTACTCAGCCTCATAAAACATGGGACTTTTGTCCCATTGATAGTTGAAAGTAATGATATAGAATATAATGCTATCTCTTAGGATCTTTTTCTTCAAAAGGTGATTCTTTATTAACATAACATAAATATTTAATCTCTACCTTTATTTTATAAACAAATGAAAATATTCTATAGAATATGATTTAAACAGATACAAATATCTCAGAACAAAGTAAATGTCTTCTCTTTTTTCACTAGTTTTAAATAGTTAACAGCTTTTGTTTAATCTAATTTGGGATTTAATTCTCAGTCCTAAAAGTTGACCCTAATTCTTTTTGTAGAATCAGAAGTTTTCATGATCTATATTCACTACAGTAGTGCTTCTTCTGATTTCACTTCCATGCCATGAAAGCTTGATACTTTGACCTCCCTCCCAACCCCATCTCTCCTCTGCATTAGGTACCAAATCCATCAATTATCTACTTATTTTAATTGCCCTAGATAGGATTTAATCCATGCCTAAATTCTGCTAATCCAGTCTCTCAAAGGGAAAATTAAGCTTCCTTCACTCTGTGGTTTGGCTATATCAAATCCCTGTGTCTTGTCTCTGTCAATGACCAAGCAAATAGAGAAGGGTAAAGGTAACTGAGTTTTTATCATACTTGGTGATGGTCTTCTTCCAATCAGGCTGAGGTTCCCATGACAACCAATTTGTATCTCATTCACTCATTCCTCTCAACTTCCCTTCTTGCTTAATTAAAGTATAATCTGCATAGAAAGGGGATTTCATTAGTTCCATAGGCTTTAGTATTTTATAACATGCTTTTTAACACAAAAGATTTCCTTTTTAAAGAGGGTTCTAAATGCTGGTAACAATCAATTAAAAGTCATACACTGGTTCCCTTACATTAGGGAAAATTTTTAATTTACAAATTCATTTTCATTTGATTACATACTTAGTTGGGCTAGGGGCAGGGGAAAGAGCCATATGATTTTTTGTATAATTTAGCTGTTAAATAGTTGGGAGTAGAATTGGCATTTGATATAAGCTCATAATGTATCTGGCCTCTTAGTATAGGCCCCAAACCTCTATGATCATCCTTGAGTCTGGGCAATATTAGTTCTAGTGGGAAGGAAAGAGGGGCCCTCGCAACCAGCTGGACTTTTCCCCTTGAGAACTTACTGCTTCATAACAAAGCAGAGCATCAATTCTATAAACTGAACCACCAGTTTAATCTGGGGCTACTTCTCTCTTCTTAAACTTGGACAATAAAGACTACTAACAAATTAGAGTTCTTTTCATTCAGAGGTGCCCAAGCCACTGTAAAAATCCTGATCTTTTAAGAGAAGTTTCAGTCCAAAGGTAGAGCTGTCTAAGTAAGCCTGGAGTGAGAAAAAGTTGCCTTTCTTCATAGCTTTATTTAGAGGAACTGCTCTTTCTGGGCAACTTCTATGTGCTGACCATTCTTGCTGATGCTTTTCCAGCTAGCTTGTCAAGTTACTCACTTTGAATTCCCAAAACAGCTCTAGTTTTCTCTTTGGGATGTGACCAACAAGCTCACATCCTAAAAGATTCTGTGCTCTATGAGGAAAGCTGAATTGTAGTATCTCTTTTTTTTCTCTCTTTTTTTATTTAATAATTACTTTATATTGACAGAATCCATGCCAGAGTAATTTTTTTTACATTATCCCTTGCACTCATTTCTGTTCCGATTTTTCCCCTCCCTCCCTCCACCTCCTCCCCTAGATGGCAAGCAGTCCTATATATGTTAGATATGTTGCAGTATATCCTAGATACAATATATGTTTGCAGAACCGAACAGTTCTCTTGTTGCACAGGGAGAATTGGATTCAGAAGGTATAAATAACCTGGGAAGAAAAACAAAAATGCAGATAGTTCACATTCGTTTCCCAATGTTCTTTCTTTGGGTGTAGCTGCTTCTGTCCGTCATTTATCAATTGAAACTCAGGTCTCTTTGTCAAAGAAATCCACTTCCATCAGAATACATCCTCATACAATATCGTTGTCGAAGTGTATAATGATCTCCTGGTTCTGCTCATTTCACTTAGCATCACTTCATGTAAGTCTCGCCAGTCCTCTCTGTATTCATCCTGCTGGTCATTTCTTACAGAACAATAATATTCCATAACATTCATATACCACAATTTACCCAGCCATTCTCCAATTGATGGGCATCCATTCATTTTCCAGTTTCTAGCCACTACAAACAGGGCTGCTACAAACATTTTGGCACATACAGGTCCCTTTCCCTTCTTTAGTATTTCTTTGGGATATAAGCCCAATAGAAACACTGCTGGATTAAAGGGTATGCACAATTTGATAACTTTTTGGGCATATGAATTGTAGTATCTCAAAAGAAACATGAGATGAGCAAATTTAGAGGCATTTTCCTCCAAAGGGTCATAAGGACTATTTGTACCTGACCTGTGGTGGAGCCCTCCATGCTCCTATTAATCTGATTAGCCATAGTCAGACACACTATACATTGACCCTGACACAGTGGTGTCATTTTGGTCCTTTGATTACAAAGGACAGCAACCAACCCAGGTCTGTTCTTTCCATGACTATGTTCTGATAGCCACTGTAAACCAATCAACCTTTTACATAACCCTAATCATATCTGTCCTGATCCATAACAGAACATTATACAACTGACTTTGTGCCTTGAACAGAAATTTAACTAGGAATTTGTGTGTCCTAAAGAAGCTTAAATCTTTGTCTTTGTCTTTCTGTCCCTTCCTTAATTCCCTCTGTCCTCTCTTCTGCAGCTGTCTCTCTGTCCCTGCTTCTTGTCCATTCATTGCTTTTCTGTCTCTGGATGTATCTCTTCTATCTTTCTATGCCTCTCTCATCTGTCTCTCTTTTTTTCTTTTTTTCTTTGTCTCTCTCCCCTTCTTTTTCCTGTCCACTTCTCTACTCCTTGCCCTTTCTGATCTCTCTCTTCTTTTTCTCTCTCACATATGTGTATGTGTCTTTGACTCTGTACATTATAAGATGCTAGGAAATCTTTCCATCATATAAGTAGGAATTATTTTTAGAGAATGAATAATATTGAATTAAATAGCACATATTGGGTATGTGTGAATATATACATCTTGGAGGCTTCCCTGTTCATGGCACAGTGATCAAGTCTAAAACCAAAGAACTCCTTTGCTCTAAGCATGATTGAATGTATTTGAGTGTTTGTATCATGGTATTTGAGTGTTGTATCATGAAGCACTAAATATTAAACTAATATCAGAATTGTTTTTATTTTCAGTAAGGCTGAAACCCTCAACATAGCTTAGTTAGTTATTCCTTTTATATGGGATTCTCTTAAAAACTACTGTAAAGTTGTTGTTCTTATTGTTGAAAATCTTCAGTAATACTAAGCTTGTAGAGAATGAGGACAGAATTTAGAACTTTCAGTTTCAAAGATAAGTTAAAATTCTCCAGAGATTGTTATTTGCCCCAAAATTTTAAGGAGAAAGTTATTCAAATGAATAACAACACCTCTCCCCAAAAAAGTACTTATGAAATATAATTTATAATATCAATGAAAACTGAAAACTGATTTCTTAATTATTTGGTCCTATCTTTATTCTTTGCAAAGCAGAAAGAGATGAAAAATTTTACACATTGCCAGTCACTGAGTCAATTACAGTCACACTAAAAGCTATTTGTTATTTATAACTGAAAAGGTGGAACCAACTAGTTCTTAATCAGATTGACTCACATATTAAAAAATGGATTCCAGAGACTCTAAAATATATGAACTTTTATTTAAAAAAATAAACTTTAGTTCCAGATTATCCTGGAATCACTAATTCCTGCACTTGAATTCTGCAAAAAAGTAATTACTATGTGATCCTGGGTGATCCATTTAACTTCTCTAAGGCTCACTTTCTCATCTATAAGTGGACATAATAATAGCACCTATCCTACAAGGCTGTGAATATGTCTGTGTCCTGTAGAGCTGATCAGCTGATAGAACTAATCTCTGTAAACTCATCAGAAATGCACATCATTAAAATCACTTAAAGCATCTTGTAAAACTAAGGATATTTTGCGGGTCACTTTTTTTTCTTTTAGTAGTATAGTCCATGATCAATACTGTTCCAAAGTAAAATAAATGAAAACATCAGAGGAATAAGTGATTAAAAACTACATTCAAGAAAAATAGCAGATTCCCAACCAAATTGAATAAGCAGTGATTACCAATAGCCAATGTTTAATGCAATTAACCCAAGACCCCTAAGCCATTGCTTACTCTGCTCCTAAAAGATACATGACAAGCTAACCTCTTGCAGATTTCAAGGACCAGTTTTTGCAGTAATTTCCCTTTTCATCAGATCTGTGTTATCTTCTTTCAAGGGTGATTTTACATTGCAGGCAATGCAACAACATCTTTATTTGGGGATAGACAGATGGGGAAAGGACGGGGCTGGTTCTTTAATTAAAGACATAGAGCCAGAGTTTGCTTTTCAGGCTTATTGGACAGTATTAACAACAGGAGGAGCTGAGACTCATCTGATAGATGGAGCCAAATTTGTATCCACAATCAGTTTCTATGGTAACTGTATCTTAGGCCACAGACACAAACAGAGCTGGGCAGATGACTGATTTTATTTGCTAGGGTTTTTTGTTTGTTTGTTTTTAGAGACCAGAAAACATATTATTTCAGATTATTGAGAGACTAATGTTCATGGATGTTAATTGTATAAGTTCTCCTCATAAGGACCTAGGTAATACTTAATATTTTCAAATAGTTGTAGTTAACTTTGTTGTTATTCATGGTAGGTATTGATTAATTATTGTGTAACCTCTACAAAGGTTTCAAAGAGATAATATCCAGAGATGATTAATTATAGATTATCTGGATAAATATTCAGTTACTATAAGTAATGAAGCTAGCAAGCATTTAATGTGAACTTTGAAACTCTTTTATGAAGTAAATGTATTCAATGAGAAGCAGCATAGGGTATAAAAGGCCAGCCCTAGGTGAGAAAGATATTTAAATTCAAATTCTTTTATATGTATTAGCTATGTGACCATAGACAGATAAGTCACTTGACATCTGTTATTTTAGTTCTAAAAGATGGAGAGTTACTAATTTGTATCTATGGGAAAAGCTTCCATATCAAAAAACCTCTAAGGTGGTGAAAGAACAGGTAAAGACCCTCCCCCCATACAGACAGATACACACACAACTAGTTAAATCAGTTGAACTTTCTACATTTGCTATTTTTAAAAATTGGCAGATGTGGCAAGCTTGTCTATCACTGGAATACCCAGTTATTTAGAGATTACTGAACAGTTGAAATAAAATGAAGAAAAATTAGAACAGCACAAATAACTGAATCTTTGTAAGTTCTCTGTTTCTATACATGTCATATTTGTAACTATGTGTATGTATGTATGTGTGTATATATATATATATATATCACATTCCTGATGAGAATGAACAATTTAATTAGATCAGATTTTCCTTTGAAAAAGTGTTATTTTCCTCATAGAGCCATATCTAGGGCAGAGTGATTGGGATTTGTCCCAGGACACTGATAGTTGTAGGACACAAAAATTAGATGCATATCTTCTTTATCTCTGCAGTAACTGAGCTTAATACATAGCCATTGTTTATAATACACATCTGTAAACCTCTGTAGTAACTGATTTCAGGATAAATTTGTCTCAATTACAACTTATATATATTTTTTATTTTTCTTAAATTGCATGAAAAAATAATTTTAACATTCTTTTTTCATTTAAGTTTTGAGTTTCAAATTCTATCCCTTCCTTCCTGCCTGCTCTTCTCCCTATATAAGATAAGCAATCTTATATAGGTTATGTATGTGCAACCATGTAAAATACGTTTTCATATTAGTCATTTTGTGAAATGTTATCCACTTTAAAAGTGGATAACATTTTTCATTATGACTCCTTGGGGATTGCCTTAGATTATTGTTTTGCTGAGAATGGCTAAATGATTCATGGTTTTTTGTTGTACATTATTGCTTTTATTGTATACAATGTTCTCCTGTTTCTAATCACTTCATTCTGCAGCACAGCTGATAATCATACAATATTGCTCCTACTGTGCATAATGTCTCTTAGTTTTGAGAATCCACTTTGCATCAATTCATGCAAATCTTTCCAGATTTTTCTGAAATCATCCTATTTGTCATTTTTCATAGCCCAGTAATATCCCATGATAATTACATGCCACATTTTGTTCAGTCATTCCCCAGTTGATGGACATCCCTTTAACATTTCCAATCCTTAAATACCACAAAAATAACTGCTATAAATACTTTTTACACAAATGGGTCATTTTCCCTTTTTTTTTAAAAAAAAAATTTCTTTGGAATACAGACTGAGTATTGGTATTGCTAGGTCAAAGGGTATGCACAGCTTTATAGCACTTTGGGCATAGTTCCGTATTGATCTCCAGAATGGTTGGATCAGTTCATAACTCGACCAACAGTACTTTAGTATTCCAGTTTTCCCACATCCCTGTTGGAATCTTTACAAACTGTTAAGTCATTAGAGTTGACAGAGACAATAACTATCTAATTTAGCATAGGTTCAGTATCCTTGATCTAATCTTACAAGGAGATGTTTTGGGCCAGACCTGAAACAAGGTACTAAGTAGAACTAATTGATACAATGCTTGTGTTTACACCAGTACTCATTGGAGTTCACACATTTGGGAGATTTCAGGGTTTAGTATGAGGCATCCGAATTCACACCTTCCTTGAAGCTCTTAGGGTCAGAGAGCACTATGGGAGAAAATCCATAATCCCTCTCTCTGATATATAAGAAGAAAGCAGAGGCTCAGTCAGGGGAGTTCAGCTGAATTACATTGAAGAGGAGCACTCTGGGCCAGACACAGAGCACTCTGGGAGATTGAGAGCCAGAAGCCCTCTCTCAGAGGCAAGAAAGATTCATTACAACTTTTACCTTGGTACTGGCTGGAGGCAGAGGCAGAAGCAAAGTACAAAGCTACAAGAGCTCCTCGGAGGCAAGACAGATTCAACTTGGTGCTGGCTCTGGACGCTGAAGAAAGCAGAGGCAGAAGCAAAGGACAAAGCATCAAGAGCTCTTAGAATCAAGCAGAGAGACAGGCCTAAGCTAACCGGGCTATATTGGAGGCAATAAAAGATCTGAACTTTTAACACCTAGCTGCATTTGGGTGATTATTACTCTTAACTGCAACTAAGGCTGCCTCCAGAAAACCTCTCCAAGAAACCTGCTCCCAGAGAGAACCATTTATATTATAAAGAACAAGAACACCACACATCCCCTCCAACATTTGTCATTTTTTTATTTTCTGTTATATTAAGGCAATTTGATAGGTGTGAGGTGGTACTTCAGGGTTATTTGAATTTGCATTTCTCTAATAAACAATAATTTAGACCATTTTATATGATTGTAGATAGCTTTGTCTGAAATTTGGCTGTTCATATGCTTTGATCCCTTATTATTTGAAGATTGACTTGAATTCTTATAAATTTGACTCAGTTCTCTATTTGAGAAATGAAGCCTTTATCATAAATATTTGGTATAATTTTTTTCTAGTTTTCTGCTTTCCTTCTAATTTTGGTTGGATTGGTTTTGTCCTGCAAAAACTTTTAAATTTAATATCAAAATTGTCCCATTTTATATTTCACAATGTTCTCTCCATCTTATTTGGATC
Organism: Antechinus flavipes; assembly: GCF_016432865.1. NCBI lineage: Eukaryota > Metazoa > Chordata > Mammalia > Dasyuromorphia > Dasyuridae > Antechinus > Antechinus flavipes. The sequence continues at coordinate 79,173,833 of NC_067400.1, read as the reverse complement.
AATTACTTCTTGTATTATTTTCCCATCATGAATTATAGAATTCATTTGTGTATGTGAACTGAGATGTTCACTCCAGGTATCCAAATGCCAATAATGGTTCTGAGTACCCTTATTATAGAATGTCTTCATACTGGAATATGCTCCAAGATGAGCTGATTATTTTCTGAATGTCTTTAACCCTCTTTAAATAAGTTCCTTCCTAAAATTCTTCCAGTTCAGATGGTTTAAAGCTTTTTCCACAGCAGGTGTATGGATTCTTGCTTTGCAATGGCAGGCTACCAATACTAAATGAAATACACTTTTTTCCAAAATAGCCTCTAAAATGTTATACCATGGATTTTAATCTTATGATGTATCTGGCAGCACGGGACTCATTTTTTGTAATGGATCTGAGCAAGACATATTTGTAAATGAGGATGTTATGTACAGGTGAATAAGCCTTATTGCAACTCTCTGCACAGCCTTTCCATCACAGCAGCTTTTAAATCTCTTCAGCGAAATTGACGTATGGTGCATAAATTACAAGATTGGCAGAAATGTGTTCTAACCTGTAGAACGTGAAAAACATGTTAATTTTCAATTGTTTCCTCTTTTTTTACAATCAGACATTTCCAAAAACCCTGTGTGATTTATTCTTTTCTTTTTAATGAATTGTTAAAAATGTTTGAAAAGGCATTAAATCTCCCCCTCTGCCATTAATCTGCAAATGGGAGAAATAGGGGGGTTAAATGGCCTCTTACTATATTGCTTTATAAAACTGCTGATTCTAGCAATGCCAAGATAGAAATACATACTAATGTAAGGAGCCCTGAATGCAAACAGCAAGCTCTTTACATTTATGGAGAAAAGACTAATAGCTTCATTTTAACAAGGCTCTTAACACTCAGGCCTTTAGCATGCATTGAGTGAATGGAATTGGGAGGACTCCCACGGACTAAAAGCTTCTTAATTCAACATTCATACCTAACATGGAGCCCTCCTGATAAGCTTTCATAATCTTGCCAAGTAGGGTTGCCATGTTGAAAGCACACCAAGTCAAGCTTTTTTAAGTTATTTTGAACATATCGCTTCTTAAGACACATCATTGATGGAAAGATAAATACATTTGAAACCCACTTGTAAGCTCTAATATAGCAATGTTATGGGAAAATTCTGGGTTTCTGTAATGACTTAAGTCAAGATTATTTCTCTCAATTATGTATTTAAGGCATTACATCCAAGTTGTGTTGTGTCTGTGGGGTTTTTTTAGAAAACAGTTGGAGGCTAGCAAGTGAGATAAAGTGTTTCTTAAAATAATTCAATTTTCAGTGGATTAAAACTTCTGACTTTTTTGTAAAGAGAAAGGTTCCTCACAAATTTCTTACTGTTCCTTTGAGCAAGCCTAGCCCTAACTTTTGTTGGTAACACACACAAAAAAAGAATCATGATTACACATACCTGCATTTTTCTTCTTTCTTCCACCCCCTCTTAAAGCACCCTTCTCTACTTTGGCTCTGTCTGCACTTCTTATAGGTGTCCTTTTGTAAATGTCAATCTCCAGTACCCTACAATTTACTTAATGATTTCCTAGATACAAAATGGAGTATGTGTGGGAAGACAAAAATTTATTTTTAAAAGTTCTTAAGAGTTTTAATGAGTTCTAAAATCAATATACAAGTGTGTTTTAATAGCTAAAAAATTTCAACTGAATTTTAGGTGGACTAAAAGAGAAGTGAGGTCTGCAACTATAGAGGTAGGTGATCGTTCCACTATAAGATGCCCTGAGAAAATCACATTTGATGTAACCTTCAGTTCTAGGAGATTATGAAGGCTACCTTCAGAGGGCACAATTTGTAGCAGTGGTTGATAGTTGCAAAACAAATAAAAGTATTCAAGAAGCAAAGTGGGATATCGTTGGGATAATACATTGTCTCTTACTAACGAACTTTTAAAAAAAGATATGATGACCACTTGTTGGGTATACAAGGAGGAAAATGCTCATATAGGTACAAGTTGAACTAGATGTCCTCTCATATCTTTACTGACTTGAAAAGTATATATGTCTCATTACAACCTTACAACCAAGACAACAACCTACAGCACCTCTACCTCTAACTAAGATGTTAAAAATGAATATTTTCATTTATCATCATCTTTAAAGTCTGTTGAGCTCCTGTTGTGAAACAATTATAAGAGTTGTTAAGAAGCTTATAGTATATAAATGAGAATATTTACTCATTAAAATATGACTTTAGTGAGCCTGTGACTTTATGGGTATAGACACTCCTTCTACCAATGTTAATCATAAGCTCTGAACACTTTGATCCTGTGAAGTTCTTACATATGTACATTTTCCATTAAGTCCTTTACATTCTATCTACCTGAAATTTCCAAAGCTTTCCTCTAGTTCTTATCTAGAGCAGAAATGTCCAGGGGAAACGAGCCTGCAACATTACCTGAGCATAGCCTTGGAACCAGATTAAAATGTAATTGGGAAATATTTCACAAAATAAATAAAAATATAAAACCACATAGGTGATGTTAATTTGTGGTTTTTAAGTAAATATGCAGAGTCAAAGATCTGTTTCTCTTTGAGTTTGACAACACTGCCAAGAAGATATTACTATTCCACTTCAACTGCCCATCTGTTGTCTCTCACTCCCATTACATAACTAATCAACTGCCTTTCTTCTTCACACACATTTCCAAAATGTCTTTTGTGAACATTTTCACATTCAAGTTATCATTGATAACATGATAAAGACCATTTATGATTCATATACTTGACTGTATATCCTTTGATCCAGCAGTGTCTCTACTAGGTCTGTATCCCAAAGAGTTCATGAAAGAGGAAAAAGAACCACATGGTCAAAAATGTTTGTAACAGCCCTTTTTGTGGTGGCAAAGAATTAGAAAATGTATGTCCATCAGTCAGAAATGGCTGAATAAGCTTTGATATATGAATGTAATAGAACAGGGTGATTTCAGAAAAGCCTGGAGAGATTTATATGAGTTGATTCTAAGTAAAGCAAACAGATCCAGGAAAACATTGTATATGGCAATGGCAAGATTGTGTGATAATCAACAATGATAGACTTACCTCTTCTCAGCAATTCAATGATCCAAGGCAACCCAAAAAAACTTTGGATGGAAAATGCCATCCACATCTAGAAAAACAAATATGGAGACTGAATGCAGATTGAAACATACTATTTTCAATTTTTTTTCTTTCTTGTAGTTTTTCCCTTTTGTTTTGATTTTTCTTTCCCAAAATGACTCATATGAAAATATGTTTAAAATGAATGTACATGTATAACCTAAAAAATTTTAGATAAATTTTTTAAAAATAATATATCTTAAATATTGATATAAAACAAATATCCAACAATGAACAACTGAGGGCTTTGAAAGCATAGATTTTCAAATGTAACCCTAGTCTCTTCTTATTCCTTGCATCCAAGTCCAGCTTATTGTCCCTCTGTCAGGTTTTGTTTTGTTTTTTTTGGGGGGGAGGGTTGGTTTAGACATTGATAAAAAAAATTCATTAGGCTACTTGTTCAGCTTTATGTATGGTCAATGTATGATCAACCCAGCTCAGGAAAAAAAAAAATTCTCAAATTTCTATGGACTTCATTGAGAAGCTCATCCCAAGAGCAATATAATAGAAATTTGATATCTAGAATATAAAATATAAATATAAATTAAGCATTTGGCGAATCCATGAAGTAAATAGTATTGAATATAGAATTCAGAGAGATCTGAGTTCAAATCTTGACCCTGCTATGTATTAGTTGTAATTTGGTGGTTTTATTGGAGTTAAATGAAATCATGTATATAAAATGCTTTGTCAATCTTAAAGTGCCATATAAGGTTAATGAAGATGTTAACTACAATAACAATGGCTACAATGATGAGGATTTAGATCTAGAAGGGATTCTCTATCCAAACCCCTAATTTTATAGAGGAAGAAATTGTATCAGGAAAGGTTTATAACATGTCAAAAGTCACATAAGTTATAAGTAGCAAAGTCAGGATTTGTGGCAAGGGGCAATGATTCTAAATCCAGTATTCTTTTTATAACATAATGCTGATTCTCATCATTAGTAAGGGATATTATCTGAACCTTAGCTAGGTCAACTTCCATGATACAAACAATATTTTAGGTTAATGTATGCTAAGAATTTAAATTTAATACATTTTAAATTATAAATTTAACACAATAATATGTTTATATATTATAAATTATATTATGTGTAATATATAATTATAATAACAATATATCATTATAATTTTAAATTAAAAATAAATATAAATCACCCAAGTGAAAAGGTATATGGTGAGTGTAAACAGATTATTACATATGGCACATATACATATGTGCTGTGCATGCTAACATACACATCTATGTAGCAATACTAATTCCATGGTGTGTTTGATATATAAATATGTTTGTACATGTACATGTATATGAGAATACATCTACCTGGGGAAATGACAAACTATGAAATACTACATAAATATGATGTTATTGTTGTGATTATTATTCTTCCTACAAGGCCCTCCTCCATTTCTCTTCCTTGAAGCTTATTAAAAGCTAATTATTCCTTTCTCTGAACTCTAATATTATTTATTATCTGTATCAACTCAATTATATCCTGATGCCTCAGTGTGATATTGAATTAACCTTACGTTCTCATAGGTTATGTCTGCAGAACATAAGCTCTAGTCTAGCCTGTCATGCTGGGAAAGCTTTGGAAGGGGGACTACGATGTTTTTTATTTAGGAATCAGCTGAGTATAGAGAGATGCTTCTCCAGATTTGCCTCAGAGATTGTGAATTTTTTGGGTCAAAGCAACTCAGAAATACTATCTAAGGGTTGAAATTTATATCATTGAAGAAAAGACTCACAAAGAAGTAATCAAAAAGACCAAAATTCAAATCCTTCCTTAGAAATATACTTGATGTGTGATCCTGAATAAGTCACCTATTCTGTCTCAGCTTTAGTATTCTAATCTGTAAAATAGGAATGATAACTCCTACTTCACATGATTGTTATGAAGATCAAATGAAATAGCAGCATATGCAAAGCAATATCTAAATGTTAGCTGTCAATATTATATTATCAATGAATATTTATTCTCACATTATCTTCCGATCTTCTCATTTGAGAAGAATAGCTTTCACGATGAATATGGAAATATGTTTAGAAGAAATGCCTTCATGATTTGTGGGCTTATGAGAAGATGGAATTATTTAGTCAATGAAGTAGTATTTATAGTAAGCACTGAGCCATTCACCACATGCTCAGCATTGTGCTAATGCAATTAGACATCTCTGCCTTCCAAGCACTTAAAGTCCATTTGGCAATGTAAGGTAAGAATTGACAACAAGCAATACAGCATAAAGAAATACTGAAAAAAATTTAAAAATAAGTAATATAAGTTATATGTATGTTGCAGAATTCAAAAAGGAGGAAATTCAGTAACAACCATAGTAGAATCAATGAGGTTTTCCTGAAGGCAGTAGACATGTTATTTGGTTTGATTTTGTTTAGCCAAATAATAGTTGTTTGGGGAAAAAAAAAGTTTTAAATGCTGGATTCCATTCTAGGACAGGTTATGGAAAATGGGAGATACTTGGATCCCAATTTTTTCTCAGAAAGAACTGACTGTATTGTTAAGTACCTTATAGTTCATTGGCAGCCCTTGTAGCCATTCTGAGTGTCCTCTTTGCCATGGTTGATTTTTGGCTTGCAGCAGCAGCATTTGTACACTGATTATAATTTTGAGATGCTTTGTCAGTAACCAGGGTCTATAATTGATCTTCATCTCTAATTACTTTTCTCTCCACAGGTGTCTGGAAAAAGTCCAGATGGGAGCTCACACAACCTCCGTTTTGAGGGGATGGAAAGACAATGTGCATCCTTACCCAGGTACATCACTTTAGACATCTCCCTTTGCCAATTCACCGTCAGCTGTAGCCTTTTGAGTAATCTGCATGAAACAGGCTCTTAAATAAGGGATTATGGTATAATTTTCTTCCCACTGTCTTCTGCTACAGCCTTGGCGCCATCTTCACAACTGTACTAAGAATTGAAACACTTGTGGGGTTTTTTGCAAGAAGAAAATAGTATGTCATTGCAATTGAACATGTCAGCAAGAATATTGGATGCTGAATAGAAATTCTAAACCATCCCTATAAAAACACTAGCATAGAGCATCAGGTCCAGAGACAATATCATAATAAATCTCCTGTCCAGAAAGTTGCCTGTGAGTATTTACTTGCACAATTTGTCCTTGAAGCTTAATGTTAGTAGCAAGGGGTAAAATTTGACCTGGGGTCCCACCAAAGAGTAACATGAAACTGACTTGAATTATTCTGTGACCATATATTCTGTGGCAATAACCAAATATTGCTCCAAGGAGCACATTTTCTTAAAAGTCACTCACACATGAACAAACATGTGGGAAAAGTTTGCCTAGCAGTCCTATCATAACATGATCCACTTATGCCATAACTGGACACCCTTGAAAATAAGATCAAATTCTCAAAGGTTTTCCCTCTTATTCTCTGACGACTAATTCTAGTCTCATATTATCAGGGCATGACAAAATGGGAACTTTTAAAGACTATAGTCCAGCTTCTGTCATGTATGAATCAGGGACTAGACAAGGAAAACTTGTTAAGAAAGAAAAAAAATAAAAGCATAAAGAAATATCTTACCTTTTAAAAGGAGTGGACTCATTAAAAAATATTATTTCTCCAGTCTGAGCAGCATCAGATTTGAACCAAGTCTTTGCCCAAAAATGTATTTCTTCTTTGCCTCAACAGAGAGCAATGTATTGGCCATAATTTTGCATATAACTTTAAAAAAATAAAATAAAATCTTCAGTGCTAGAACAAACAGTAGCCCAAGTTTCATAAGTTGCATGATGATCTCCAAAAGTGGGGGAAAAAATCCTAAAATTAGTTAAGAATTGCTTTAAATAATGAATGAGTATTCTGTCCAAAGCACAAATCAAAATAAATCAACAAATCTACCTTCTTTGTAACAAAGTATTTGAATTTTCTTTCTTGATTATATGTATTCTCTCTTTCTCCCTTGTTCATTTATTCTCTTCTTATTTTCCTAATTTGACATTGTTATTTGTGTTTGCCTTTGATTTGGTTTCTTATGGGAAACCAGGCTACACTTTACTATACAGTCTATTGATTGTGGTAAAGGCAGAAGGAAAGTAGTGTGCTTTCATGAGAAAACTAGAAATAGCAAAATGCTTTCTTGACCAACAAACATGGCCCTTCCTCCCTGCAGAACACTAAAAGTGAACGTGGGATCTACAGACTTATTCCAAACAAGAGCAAATGAAATCTCTATAGAAATCTAACCTAACAATTATTAGCCATAATGTCCCCCAAACACCCTAGAACAGTTTCTTTCCTTTATAAGCACTGAAATGCTGAAATCATAGTTGAATATGAACAAGTCAGTTTTAGGATTAAACACTGAGGGAGGGAGTTTTCTGACAAAAGCATCACATTCTCAGTATTCTGTGGGATTGAATCTATCATCAGAATGTGTGAATTGACAAAAAAAAATCCTGCCAGCAAAGTGGATGTGTCTATAGCTGAACTGTTCAATTTCTAATGAAAATAATTTTGACAAAAAGTGCATCCACACAATGGTAGCAATGATTAGATGCACGTGTGAACAGACCTTCGTTGCTACCTGGCAACCAGTAGTAGCCACAGTAGAGAGGAAACAGAATTCAGATAAACATATTAGAAAGAGTTCATTGAAATGGTTTCTTGTTTTTTCAATGGGGAAGATAAGACTAGATTAACTATATCAATTTCTTAAAAAAAAAAAAAAAAAAAAAGGAAATGCAAAACAATCCTAGAGTTCTTTCTCAAATCCATAAATGATTGAGTGTACAGAAAAGAGAGTGTTGAGATATGGAGGCTTTCTTTAGCACATCAGCAAATACCCAGTTCTGCTTTTGGAATTCTTTCCCCTCTCAGGTTTAACTCTATAGTTAATTGAGGCACATTGTCTCCCTTTTCCAAGATTGAAGAATAGTGCATCTCTGCTTGTCCTTTCTTCACAAAAGAATAAGAAAGCTTTAAAATATTTATGAAGTTAAATTTTTAATTAAAAATTGTGATAATTCTGCCAGTTGAAAGAAAATGCCAACCTTGGAAGAAACTTAATGGGCAATGGGTTTGTCTGAACCCTTTTTTGTTAATGTGAATACCTTGTTAGCATTCAAAATATACTCCAGCATGTTGGTTTGTCTATAAAATCTGGAGACATAGAATCAAAATGAAAATGCTACCTAATGAATTCATTGCTGGATACCAGGAAACTTGATTGTGTATGTTGGGACAGGTGGAATAATATCTTTAAAATGGACACATTTAGCATTTGATAACCTACTTTCAAAATAAGTAGCATATATGAGGTGGAGAAGAAAGACCCTTCTTAGGATTTGGAAAATTTTTTTTTCCTTTTTCTCCTCTGTTTTGGAAATAAGTATGTGGTCTTGTTAATAAGCATCAGATATTCACTAGAACAACTACTTTGACTAGTCCTACCACCACACTACCAATTTACTTTCATAAGAAAACCAAAAGAAATCAACATAGCATCTTTTTCTGTTTTGCTCTGTACAAACTATTGTTTTTCCTAGGTGAGCATGCAAATGGCTATTTCTAAGATCGGAATAATATGATAACAGTAAATATATGTATTTTTTCAAACTGTCTTCTTTTTGTTGAAAATATTGGCTCCAATAAAGCTGGGAGGCAAATACATCATGAAAACTGATTCTGTTTGCTCCCAAGCTTTTCTCTGCACAGTCATTTCAACACACTATGTCTTCATATAAGCTTTGATTTTGCCATTCAGAGAAGTCTTATCCCCTGAGAGCACAAAAAGTAATTCCTTCTCCATTAGGACCCAAACCTGGGCTTCTGGCTAAAGACTGAGATTGTCCATCACAGAGTCAGATTCATAATCCATGATGGCAACATAGATATGATCTGTAGCTTTGTTGGTGGCTGCCTGATGGATCCCATTGGCAAGAGCACAGCACTGAGGAGACCAAGATTTGATCGATTGTGTGGGCCAATAAAGTTTCTATTGCAGCATAGCCCTGAGTCCAGCCAAGTGTCTTAAAATATGTCATCCTTCACAAGTACAACCAGACTGGTGTGAGTGGATGATAAAGCACAAACCCAGAATGATACAGGCAGTATTGGCTCTGAAATCAGAGTACTTTGGACTCAAATCCTGGCTCAGGTACTACTTATATGATTTTGGGTCTCAGTTTCTTCATATGTGATATGAAGGGATTAGACAAGATGAAATCTAAGATCCTTTCCATAATAAAGTCTGAAATCCTGTGATTCTTTTTGCTGGAAAAGCAGCAGATGCCCTCTTCCTAAAGCAATATCAATTAAATATAGGAAATAATATTCATATGTAGCTTCTACGTCCATATTACAGCTTTTTTTTTATCATCTTTCAAATACTATCTCAGAAAATCAATCTCTTAATTCCCTTGAATCCTTCATTTGAAAAATGGAATAGTTTTGATCCATAAGTGACAGAAGAACATTAATACTACACCTACTAAAGAGGCAATTCTGTTTTATTAGAATACTCCTGGGACTTAGCAACTGATGTGCTAAGGAAGAGTAGACTATAAGTAGCCTAAGAAAGATTCTCATCTATATTCTGGGGGGATGGCAGCACAAATCATTCCCTACCAGAGAAGCATTGCACTTGCCAAGGCTGGGGGTGAGCAAGAACCCATTCACACCATATTTTGCTCTCAGGAATTATATTGTCCTTTCACACATTGCATAAGTTATTTAGGAAGAAAAAAAATCTCTCTGGAACATCTCAAGCCGCCTTTGACTTGCCTGTGTAATGAGAAGCGGCATAGTAATTCTGAATTAGGATAGAAGGAGCAAATAGCTAACACACTTCTTTGGAGCTTGAAAGTAAATTTGCTTTCCAAGCTTGTTCTCCATTTTTCAGCATTGAATACATTTGTGTCCAGATCAGGATATACTCCATAAGGCTACATTTCCGCTTTAACATTTCAGTCATGTTTTGTTGCATGCTACTTTTGTGTCTGTGTATATTTTTGTCCTTCTTCAGTAGGGTGCCAAGTAGGAGTGCATGGCCAACTTTGAAACTGGGAAAATATGCACCCTTGTCTGCTCTGGGATATTCTCCCCAAAACATTCTGTCTGGTCATCTTCTGATCACTTTACAAGCATTGAATCATTACATAAAGAGCCTGTCCCTCTCAGATTTCTCTTATTCACTTCTCAGTTAACTTCTGGCTTACTCACTGCTATTGAATTTCCGTTGACCAACCTAGAATCATTTTATAGCATGTACAAAGCAGAGGGCAAGGACATTGCATTTTTGTAAAGGTCCCCAGTAAAACCAGTGCCATTCTTTGGCTGAAGATTACCTGAATGATAATTATGAAGATAAATGAAACTTAGCACAATCAAACCAAAACACACATTTATCTGTATAGATGTAATAATAAAAACAATAATAGTGGTTATTATAGCAGCAACAACTAGAATATACATATATATGATTTATAAAACACATTAAGATTATAAAATACACATGTATTATTTCATTTGAATCCTACAGCAATTCTGTGAAATAAATGCTATTATTCTCCCCATTTTATGTTAGATAATTGAGAGTGAGTTTAGTTAAGTGACTTACTTAGGGTCACATAGATAGTATCTGAGACAAAACTTGATCTTTAGCCTTCTTAAGTCCCACTTCAACATTCTGTTCATTTTGTCACAGCTTTCTCTAATTTGGGTAGTTCAAATTCAATAATGCAGATCATGATGGTTCATGTTTGCTGAGCCTACAACTTTTACCCATTCTTCCTTTAAGCACACTGTAACCTGAATTATATTCTCTTGATATGTTAGTGTCTTTTGACAAGGATACAAATGGAACACACTAGCTATTCATTAATATTCCTACCACATAACCAAACCATCTTTTTCACTCACACATTTTTGATGGGATCCCTTATACTCCTGCATAATTCTTTGTTGACAATATGTTACAGCCTGCTCATGGCTGCCATGAGTTTTTCTATTGCCCTTTTTGATTTCAGTTTTTTCAAAAACTATAGTGAACTATGACTTAGAGTCATTGGACACTGAAATAATATTGATATTAAAAAGGTCAGCCTTTATTTCTTGGAGAAGCTTGAGTTTTTAAGAGAGCTTAATAGTTTTCCTAAAACAATTTAATCTATTCTTTACCTGTTCGATGCTAGGTTCCTTTCATTTCACATATTTGTCCAAGATATGTACATATATATATATATATATATATATATATATATATATATATATATATATATATACATATGAAAAAAGCCCTTATAGGTTGTCTATCCAATAAATATCTTTCATTTTCTTATTTAGTCCTATGTAGATGGCTAGGCCAAACTCTTTTGAATGGTTATGGATATTTTCTAGGACTTTCTGCAATGTTATACTAGCATTGTCTATAAATAATTAGGTCAAATTCCTTTGATTGATGCTTTTATTGGTGGATACATTTGTGCTGATTGAAATACATTCCAAATCTCCTCAGAATAAACAAATATATATCAGATATCTTAAATTCTTGCCACTTCTTTACCTAAAAGGAAGGATTTTCTATAAACTTTGATAAAATAGCCATTTCTCATCAAAGTAATCACTATTTCAAAGCTCCTTCATTAAGAACTTTCACTTTATCGATGCCATAATACAAATCTGTGAAACATGTTGGTTTTTGATGCTCTCCATTTCAGCCACAATATATATTTTGAAAGTTCAGGTTTTTTTGAGGCTTGAACTTGATATACAGTGACTTTTCTTCCACACCTCCCTAGATTACAGAGAAATACCAGTTCATCCTTATGTTGTCAGTTATCCAATAGTCTCCAGCATCTTCCTTAGTGATAAAGCATTGTTTTGATATCCCTTCCCTGTCCTTGAAAAACCCCTTTATCAGCATAAAAAAACCAACTGTGACTGGCGCTAATCTTGAAATAATACACTCAGATTATTCTTGAAAGTTTGTCCTAGCAATCTGCATATATCAAAGTTTAATGGTTTGGGGAAGTTTTTTTTTGTTTTTTGGAAAGCAATGAAGCTCAAATAGATAAAACCAGCAGCTAAACTTTTTTTATTCTTTCCATCAGGGTCCTAAATTAAAAGTCTGATTCTGTCAGTCATCTATTTGATTGGTACTTTTGATTACGTCTTTCTCAATGTAAAGAAAAAGAAATGAAAATGATGAATTAGCAGTATTTTAATCTTTTTTAAGACCTTAACCTATCTCCTTTGTTAATTCCAAGTTTCCAAAAATGCAAAATTCACTGGGGCTTAACAGATTATAAAAGCTGAACAATAGGGGTTAATGGTAGAGACCTATCATTTTTGTGTCATTTAGTTCCTTAGATAAAAGTCAATTTTAATCAGTATCTTGGTCATTTCCTTGTATTTGATATATCCTTGATGCCAGCTAGGACAGATGACATCAATTATTCAATAGAAAGCTTCCATTAAAAGTTTAGTTATAGGTTTAATACTATCCCTAAAGGAGAGGTATCCCTAAAGCAGTCATGACTAAATTTTGGTTGACTGTGTATATTACATTTTATTGTATTATACTTTCCCCCTACTTCTTCAAAACAGATTCTAAGCTATTATAATTTTTAAAAGTTAAAGATTATTTTTAGGAGAAGAATAAGTATTCATTTTAAAATATCTTTATTAATGTCTTTATATCCCCATTTTAATGCATTCGTTTCAATTCTGATATATTACATCAACATTTTATATTCAAATTAGATCTAACATTTTAACATTTTACTTTTAATGTGCTTTTCCTCTGTTAAGAACAATTTATGAAATGATGAGATGAACTAATCAAAGGCAAAGATAATGCCTTTTGTTTTATAAATCATACTCATTTTTCCACATAGCTCCTCACACACATATAATTGAACCTCCCTTTGTGAGAAAGAAAAACACTTATGCAATACTGACCAAGAAAACTACCTTATCTAACATCATATGCGATATTCTGTACCCATACTGAAAAGGAGGGAAACATTATATCATCTGTTCTCTGGGACTAAAATTGACCATTGCATTTCATTAATCTGAATTAAATTTCCTTTTAATATTGTTTTTATTTACATTATTGGAGTCATGTTTATTTTTCTCTTGGCTCTGCTTACTTTGCTCTGCATGAGTTTATAGAAACCTTGCCTTCAAATTCTTCATCTTCATCATATTTTATGATGCAATGATATCCCATTGCACTGTATATCTTAATGTATTCAACTGTTCCCTAGTGGGGAGACATTCATTTTTTGTAGCTTTTTATTTTCTGTCTTCGTCTTCCTTGAGGTTTGTGCTCAGAAGTGACATCACTGCATCAAAAGGGTAGTGATTATTGTTTTATTCTATTATTATTTTACATTATTACTGCATTATTTTAATGTCCTAATATTATAATTAGTTTTAACTTGAAACACTTCAGGTTTTTATTGTCAGAATACATTTAACATAGATCAAATATTTATTTTCCCCTTCCTTCCCCTCCACATGCCCCAGAACAATAAAAAGCAACACCAACATTCTTTTGTACCTAGGCAGCTGCTTGCTTTTCAAAGCCCAGAACCACATGTAATTCCTCACATTATATTCCCTGGCAGTTCTTGATGTTTTACTATTTTATTGTCACTCTACCATCTGCCTTCCAAGAGCTTATTGCAGTGGGAATGATTGTTGTGGTGAGTTTCTTGACAGTGCTGAAATGTTTTCCTCACTATGCCATTCTGATGCTACACACTACTTCCTCCTGTCTTCATTTCATATGCCAGTGGATATTGTTTCTCTTTCGGAGTTCCATGTGTTTGGGTCTCATCATAGTGTCATCTTCAGGTGACCACATTATTTCTAGTAAACCATGTCCTATAGCCTGTTAAAATTTTTCCGATTTTTCTGGGCAGTGTTTATAGCATGGGAAGAGACTGGCAATAATTTCTGATCATTTCACTCTGGGTTATAACTCTTAAGACTTTATTTTAACAGAAAACTATGTGTCCCACATAAAGCAGAAATGTAATATGGTGATAATTAAGCGTAAAATGAATTGGTTCCCTTTTAGAAGTCCAAATTTTATTGATGTCTCTTTACACCATAATAGTTTCTCGATATACATTTCCCCCAATCCCTAGCAAAACCCTCTTTTGCAACAAAGAAAAATAGTTAAACAAAATTAACAATGTGATCTCATCAGACAATGTATGCAACATTCTGTATCTGTAAGTCCCCTTTTGCTGTACTAAGAGGGGGCAAGTGTGTTATCCAGAACTAAAATTGGTTATTTTAAGTAATCAGTCTATATACCTTTAAATGTTATTTTCATTGACATTGCTGTAGTCAATATATACATTATTATGCATATTGATCTCCTGATTCTGTTTTCTTTGCTCTACATCAATTCATTCAAATTTTCCTTTGCTTCTATGAATTCCTGATAGTTGTAACTCATATTCATTATTTTCATCATTTGTCTTTCAGATCCGTTGTAATCATTATTTTCTGTTACATTCATATACCACAGTTTTGACATTTCCCAGTCAATGGAATTCTACTTTGCTTCCAGTTTGTTGTTGTTTTGGGGGGGAAGGAGTGATGCTAAGAGATTCATTTGGATTTCAACATAATGCAAAAGAAGGGAACATGAATTTATTGTTCATTCATTTTAATCATGTCCAATTCCTCATGAATTCATTTGGTGTTTTCATGCCAAAGATGGAATGGTTTGCCATTTCCTTCTTCAGTTCATTTTACAGATGAGGAAATTGAAATAAACAGGGTTAAGTGACTTGCCCAGGGTCACAAACTAAATATCTAAGGTCAGATTTGAACTCATGAAGATGGATCTTCCTCACTTCAGGCCTGACACTCTATCCACTTATGCCCACTTAGTATTTTCTCCTTCCTTCCCCTCCATATGACCCAAAACAATAAAAAATAACACCAATTTTTTTTGTACCTAGCCAGTTGCTTGCTTTGCTAAGCATTTCACAAATATTTCATTTGATCTTAACAACTCTATGAGGGGGAGGCTATCATAATCCCCATTTGAGGAAACTCAGGCAGTTGCCCTAAGTGACTTGCCCCAGGTCACACAGCTACCAAGTGTCTGAGATGGGAACAGCAGACCTAGTATTCTATCCATTGTATCACCCAGATGTGTAATATGCAGGTGAAAAATTACAAAGGTGATAACATCATAAAGCTATCTGATCATATCCTAAAACTAGAGAGAAAACTGCAACCAAGAGCAGAAGCTCTAAAACAAGGAAGGAGCTAACAAATACCCATCCCTGTTTTAAGATAATTTTAGTAAGAGTGAAAAGATCTTAGTCCATTTTAAAATCCTGGGATAGGTAATTTGAATTGCCTTTAAGGTTGACTGACCTGTTGTGAGATGGGAAAAATGAAATGATTGAGACTCCAACTTAAATTTTTTTTTAATTTTTATTTAATAATTACTTTATATTGACACTCGTTTCTGTTCCAATTTTTTTCCCCTCCCTCCCTCCCCACCTTCCCCTAGATGGCAAGCAGTCCTTTATATGTTGGATATGTTGCAGTATATCCTAAATACAATATATGTTTGCAGAACCGAACAGTTCTCTTGTTGCATAGGGAGAATTGGATTCAGAAGGTATAAATAACCCGGGAAGAAAAACAAAAATGCAGATAGTTCACATTCGTTTCCCAGTGTTCTTTCTTTGGGTGTAGCTGCTTTTGTCCGTCATTTATCAATTGAAACTCAGGTCTCTTTGTCAAAGAAATCCACTTCCATCAAAATATGTCCTCATACAATATCGTCCAACTTAAATTTTTAAAAAAGACTAAATTAGTGATATTTCAGAAATGTAATTTCAAAAAAACATTTAGCAAATTCCTATTGTGTGCTGCAAAATAGGGTGTCAACAATGAGGATATCATTCTCCTTTCCTCTGCTCCTCCTCCACTTCCCAAGTCATTCAGATCCCATGTGTTATGCAAGAGAAGAGCCATTCTTTTCCTCATTCTTTCATTTTGTTCTTTTCCTGACCTTCTAGGTGATCCAAATCCCCTGTGATGGCCAGACAGTAAGAACAATATGACTGCTTCCATTATTTGGATGAACTAAGTGTCACTATGTACAATTCTTCTGTCTTAAGACAATACTCTGTCACTGTATCTGGGGTTCCTCAAGTCTTCCATTATCCCCTGCCCCTGTACTTTCCAGATCTCCAGGTAGTACCACCTGTCATTGTTCCCTAAGGATCTTATTTCTGCTATCTACTACATTGATGTATTTTAGGGTCTTCCAGCCCTTTCCACCTATCAGTTGCACTCTCTTGTATGTGATATTTTCGCCAATTAGAATAATAATTCCTTGAAAAACAGGACTGTCTCTATCCCTAGCACTTCCTAAAGTATTAGATACATGGTAAATATTTAAGAAGCACTTTTTTCTTTCCTTTAGCCCATCATTTGTTTATTTACACATGTAGTGCAGGAGGCTAGATGCTGATGAGATGCAAACTTAGATAAGAACTCTTTAAAGGAGTTTGAAGTCTAACAGAGGATGAAATATAGTTCATATAACCATAATAATAAATCAATCAATAAAAATTTATTAAATACTTATTACAGTCAGACACCATGCTAGGCCCTGAAGGTACAAATACAACAAATGAAAGTAGTCTCTCTCTACTAAAAAGATTCTTATATTTTACCTGTAACACAATAATGTGTTAAAAAGTACATTGTAGAAACTCAAAATAAAGTAGTTTCCTATACAAATGAGTTCTAGAGAAAGCTGTTTTCCTCAGAGAGGGCCTGAGACAAGAAAGACTTCCTGGAGAATATATTATATGAGTTGAACTTTAAAGGATGGTAAAGATGAGAAAGGCCAGTGGTCTAGATGTAGAAAATAATATGAGCAAAAGTATATTGGGGAGAAAAATAGAACACTCTGGCTGGATCATAGAACACAAAGAGGAATAATGTGAGAGAAGATCAGGAAGAACAGGCTATGATATATCTTAAATACTATGCAAAGTAGTTTAAACTTTTCCTTGTGGGTTCCAGGAAGCCATGGAATATCTTTGAGCAGAAGAGTACATGACCAGATTTCTGTGTAAGAAAGATAATTCTAGCAGCAATATAATAACTATATTGAAAATGGGAGGAAGGTGCTGATAAGAAGGCCTGTTTGCTAAATTGAAATGAATTGAATTGAATCATCCAAGTGCATTGGGAATGAGAATCTATGCTAAGTTAGTGGCCCTAGCACCAAAGAGGAGCCAGTAGAAACAAGAGATATTAGACGGATATAGTAACCACATGGATATGAGAGGTGAGAATAAACAAATCAAAAATGGCACTAAGGTTGAACATGGGTTCAAATGTGTGAGTGCCAGCACCATGGACAGAGCTAGCAAAGTCGAAAAGAAGAGCCAGGACAGTGTGTGTATGTGTGTGTGCACACGCACACACACACACACACACACACACACACACACACACACATATATTTGAATTACACAGTGGTCATTTGAATCTTAAATCAATGTAATCATTTTGAAAGATTCACACAACCCAGCAGTATACTAAATTCTAACACCACAATCACTACTGTCAAATTTGTGGGTATTAGGAATATGGAGCTAGGTGATATCAGGAAATGTTCTCTAGAAAAAGCACTCTGAATTCTTCTATTTCTTCCTTCTCTGAAAGCAACATTTTCTAGCTATAGAACTGCAAGGCAAAATTCTAATCTAAAGAGATGATACCTCTTGTTCTATAATCAATTTAGCTTAAAGAATCAGCAAGTATTTATTAAGTGCTAACTAATGTGCTAAGCAGGGCAATGAGGTGTGCAGTGGATAGAAGACTAGGCAAGAAGGAAGGAAGGAAGGAAAGGAGGGAGGAAGACAGGAAAGAAAGGAAGGAGAAAAGGAAGAAAGAAAGGAGGGAAGGAAGGAAGAAAGGAAGGGGAGGAGGGAAGGAAAGAAAGAAGAAGGGAAAACTTATCTTCATGAATTCACATCTGGCCTCAGATATTAACTAGCTTTCAGAAAGTTACTTAATTCTGTTTACCTCAGTTTCCTCATCTGTAAATAAGGTGGAGAAGAAAATGACAAGCCATTCCAATATCTTTGCTGAGAAAATGCGAAATGGGGTCACAGAGTCAGAAAGGACTGAAAAATGACTGAATATCATCAATGTGCCAAGCATTGTGGTAAGCATTATGGAAACAAAGAGAAATGTAGTCTCTATGCTTAAGGGACTTTCGTTGCCCCATTAAGGGAAATAACATATACATGTCAGTTGTGAAAAAGAGTGCTAGTTGTACTATCAAAGGACTTGGCTTCAACTCCTGCCTCTGATGATTACTACTTGTGTAAATTCAGGTAAATCATTTAACATTCCTAATCCTCAGTTTCCTCATCTTTTAAAATGAGTGAACAGATCTAGAGGACTTCTGAAGCCCCTTCCAGTTCAAGATCTCATACCCTATTCCAAAATATAGGAAATTAATAGAGAATAGGATCTACAATGGTGATTTCATTGATACAGGGAACTCCAGAATGAAAAAATTGACTCTACCAGTACAGATTATAACCTTCTCGACAGTTTCCAGTCTTACAGTTAGTTGTCTTTTCTTGTGATATCAAATTCAGATAGAAGCAGGGGCCATTAAATCACACATAAGAATCCTCACAGCCTTCATACAGACTTAGAAGACAACACATTAACATTATGTTCTGGTTTTTTTTATTCATTTTATTAAATTTTCCCACTAATTTTAATTTTTGTTAAACATTTCACAATTACATTTTAATCTGGTTCCACTTGTGCTGTGGGGTAAATAAGTGCTGCCCAGAGTTTGTGGCCAATATGTGGTAAAGACTGAAAGAAAATGCATATATACAAAGGAAATATAATATAACTTTGAGAAGTTGTATTTAAAGAATCAGAAAAGACTTTACATGGTACTTGAACATTTTAGAAATGTTAAGGAGAACTCAAATATGAAAATTCAAACTCATTTCATAGATGAGAAAACTAATGCCCAAAAGGTTGTAATTTGTTCACAATTCAGTAACTAACAGGGGCCAGAGCTATACCTTCTGACTTCCAGTCCATTCTACTTCATCAGTTTACTTGCTTATTACCTCATGATGCTTACTAATCATGGCAAGGTGATATGACCCCTACCTTTCATTTTATGTGGGATTGTTATCTCATAGTATAGCACCAGGTCTTAGAATGCTTTGGATTGGTGGGGGAGGGAAGACCACTTTTAACAGAAAGACTAAAAGGTGCATTAGACAGCCTAATACCATGTGGAGTACATAGCAGCTTTGGAATTCCTGAGCTCCCTGGAAACACAGGTTTCAAAAGTGGCAGGGTCAGCATCAAATCATCCTATCAGTAAAGAATTGCTGCTTTAAGTACAGATCTTTCAGGGGGGTCCTATCTGTAAACCACAGACCTTTAAAGGTCTCTTGAGTTTTTAGTCTCTCTTGAAATACTACCTCTTCTATGAAGGCTTTCTCTGAAGTGAAGGCAAGATAGTGAGTTTTCCTGGCTGCTATTTTCTCTCTCCTGAGCTCTCATGTCATTCTTCACTCTCTATTACAGAAACATTTGTGGTAGTATTTATACATGATGTAACTGCTTCATTAATATATGTCATTGGTTCTCCTTGTCACTAAAGTAGTTTTTTGTGTGTGCCATTAGCAATTAAGAGCCTGGTTTATTCCTAAAGATGTGGATATTAGCTACAGGTGAAAAGAAAATATATGGTGATAATTATGATGAGAATGATGTGAATGCTGGTGTTTTTCTATAACAGATGGATCAAAGGTGAAAATCTAAAGGTCACTATAATTCACCATACAGAACTTAAGTCAAACCTAGATTTCTTTCAACTATTAGCCCAGCAGGTGGGAATTTTTGTAGGAAGAGAAAGATGATTACGTAAAGCATTCCATTTCCAAAATGGATGTAGTTGTTTTAATATAAATGAGTAATTTCGGCTTCCTGAAGATAGAATGGGGCTAACCTGAAACTAACAAGCTGCTTACTGTCTCTGCCAAATTAAGCTTAATATTGAAAGACATTCCTTAAGAAGTCAAGAAGGTCAGGGGTCAAGCTATCAACCTATGGAATACAGCTGTCAAGGACACCTTTTGCATTCTCCAAGGGAATAACTACTGAAAATTCAGCAAAGAAAATATTTGAATGAATAGGGACAATTAAAAAAAAAAAAAAAAAAAGACGAGACGTCCCAGAAGAATCCATTGGTAATATGGAAGGAGCTAGAAAGCAGAAAGTTTGCAGGGCTTGGATTTTATCAACCTTTCTAATAAATGTCACTTGACTATTCAGAGAGAAGAGCAGTTGGTACAATATGGAAAGGTTTTAAAGTCCATTAATTTTTTGAAATGAAGCAGCTGGCCTCATTGGCTATTAAATAATAAACCAGATTCTCCCTAGTGCCTAAGTCACCAGTGCCTGATGGTAAATTAGGCATTTAGGAAAGCACATCACCTCTTTTAGAAAATTAGGGTACAATTTAGTGTATTTTACCCTTATTAAGAATATTGTATGAGGGGACATACTTAATGATTTAAAACCTGAGTTCAAGTCTCTGCTCTAATTCATTCTAAAACCACGAAAAAGTCATTTAATGTTTTGTGCCTCAATTTTTCAATCTTTCAGGTGTGAATAATGATATAATAACAAAATATAATGTGCATACACACTATATCTCACCATGGTTGCTTTGAAGAAAGGATTTTAGAGCATTAGATAATTATAACAATATGAATATTAAGTGATTTCTAATCCATATCAAAATAGAAATGGCACAGGTTGCAGCTTAGATGAATAAACAGTCCTTCTGTCAATATTTAAAATGAATTTCTTGGATTGTCTCTATGGCATGGAGTAAACCAAAATGACAGCAGATTGACTCATGTGCTGTAAGCAGCTGATAATACATAATAAGCAACATTGTGAAAAAATTCTGGTATGAAAATAATTGTATATTAAAAGGAGTCGACAATTTCACTACTAAATAACAAAAGGAAAGATTTTTTGCCAAAATCTCTAAAACCATAACTTCAGTGTTATATCATGGCAACAAAATTGTCCTTTTGAAAGAAGAAAGAAAGTTGACAATTGAAACTTACTAAACTGTAGGAAATTTAGGGAGCTTACCCAGAAATGCCTGGTCACCATGAACAGCTTATTTTCTAGGAAAGTAAAGCACATGAGAAGGCAAAGAGTAAAAATATCTTGGAGTATACTCAGTGTGGAAAGACAACAAACATAGTAAAGTGTGACTCTTGTGATTCACTCTGTGTGTTGTGTCTAAGTCATATTATCATATTATTACACTCTGTGTATTTTGGGACAAGTCATGTCAGGATTCCCCAGAAGGTCCAATGTAACTAAGCCAATCTTTCCATGTGACTTGTCAGCGAGACCAAACTCATTCCCCTAGGGGGTGACCACTCAACCTCTTGCAGATGTTGGTTATTGGGCCACCACTATGAATGACCTGCAGCTGGTGTCCTGCAATAATTCCTCAGTGATGGGCGCCATTAATGCCTGTCATTTGTTTGTATAATTCTCTCTACATGGACCTCCATCTGCTGGGCACGTGTGGAGTAGACATCTATTAATGCTTTTGGATTCAGCTATCTCATTGTAAGGTAGCTGTGCATCATTTCAACATGTTTCAAATTAGGGTTGGTGACTATTTTCAGTGTGCTTTTAATGAGTTTAGTAACTGGGCCGAGGGAGACAGATCTACTAAATAAAGATAGACATGTCTGGCTATCATTCATTCATTCAGAAGTCAGATGATTGTTTCAACAAATATTTATTAAGCATATGCTAGGTACAGAACATAGTGCTAAGGGCTGGAGAAAATGCAACATTTAGATAAGATTCAATCTCTGAATTGAATGGAGCTTAGAAAGGGATGACATAAATAATACAAACTATCATTTTCACAGAATGAAAAAAATAATGCTTTATGAAATCTAAAGGGCTCCCTTTCTTTCCATCTGCTAATTTAAGTTCCTCTGTCATCCCTCAAGTGATTCCATTTCCCTTTAGCATACTGCTTCTTGCTTTAAGCCATCAAATAGTTGCCAGAATTTTGCCATCATATAACTAAAGTTAGAAAGTATTGCAACTGGGATGGATGAGAAATGTTTTTCATCCATGATGGTAGAAAGAACACTAGGCAACTGCTAAAGTTCTAGTTCATAATTTTTTCTCCCCTATGCTCACTTGCTGGGAATCAGAGCATCCAAGAGACCTTATTATCATCACCAATTAAATTGTTCCCTTTCCATGGCTTGGAGAAAAGAGAACTAAAGAAGGGAAGAAACAAATGAGAGGAAAACAAAGAAATAATAAGAGGCAGCTATGATCAGAGACACTAACTGCTTATAGAACTGGAATTTTATGCCTCTAAGGGAAGAAAGAAAACAAAAAGCAGAGACTGGAGGCAAGCTTTTAATGCTTAGTTTGTGATTTTACCTCTGGCCTTAACCTATCTTGTTGTTGGTCCTTCATTTTCTGAGAGGACCAAGATATCATGGGGTAATGTCTTCACTTGAGAATTAATTGAATTTAAACCAGGAAAGAATTTATCTGTCTGGTGAAGAAGATATTACACAAATAAACTACATGCATGTTGTACATGAATATAATTCACTTGTACACAAATATGCTTTGTGTTGTATTGCCACATGTGGTCATTGTAACAAGAACTGTTATAGTAAGCAGCCAGCTGGCCCTTTAAATTAAGCTTTTTTTTTTTTGCCTCAGCAAGGATCAAGTTCACTTTCCCTAAAGACTTCAACTCTGTTAAGAATTTGTTTCAAAGTAGAATGGAGAAAGTGATTTTGTTGCAGGGAAGAGATGTATATTGTGAAAATAATATTTTTTTCTTCTTGAACCTATCCAAGGAGAAGCATGAAAAAAGAAAAATAAGCAAATGACTTGTCTTTTAGGATGTTCAACATTCTATAGCACTTCAAAAGAAAAATAGGATTTAAGGAATAAAGGAAATACATGGGTGAAACTTTACTTTGTCTTAATTAGAAATAAAGATCCTCTACCACAACCCTCTATCACTACCTCTCCAAAAAAAAAAAAAAAAGTATGAAGGAAAATAATAATATAAGGTAAACTAAGAACTAGTAGAGGTTTGTTTACAAACACCTACACACAAACAAAAGGAGTCTAAAGGAAAATAACAACAAAAGGTGGGCTTCAGTAGAGATTTGCTTTGCTTACTTCTCTAATTTCTTTCTAGAAAGAAAATAATCATAAGCAACTTTAGATATTCCATATGATGATTGAGGAAAGAAGGAATAAAGAAAGTAATTAATTACTAATGTTGAATCCTAGGACAAACAGTGCCCCCAGCCACATTACTAACCTTTTATTAGCCTTGGACAAATAACATTTTTCTCTCTCCCCTCAATTTGACCTCGAAGACATTGTCTAATTTCTCATAAGGACAGCCTAAAGAAGAATGATGTTTGTAATGAACTTTCATTCTGAGGTGAAGCGTGGGGATGAAACAATCACACAATATAACTGTAAAGCTTTTTTTTAAAAAAATAGTACTGTTAAAAATGAAACATTAAATACAGGTATGTTAAGATCTCATGCTCTGCACCTATCTCTGAGTATAAAGTACTTTGTGTAGCTATCTTTGTTTTCCTAGGTGAAGGAAATACTTTATGAATTGTATCAGTGGTCCCCTGCCCATTGTGTAGTGTCCCCCCTCCAAAAAAGGCTTGTCTCACTATTATTTTAGATGAACATTTATTAATGATAATAATTGTTTATTAATAGTGTTTATTTTGTAACATTGATCCATATCTTCTGCCTTAAAAATAAATTAATAGAAAGCAGCTCAAGGACTCTGTAGAAAATCCTAAACTTTTACTTTTAATGCAGGTTGGTTTAGAAAAACTGAATAAAAGAAGTGCAACTTTGAACTCTCTTTTGAATTAATACTAGTGTTGCTCTTCAGCAACCTTTCATCAAGCCTCTGAGAGGTAGAAGATAGGCTACCAGTGGCTTGCTGTCCATCTCTTCAGCTCTCTCCAATAAAACAGCTGCTCTCCTGCCACTGAACCACAACGGTGGACTTCAGTAATTGGTTTTCTTGCCGCGTCAGCTCTTTCCCTCTTTTTTCCTTTCATTTTCTAGGACAGATGTTTCTAGTTAGTGAGATCAAACAAGCTGCTATACTGTGGATTGATTGTAAACATTTTACAATCTTCATCATAATAGATAAATGCTAAGTAACAATATGTAACCCTTTCATATTTTAATGGATACTGTTAGGCATTCATGATAAGGTGCATACAAACACCTCACCAGAACTATGTGTTTCAAGGATTAAGTCTTGGAAAAGAGTAACAATATCCTCTGTATTCAGTTAAAATGTAATTATCTTTGAGAGAATCATATAGTCATATAATTGTAGAACTAGAAGAGCCCTTACAGGTTACCCAATGCAACCCACAGGTAAGGAAACTGAGACCCATTTGGATGAAGTCACTTGTCTATGTTTATATAGTGACAAGTTAAGCAACACTCAATGTTGTTATTGCTTTAAGTCTTATAGCTAAAATGAAATATAGTTGCAAACTATATAAGTATGTGAAAACAAGTTATTGTGTCTATTATATAATAGATCAATAAAAAGTACCCATATGATTGATATTGATGGTATTCTAACAATAGATAATAGAATTAAGGATTCAGAAAAATCTCAACAAACTAGACCATTGGATCAAATGTAATAAGTTGATAACAAATAAGAAGGTACATAGTTGGCTTTTTTTTAAAATCCATTTCATAAGTTCAAGATAGGGAGATATGGTTAGATAACAGTTAGTCTGAAAAAGATATTCATGCTTCAATAAACCACACACTCAGCATGAGTCAATAGTATGACATGGCAGCCAAATGTGGTAAGATGAACTTAGGATACATTAAGATAGGTATAGATCCAAGGTTAGGTAGATGATAACCTAGTCAGTCCATACCTGGAGAATTATGTTCAGTTCCTTGCACTTATTTTAAGGACGTTGAAAAGTATCCAGAGAAGAGTGATCAGGCTGATGAAGGGCTTCACAATCATGCCATATGAATATCAATTGAAAGAAATGGTGAGGATTAGCATGGAGAAGAAAAGACTTCACAGGGGACATGAAAGTTGTCTTAGAATACTTGAAAGACTTAAATTGAAAAATGGTTTAATTTGGAAAGGAAAAGAAAGGAAGGGAAGAAAAGGAGAGGGAAGGGAAAGGAAGGGAAGAGAAAGGAAGAGAAGGGAAAGGAAGGAAGGAAGCAAAGAACATAAATGGACATTGCACCAAGTCAGATTTGTGCTGAATATAAAGAAAGACTTCCAAATTTCCAAATTTCTAATGTTGTTGGATTTGTCAATGATTTAGCTGTTAAACTGATCTTATTCTTTTCCTATATTTGCATGTCTATCTTCTACTGATTTGTAAACTTCTTGAGGACAGTGAGATCTCTTTCTTAAGTCCCACAGGAGAGTGTCTTGAATGTATTAGGCCCTTGATGAATATGTATAAATGTATAGAAGATAGATGTATATATAGTTATAACTATTTTGAGTTCAAATACAATTTCTAAAAGACTTTAAATGAAGAACTAAATTAAATGACATTCAGATAGTATCAGACTATATATTATTATTCTTTTCTAATTTTGATTGTCTAGAAATCTCAAAAAGAAAAATATAAGAATGTTACTTTTGCATCTGAGCTTCTTAAATCTAAAATTTTAAAAATGTGATCATACAAGAGAAGCAGAATAAAAAGGGAAGAGGAGAAATCTACCCCCCAAAACAAAAAAGACAAAATCAGTCATCTGTAGAAAGAAACAAAAATAAGCCATTTCTACTTAGTCATTTTTCCCCCTAAACTCTTAGTGTGCCCCTACTGAATAGGAGCTCCCTAATGATCCAGAACCACTCTTTTCCATTATTCTTGCTATTTTTATATTTAATCATTGCAAATAAAAGGATGGATCTCCAAAGACATTTCTCCAAACCTTAGGGGGAAGACAGCTGTGTTGGTGACCCAGCAAGACCAAGAGGCTGCCAAGTTGCCACTGCTTTTGTGGCAATGGATGACATCTTTAATTATTCTCCACAGCAGAGGCGTTAGCCAGCTAATGCTACTTCAAGCCAGTTTTCCAAATCATGTTTTGCAGCTGAAAATTGGTTTAATATGACTGTTCCCAATTTGGAGGCCAAACCTAACTAACTTCAAGGAGTACCAAATATCCCAATGGCAGGATGGCCAAGTGACAGTCATTTTTAAAAATTGAAATGACAGCACATTCCTTTATAAGTAAACTGTGAATTATCCATGTTTATTTCCTTTAATCAGTATAGTAGAAACAACACAAGCAATTTCTGTGGGCATTCTCTTTCTTTAGCTAAATAACCTCTAAATGTTTTTTTGTCATTCCTTATAGACTAAATTCATGCTTTAAAGTCTGTAGAGGACCTTATGATTTACCATCTCATTTGAGCCTTATAACAACCCCTTTTGTTTTCCCTATTTTACAGAAGAGACAGACAAGTTAAGTGATTTGCTCAGAGTCAAATAGCTATTAAGTGACTGAGGCAGAATGGGAACTCGGGCTTCCTTTGACAATAGGTCCTAGGCTCTGTCCACTGGGCCACCAAGCTGCCACTTATACATAAGTGACCATAACAATCATAATAACAGTAGCAGCTCATCTTTATACAGTGACATTTTTTGAAAAGAATTCACAAAGCATTTTTCTTACAGCATAATATACTAAAAATAGTTTTGGTGTCAAAAGACCTGGGTTTAAGTTTCAATTCTTAGTTTCTACATTTGTAACATGGGAATGATTATCCTACTACTACCTGGGACACAGGATTTTTGTATGGAATATATAACTTTAAAGTGTAACATATATGTGTTAGTATTAATAATTTCTAACCTTGGGCAAGACACTATTTACGTTTTCTATTTCCTCATCTAAAAAATAATAAAGGGATTGGTTTGGAGAAAATTATCTCTAAGGTCTTTTTCAGATCTAAATCACATGATCTGTGATATACACAATACAATTATTGTTACTCCAATCATGTTCATATTTAGTTTTCAGTTATTAAATATATTTTAAATATTCATATTTAGTTTTCAGTTATTAAATATATTTTAAATACTCAAGATTGCATTTTGAGAAGGTATGTGGTGAATGAGCTTTAAATATGAATCTCATTGAGATTCCTTCTGTAGACTTTAAGATGCTACTATAAATATATTTCCCCTCTGAATTATACCCCACACTGAAATAAAAGTGCCTCCTTCCTGGAAGAAATATTTCGTAAAAATAAGTGATTTCAAGAAGTACTCAACTGTGAACCTTTTACCAATTAGAAATGGCTCCTTACTTAAGACTTTCTAATAATGTCCTTTAAGGAGCATTTTAGCTCATTTTTATAACACCTCTAGGTTTGGTGATTTATATTAAACATTAAATGTAATAAATTCAGACTTTTTTTTCAAAACTGAGCTACATTGTCTCTGACTCACCCATTTTAGTGGAATGCCCTCTGGAAGATTTAATTTCTATCTTTCTTACTTGTAATAAAACAAGCTTCGATTGTCTCTTCCTTGACATCTCTATTAATGGAAATGACATGTTTGCAGTGATGTGGTAACAAGATTGGTTGTTGATGTGGTTTGATGTTAAAGAGCAAAGGTCCACTCCCAAAGGCCTGACTGTAGTACATACATAGCTGACTTAACCTTTCTTGGGTGTTACGCCAAAGATTGTGAGCTTTGGGCTTTTAATTATACAAAAACCAGGAAAAAAAGTTTCAAGGCCCAAGAGAAGATAGTTCAAGGAGGTTGCTTCATGTAACAGAAGTTTTCTTCTTAATTATGCTCAAAGAATTGAGCCTTGAAATTTAAATTGATCTATAAAATAGAAAAGCATCAGAAATGGATAGCCTTGCTATTTTCTATCCATTCCAGAGATTATATATGTCTTATTTTTCTACGATTTTTGGACTTAAAGGTGAAAGGACTTATAGAAATAGATAATTTTTATAACATCTTCTTATATTTAAAATATATACAAAGATAGCCTTCAGGATTCACCCCTGCAAAATCTCATGTTTCAAACTCTTCTTCCCTTTCCCCTATTCCCAGATAGCAAACAA
Organism: Antechinus flavipes; assembly: GCF_016432865.1. Lineage (NCBI taxonomy): Eukaryota > Metazoa > Chordata > Mammalia > Dasyuromorphia > Dasyuridae > Antechinus > Antechinus flavipes. Next base: position 79,145,425 of record NC_067400.1, on the reverse strand, counting down.
TCCAATATATGGCAAACATGTGCAATTCCTCTACACATATTTTCATATTTATCATGCTGCACAAGAAAAATTAAAACAAAAAGGAACAATTGAGAAAGAAAAAAACAAGCAAACAACAACAAAAAAATTGAAAATACTATGTTGTTGATCTACATTCAGTCCCCAGAGGTCTCTTTTCTGTATTCAGATGACTCTCTCCATCACAAATCTATTAGAATTGGTCTCAATCACCTCACTGTTGAAAAGAACCAAGTCCATCACAGTTAATCATTACATAATCTTGTCATTGCTGTGTACAATGTTCACTTGGTTTTACTCACTTCACTTAGCATTAGTTCATATAAATTTCTTCAGACTTCTCTGAAAGCATTCTGATGATTGTTTCTTATAGAACAATATTTCATAACATTCATGTGCCGTAACTTATCCAACCATTCCCCAATTGATGGGTATCTACTTGCCACTACAAAAAGGGCTGCTACAAACATTTTTGCATATGTGGGTCCTTTTCCCTTTTTTATGATCTTTTTGGGGTACAGGCCCTGTAGAGACACTGCTGGATCAAAGGGTATGCACAGTTTGATAGTCCTTTGGGCATTGTTCCAAATTGATCTCCAGAATGGTTGGATCAGTTCACAACTCTACCAATAATGTATTAGTGTCCCAATTTTCCCACATCCCCTCCAACATTTATCATTATTTTTTCCTGACATCTTAGCCAATCTGAGAGATATGTAGTGTTACCTCAGGGTTGTCTTAATTTGCATTTCTCTAATCAATAGTGATTTTTAGAGTATTTTTTTCATACGAGTAGAAATGGTTTTAATTTCTTCATCTGAAAATTGTTCATATCCTTTGACCATTTATCAATTGGAGAATGGCGTGTATTCTTATGAATTTGAGTCAATTCTCTATATATTTTAGAAATGAGGCCTTTATCAGAACTCTTGGATATAAAAATCTTTTCCCAATTTTCTGCTTCCCTTCTAATCTTGGCTCCATTGATTTAGTTTGTACAAAAACTTTTAAATTTAATATAATCAAAATTATCCATTTTGGATTTCATGTTCTCTAGTTCTTCTTTGGACACAAATTCCTTCCTTCATCACAGATCTGAGAGGTAGACTATCTGTTGTTCTCATAATTTGCTTATAACATCATCCTTTACAGCTAAACCATGAACCCATTTCGACCTTATCTTGGTATATAGGGTGTTAGATCTTGGTCAGTGCCTAGTTTCTGCCATACTATTTTTCCAATTTTCCCATCAATTTTTGTCAAATAGTGAGTTCTTATCCCTGAAGCTAGAGTCTTTGGATTCATCACACATATAGTCATTGACTATTGTGTCTTATGACCTAACCTATCTCACTGATCAACTACTTAGCCACTTCCATATGGTTTAGATGACTGCTATTTTATAATATAGTTTTAGGTCTGGTACAGATAGGCTACCTTTTCTTTAATACCCTTGAAATTCTTGACCTTTTGTTCTTTGAGTTGAATTTTGTTATTATTTTTTTTTCTAGCTCTGTAATTTCTTGGCAATTTGATTGGTATGACGCTGAATAAGTAAATTAATTTAGGTAGAATTGTCATTTTTATTATATTAGCTTGTTATACTCATGAGCACTTGACATTCTTCCAATTGTTTAGATATAAGTTTATTTATATGGAAATTGTTTTGTAATTGTGTTCATATGTTTCCTAGCTTTGTCTTGGCAGGTAAACTCCCAAATATTTTATATTATCTATAGTTATTTTAAATGGAATTTTTCTTTGTATCTCTTGCTGAAATAGATTTTTTCTATTTTCTACAACTTCCAAATATTGAGGACTAGAGAGGTAAAATGGCATACCTAAAAATAATAACAATAATGATAATAGTAATAATAATTGACATTAAGTTTACAAAGCAAAATACAAAGTATTTTGTATACTTTATCTCTAAATTAAGGCCACTAATAAAGCCCTATCAAACTGGAGGCCACTAAGTGGTTCCATAGTGCACCTGGAACTGGAGTCAGGAAAACTTGAGTTGAAATCCAGCCTCAGATATTCACTAGCTGTGTGCCCTGAGCAAGGTGCTTCATCTCCATTTGCCTCAGTTTTCTCAACTGTAAAATATGGATAAAAGTAGCACCTACCTCCCAGGGTTGTTGCAAGACTATTGCAAATGAAATTGTATATATAAGATTCTTTATGGAAACATCAGCCATAATTGTTATTCTCATTATTTGATAAAAGAAAGAAAAAAGAGAAAAGAAGAAAGGAAGGAGAGAGGAAGGAAGGAGGGGAGAAGCAGGGAAGGAGGGAGGGAAGGAAGAAAGGAAAGAAGAAAAGAAAAAAGCTTAGCACAATGCCTGACCAAGAAAAGTGCTATAGATATTTATTTTCTTCCCTTCTCCTTCCCCCTTATATCCTTACTACACATGTGACACTGGGCAAGTACTTCACCACAGTGTCCATAACTAAACTGAGTATAATAATAGCATCTACCCTAAAGGGTTGTTGTGAAGATAAAATGGGATATTTTATAAGGGTTTTGCAAACATTAAATACTATATAAATGGTCACTGTCACCATCATCATCATTTTACAGATAAAGAAAGATAATTTTCCCAAGATCACTCAGGTTTCAGTAAGAAAACTGAGTTTGGAAGTCTATTATGTTTCTTTCTAAATCCAAGCAAGTCCACTTTTACTATACCATTGCAGAGTGATGGTCACACCACATGGAAGAAATCTTTTAGTTCTATTAGGCAAGGGAATAGAGTATTTTTTAAAATTTAAGTCTATTTTATTACAACAGTAATTTAAGATCTCCTTTTAAAATTAAGGCAATTTTAGCTCTAAAGTGTCTTGCTCCATGCTGCAAATGAGTTATAAAAAAACATAATAAATTCAATTTTTGTTATGATTTGAAAATAAAAACACATTTTCCTTTCCGCCTTCACTTTTTTTGTCTAGTGATTTTCTCCATGCTAGAACTCCAAGATCTTCCAGGTTGAAAGTTTCTCCTTCACAACAATTCAGATGTACAATTCATCTCCCTTCTTTAATGTCTCAGAGAATTTCCCAGACTATGACTTGTCCAAGGCCACAGAACTATTAAGTGTCACAGAGGCAGGGCTTTGAAGCCTGATCTCTGTGACTCAAAGCCTGGGACTCTTTGTCTCAGTAAGTTCTAGAATCTTAAATAATAAAACTGATTACCTCTTAAGACTCCGACTAGGACTGAACATTAGCTAAGATTATTTACACATTATTCATGAGAAGATTCCAAGTGAGAAAAGATGAAAAGAATTTGTTTTTCCCCATGAGACTAGATGCCTGAAGGAAGACTAATTCCAGTGTTCAAGGGCACAGAGATTAGCTCAGTTAGTTAGAATATGGGCTAATGAGGCCACCGCTCTGGGCTCAATCCTCACATATTTCTTTTGGCTCTGTTCTGTTCCATGTTCTTCTTAGACCTGGCCAGCCATTTTGGCTGGTGCCATTTGGAGGACTGGTGGGAAGTCATGGAGAAGCCAGTGTAAATCCATCACTAGTACAGGCAGTCCCCCAATTTACAAAAGTCCATTTGTAAATTGATCGTTTGGAACTTGGAAACGTTTTCCCATGGAAACAATGTTATATGAGGTGGTTAGGTTCCCAGTCCAGCCCACAAAAGCCTATTTAACCTGTAATGTTGCTGATGTACACTGTAGATTTGGAATGGGGGAAAATGGTAGAAAATAAATTTTAAATTGTAGTAGTATTTAAGGAAAACAATAAAATTGAATATAAAAGTGTTTTCTTGATCTTAATTGTTAATGCTTTGGGGAAAGTGGATTTGATTATAGGATGGGGATGGAGACTTTTATGGAGATTCTAAAAGAGATATGTGAATATTTTCAAAAGCTAAGGAAATTGGTGTCCTTGCTTGCTTTGGGGCACTTTCCTCTTAAAAAATGTTTTCAGGAAAATGTTTTTTCAAGATCATTTTTTTCACAAATATGTGAAATTCAGCAAATATGTGTATTTCAATAAATATGCCCTTACTATGTGAAAGGAACAGTGCTGGGACAAGGAAACAAAATATGCCCTCAAAGAGCTTATGTTTCTACTGACTCACAAGCTAAACAAAGAAAAGAGAGATTTTTCCTTAGATTAACAAATAAGCATGGGGAGGGGAAAGGGACACTGAAAGACAGAAAAAGAGAGTTTAATAGAATGTGTGTATGAGTAAAAAAGATATTCACTTGAAGCAAAACTGATCTGTATGTACTGAAAAAATAGAAAGAAAAGAAATTTAACTGCTTTGGACAATCTTCCTACTAAGTGATAAAGGATAAAGAAGAAAGAAAATAATAAGAAAGGAAATAATGAAGAAGACCAAGTTATATTTATTTTCAAAATTGGTCATCAAATTGTATTCTGTTTCTTATTCTCAAGAAGGTATATGAGGCAGGGACCACTATTCAAATATCTTAAATGTTTTTAACTCAGTTCTTTGTAACTCCAGGAACATTCATTCTGGAAAAGCAACACAAAGGATACACTTTACTGAAAAGCAGATAATCTTCTGTGGATGATTGATATTTGCTCAATTAAGTCTCCCCATTCCCACTTAAAGGATGCTCAATTAGTTGATCTCAATCACAGCCTTTTAGATGTCTTTGAAGCCTTGGAAAAAAGTGAAATGACAGGAAGATGTTCAAATTAACTGAGGGAATCTCATGATCTAGGATAAAAACAAGAAATTGGGGAGTCCCAAGGAGTGACTAGGCAAAAGAAAAAATACTCCTGGAGGCCTCACCTTAGGGACCCAAAGGCTCCCTTCTTCTTCTTTTCTTTGGCTAGAAGAACACCTTGTTGCTTCAAAACATCCAGAGAATTTTGGTCTTCTCATTTGTATCCTGGCAGAATCCCCAGATCCACTAATGGTGGTGTCTACATTAGAAGCCAAGGACAGATTAAACACAGATTCATCCAACTTGAGGGGAAATTCTTGAATCTCTCATGAATGGGGAAAAAAGAAATTACAGCCATCAAGTTATCTCTTCATCATGTGTGTTCTATAAGTTTGCCCCCACTTTTCCCTGGGTTCTTTATGTACTTCTAGGACAGTGTATTACAGAATAAATAGAATAAGGAGAGACTACTCTTTCTACTATATCTTAGTAAATACTCTCTATCTATTTATTTGTTATTATTATTATTATTTTTTGGCTGGGGCAATTGGGGTTAAGTGACTTGCCCAAGGTCACACAGCTAGGAAGTATTAAGTGTCTGAGATCAGATTTGAACTCAGGTCCTCCTGACTTCAGGGCTGGTGCTCTATCCACTGTGCCACCTAGCTGCCCCAATAAGTACTCTTTCTAAAAGATACTTAAGGCTGACTAAATAAATGATTGAGAAAGGCAGTTAAGTGAATAGGGTGCTGGCTCTATAGTCAGGAAGACGTGGTTCCAACATCTTATTGGTTGTGTGATCCTGGACAAGTCACTTAACCTCAATTTCCTCAAACGTAAAATGGTGATAATAGTAGCACTTATCTTGAAAGATTATTGTGAGAATCAAAAGAAAAATATTTGCAAAGTGCTTACATAGTGTTGGCCGATAGGTTCTATATAAATGCTTATTCTCTTTCCATCCTTTCGGTGTTCAGACAGATGGCTTTAGAGAATAACCCCTGTATCCCTAAGGAGCTAGTACCTTTTCATCTGTGAGAGTAAGAATTGTGAAAAAGATACATCAAAACTTATATGGGCTACATTTATTTATGAAGGACAGGAAATGAGTGACACTATACAGTTAATTAATTTTAATTTGACTGCAAAAATCGTATTTAACACGTTGGTTCTGTGGTAGTGGCTGTGAGAAATACAAAATATTACAAGCAGCTGAGATGACTATAGAAATACTAGATATACTAGAAATACTAGGCACTAGAATTCAGTAACAAAGATTAGTTTTGCAATCTCCCTTTTTCTAAACTATGTAGAAAATGCTTTCTGGGATCACTTTAGCTTAGACTAGATGCCCTCTTCAAGTCCTTCCTATTCATTGATTCTGTGAATTAATATGACATTAAAATAAATGACACATTATGTTGCTGTTTCTATGGAATCTAATTTATCTAGACCAATGGGGACAATGATATGGACAGAAAAAAGTAGGATAATGTAATTTCCTAGGGTTCTCTGTGCATAGTCAACCTGGCCCCCTACCTCAACCTCCATTCTTAACAGTGTCACTCCTACTTCTAACCATGGCATCATAATTTCCGACCTCAAAACCCAAACCCAAACCCAAACTCAAGAGAGTCTTTATAAAGCAGAAAATCAGATGGTGGTAGCCAGATTTTCAACATTCTGCTGTCTCAATGTGAATTGCTATTGTTCCAAATCTTCTTTAAAAATTCATAGGATTCAAATTTGCTGACCTTAAAATACCAAAAGATATTTGGGGCACTAACTGTCTAGAAAATTTTATCTGAAGAATTTATTAGGATTCAATGGCACAATGAAAATAGCACTGTATTTTAAATCAGTGGACCTGAGTTCAAATTCTGTTTCTGCCACTTTGTCATCTTAAATTATCTATCCTCAATGGGTCTCAGCTTCCTCATTTTGGACTAATGCAACCTCTAAAATTCATCCTATTTCTAAATCTGTGATTCTACGCATTTCAAGTTAAAAAGTCCAAGTATTCAGTATCTTTCAAATAATTTTCCTTAACTTGCTCTAGGGCTCATTTCCAGTGCTATTTCTTTCATGAAACCTTTTCCGAGTCCTCCAATTGTTTACTGTCTTCCTTCCTTTCTTGAAACTGCTTTTTATTTATTTATCTTTGTAGATGTAGTATCTTCCCCCCATCTTTACCCAGAGGAGTAACATCCAACACTCCCAAGTGCTCCAGAACCATATTAAAATATATAATTATATAGTTAACAAAATAAAAATCATTTAAAAAATAATAAAATAGAACATATTTTTTCTACCTTTCAGTTACTTGTGAGATGATAAACATCTGGCCCACTATTGATTATTGTATCCAAAAGCCTACTCAGTAATATTTGAGGCTGTTCCTAACTAGTGTTTGATAACTCTCTATTGATCATTGTACATGACAACAACAAGATTATATGATGATCAATTCTGATGGATGTGGCTCTCTTCAACGATGAGATGATTCAGGCCAGTTCCAATGTGATAAAGGAAGCCATCTGCACCCAGAGGACCATGGGAACTGATAGTATTTTCACTCTTTTTGTTGTTTGCTTGCATTTTATTTTCTTTCTCGTTTTTTTCTGGTTTGATTTGATTTTTCTTGTGCAGCAAGATAATTGTATAAATAGGTATGCATATATTGGATTTAACACATATTTTTACCATGTTTAACATATATTGGACTACTTGCCATCTAGGGGAGTGAGAGAAGGAGAGGGGAAATAGGAACACAAGTTTTGCAAGGGTTAATGTTGAAGAATTATCCATGCATATGTTTTGAAAAATAAAAAGCTTTAATTAAAAAAAAAAAAAGGTCTGTCTATCTATCAAGAAAAGACCAAGAAAATTGGTTTTGCCCAGATTTCATCTTTTATTAGGATGGACAACCTTTAAAACTTGTATAAATGTTAATATGTGGTTTTCTAAATCAGTATGGGACTTACTGGGATTCTTACCCCAGGTCTATTTGAGTTTGACATTGACCCAGTAGACTGTAAGCTCCTCAAGGCCAGGAGCAATTTCATCTTTGTCTTTGCTTCCCTGGAATTTAGTGCAGGCACTTAATAAGGAAGAAGTGGATTGAAGTGAAGTCCCAAAGAAAAGGTTATTCTAAATATGCACTGCTCTACCTTTGCTCTACTGTGGCTAAAGTTTGAGGGACACATTTTCAACCTTTGGATAGTACAGTTGTTGACCCATAAATGGTGCGTAAGACCAGGTGCATCTGGATTTCTGTGTAATTACACTCACAAGTAGCTACACGCAGGCACAATTAGGCACTTGCACCTTGTTTGAAGGCACAGGTGTCTAATTGAACCCACAAATGGCCATTTGGCAGTCACAATTCAGTATGCACGCAGCTTATTACAGACAGTAAGTGGTACCAGCAAATAAGTGGGCTTGGTTAAGGAACCGCTGTAAATGGTTTCCTCAAAGTTCAGTAGCACTGGTTATTGCTCCCTCTCTTAAACTTAACATTTTAACTGAGTCCCTGCCCCATGGTGAGAAGGATCTTTGAAGTCAATAGACCCAAAGAGGAAAATGTCTGCACAATCTTTAACAAAATACATGCTGCTTTATGCTTTTAGGCTAATTGGACCTAATCAAACACATATTGTAAACCTGGTCAATCAGAAAGTGTATTCCACCCTGATGGGACTGGTCTATTTATAGTGGCTAAGAGATTGAAATGTGTGTCCCCAGGGACACTTTGGTAAATATTAGTTTTCTAAGGGTTAATCTACTCTGATGAATCACTTAATAGGAATGAGAGTTCCAGGATTGCTTCTTGTCTCGGGAAGGATCCAGTAGATATTTATTTAAATGGGAAATAGTGGTAGAGAAAGGTGAGACGACATGGAAACTGGGAGCTGTTCCCCTGCAGCTCAGCATGGGGGTAGGGGCAGGGAGTGGTAATTGATATCCTCAGATTTCACAACAGCTGAAGCAACAAAGCCATTTTTATAGTCACTTATCCAGGTTCGACTGTCCAAAGAAAAAATGAGGAAGACTGCTTTAGGTACCATATTCCAAATTTAAGAGTAAATCTAGGAAATGTATAGTCTGCCACTAGCAATTATCATCAGAACCCATAGGCAGAAACACATGAATAGAAACACATGGGTATTTCAGTGGTACGGCATGTTCCACACCCAGAAATGGAGGAAGTAAAAAGTGATTTCACAGCTCAGGAAAATCCTCAGAGTGTGCATCTTAGGAAATTCATACCAAAGCAGTTCAAGCTAATATTATGAACTGAGTGATTTTTTTTAATAACTAAACACACATTATCTTGGCCATGCATATCATTTATTTACAAAGTGAGACAAGTTTGTGGTTTAACCACCTTGACAAGTCCTATATCTGTCTTAGCTCTCCACTCACTTTAATATTCTATTCTTTATTTACGATGATATTCTCCCATTACAGACCAGGCAGTGCAATTGTAATAAATCTCCATAAAAAGCCCATTCAAGTTCCAAGTTACCATGGGCTTAATATGAGCAAGAACAATTTGAAAATATATATTGATTGTGCTTTTTTATGGACTGTATGACAGGCTTAACTCAAGACTTCTTTCATTTTTACTGGATTGAATCTCAACCTTAATGTCAACTTAACATAATTCTTTTATGTGGACCACCATTCTTTTCTCTCTCCTCACCACATCCGAGGAGGACTATTCTAGTGAAAAATAACGCAAGAATTCCCTTTATCATAGAGATTTCATCAGAAATGTTTCTTTTTTTTAATGGACAGTGGAAAATATTCCATTGCCCATTACTTGCCTTTTTTGTATATTGCCTTAAGATATAAATAGATGTTATAATTACACTGGCAGTTAGGAGGCAGAAGAAAAATTATTTGTAATCCAATGTTTCATTTTTTAAAAAAATCAAAGCAAAACCTTTAACAATGATTTTTTTCTACCATGTGATTTTTATCGTGAGTTACCTTAATGTGATACAAGTTATACTTTATTAACTTCCAAGTTTTACAAGTATAAAAAAATTTTTGGCCCTGCCCACTGAATACCGTTGGGCACTCTAAGTAACAAGAGCTGGATGGCCCATTTCCAGTATGGAAAGATGTTCGAAAAAATCTCACTAGATGGTACATGGAAGGAATTCTGAGTCTGGAATCAGGAGACCTGGATTCAAATTCTCCTCCTTCCGTTGATATTAGACAAGTCACCTGACTTATCTGGCCCTTAATTATATCATCTGTGACGAGAGTTGAATTATATTCAATTGAATTCAGTAAGTATTTATTAAATTCCAGCAGGCATGAAAGAGAACAAGAAATTTGTTTTTGTTCAGTCATGTTAGGCATATCTGACTTTGGGATTTTTGAGCAAAGTTATTGGAGTGATCTGCCATTTCTTTCTCCAGTTCAATTTACTGATGAGAAAATGAAGAGAAACTCGCCCAAGATCATAGAGTCAAATTTGAACTCAGGGCTTCCTGAAGACTACTTCTACCTAGCTGCCTTAACCATTAATTAAGTGCCTGTCATGTGATAGATTTCATTTGATCTTTATAGCCTTATGAGATAAGTGCTATTATTTCTATTTTACAGTTGAGGAAACTGAAGCAGACAGAGACAAAGTGACTTACCCTGGGTCACACAACTAGGAAGTGTCTAAAGTCAGACTTGAACTCAGGTCTCCTTGATTCTAGTCTCAGTACTCTGTCTACTACTTCCTCAGTGAGGTAGTTTATATGAGCTGTATAAAGAGCACTATTCTAGACACTTGGGAATACAGGGAGCTTATATTTTAGGGGGAAAAAAGAAAGAAATGTATGCACCAGTAAGTGCAAAATAATACACAGTAACTTCAAGCCTCCAAGCTTCCTCCCAGCTCTAAATCTGTGAGGTTACATGTAAAAAAAGCAAAAACTGTTTTCATCCCTTTCCACTGGCAATAATAATAATAGGAACAATCTAGGTTATGGTTTAAAAGTACTTAAAGGGGCAGCTATTTGGTGTAGTGGATAGAGCACCAGTCCTGAATTCAGTAGGACTGAGTTCAAATCTGGCCTTAGATACTTAACACTTCCTAGTTCTGTGACCCTGGGCAAATCACTTAACCCAAATGCCTCAGCAATAACTAAATAAATAAATACATGAATGTTCATTAAAAAAAACTTTTTAAAGTACTTTATAACATCGTATTTGATAATATTAAAACAGAAGTACAAATTGCAAAATAGACCAGTGTCTAAAATGTGATTTTAACTTTAGTTTTGATGCAATTACAAAAGAGAGATGAGAGAAAGCTTGTATGAACTGATACAAAATGAATTTAGTAGAACTTGGAGAACTATTAATTCAAAGACTACAGCACTATAATGTAAACAACTGTGAAAGACTGCAGAACTCTGATCAATCCAATACTTCCAAAGGCCAAGGATAAAGCCTGTCTCCCATCTCTCTATTGGGACATGGTAGACTGTGATCTCAAAATGAGACATGTATTTTCAGACACGATTATTTTAACACAAATTTGTTTTTTCGGTCCTACTTTTGTTATGGGGCAGGACAAGTATTATTGGGCAAAGAGAAACAAGTAATGATAGTAACATTAAAAAAGTATTAAGAGGAAAGAAAGGAAAATAAATGAAACATTTTAAAAATGCATATGGGACCATACTAAATTAATGTATGTTAGCAAGAATAAGCTTTATGTAATAAATTCAGAATTTTGTGTATAAACCTCATTTTCTCTCCTGGGTGTGGAAACATTTGCATTTAGGGATGATTTTCTAATTCATAATTTAAAAGGAAAAAAGAGGGAAGCTGTGTGAGAAGAAGTGGCCACAGACTTAAGAGCACCTGGATCAATTCCAACCCTATTAATTACAACTTGTGTGATCTTGGACAAGTTTTTATCTAACTTGTCTATTCTTCAGTTTCTTTATTTATGGAAAAGTTGAACTAGAAGACTGAAACATGGTCACAAAAAATCAGACATGACTGAAAAACAATTAAACAAATTGTTATTACCTGTTACCTTAGTCTCATCTTTTTTGATGGTCTTTAGATAGAAATAGACAAAGGACAAGTTACTATCCTGCTATTATTCTTGTACATTTAATGCTCTGTGGACAGCTATAAAGGTAGAAAACTGACTGCCTCTTGTAATTAAAAAAAAGTTGGACTGGAAAAGATGAGTATTTTTTGTAGATTCTCTAAAAACATTTTCACAACAGCTCTAGTTACAGATGGGGAAATCAGGTACCTCATCTTGCTCCCCCCATGGTTTTAATTTCTTCTGTTAGACCTTTGTATTTTGTAGTTTGGAGATTATGAGGATTCAGTATAGAAGCAGATATTTTGAAAATGTTCTTAAATTAAATTAGGTTTGAAAGTTTGTAGGGAACTGTTCTATCTGTAATGATTATCTGGTCCTGGTGCGGTTTGTGTGTTGAATTCTCAAGGTTACATTGAGGGTTTTCTATATAGGAGAGGAGTTTATCATGTTCTTTGGAAAGGAAAGCAAGTTTTCAGTGTCTAATTCTAGACCTCTAAACATATTTTTAATGTGTCTGCTAGATGCTAAATTTTTGCAACCTCAAGTGATATATGTTGCAAAGTTTCTATAATTGCATTACATTATCTGTACTAATCTATTGATTCTGGATTCCTTCAGACTGACCTTCCTATCACTCTTAGTGACAATGAATTACTCTTCACTTTTATAATCATACCTACACAATCTGGCATTTCCTCAACGTCTTTGTTGATACATTTTTGGTTGTATTCATGTAAATATCACAACCCATTGAGCATCTTTGGGTTCTACTCTTGTACTTTAGTTACATGTGACAAATAATATAAGATGTAGATATAGGTAAATAGAAAGAGACACACCTATATGTGCATAGATAGATACACATACCTATTTTCAGCCTTTAGTAGTACTTTTATGAAATATAATTTTTAGTGGGGGGGTGGTTATAGGGTCTTAGGTTTACAGAAGCAGGACAGGGCAAGAGAAAGAAAAGGGAAGGGACATAAGTACAAATACCGACTCTGCCCCTTATTACTTGCATTATTTTATGCAAGTTACTTAACCTTTTAAGGGCCTCAATTTCCATACCTGCAAAATGAGGTAGGTGAACTACATAATCTCAAAGGGTCCCTTCCACTTCTAGAGCTAGGATCCCGTGGTCTCCTTTAACTCCTACAATTCAATAAGCTTAGTAAAAATGAATATTATCATCACTGTTTTTCAGAAGAAAGAACAAGGCTAAGAGAGTAATTGAGTTGCCAGGGGCCACAGAATTCTGAGTGTTTAAAGCAAGATTTGAACCATAATGTTCCTGACTCCAGCTCTAGCACTTTCTTCACATATATTATGCTGCTTTCTGATATTTAAAGTCCCTACTGGAAAAAATTAATAACTCCAGGAGATCTGATAGCATTCAAAAGCAAAGAAGTACTATCAAACCACTTGTCTCCCTCCTTTCTTCAGCCCTGTACCCATTTTTTGGAATTTTTCTGGGACTGAGACTAACAACAACAAAAAAAAAATTTAAAGCCAAACATACAAAGTCCACAGCAAGAGGGGTGCACTTAATGGAGGAGAGAAGAGAGAAAAGTCAAAAGAGAAGAAAAAGAAGGATACTAGAAGAAAACTTTTCCAAGTATCCTAAACTCAGGGCATAAGAAAGCAATGCCCTGGCCTACAACCTACTTCATGAACCTCCGTTTTCAATAGCATTTTAGTTTGCTCTGGGGAGATTCTATTTGTATTAAGTCCTATGGGCATCCTAATTAGAACAGGGGAATTCTTTCACCATAAGCAATTTTTCACAGCTTGTGTTTTTTTCCACAAAAAAAGGTTTTACTGTAACAGGATGTCACAAAGCAAGAGTACAATTGTGTTTGAGATGACATGGCACATTCATTGCAAACTCCAATTTTCCACTGCCTGTGTCTACCCCCAAAGAACTCCTTTCAAAGCTCAAATTTCTCATACTTATTATCAATTCAGAAGGTAATTTCTTCTTAAAGAAAATGTGTTCCACAATTGCGAGTTCCCCAGACATAAGTGATTGGAATTTTTCCAGACATGAAATAAATTTTTCAGGTGTAGGATTTTGTATGTCTTCTACGGTGGTTTGGCAGAGTAACTGAATGAGTATGTGATCCTTAACAAAGAATGCATGCTGGGTTAAACTTGAAATGGTTCCTTTAAAAGGGGGGGAAGAGACAGAGACAGACAGGCAGGCAGACAGGCAGACACAGAGACAGAGAAGGAGGGAGAGAGAGAGAGAGAAGAGGGAGAGGCAGTGAACAAGTGAATGAAACAGGCTACTACTTTTCCTTCATATTTTAATTTTTACTCCCATAGCTATCCAAATATAAAGACATCAGAACATAGTTGAATGGAGTGTTTGTTGGACTCAGAAGTAAGAAGACCTGGATTCATGACCATAACCCTAGGGAAGTTACATGATGCTTGTGTGACTCAGTACCTTAGGGCATATCAACTACATCAACTTTTGTTGAGAGAATTACCATATGGGGAGATCCCTATGTTGATGAAATAGAAGATCTTTTAGAATATGCATATATCTAGCACAGAGAGATAGATGGAGGGAGAGATAGAATGAGAGTGATAAATGGATGGATGAATGGTTAGATAGACACACAGAGGGATAGATCAATCAATCAATCAGATAGATACATATATACATAGGTAAGTAAATAACTGTCATATCACATCAGTCATTTTTAGATGAATCCAACTCTTTTTGATCCCATTGGGGGCTTTCTTGAAAAAGACACTGGAGTGATTTGCCATTTCCTTCTGCTTATTTTATACAGATGAAAAGAGTATAAGGCAAAGAGAGTCAAGGGGCTTGCCCAGGGTCACACAGCTATTAACGGTCTGAGGTCAGCTTTGAACTCAGAAAGATTAAGGTTTCCTTATACCAGGCCTGACATTCTATCCATTGCACTACCTAATTACTCCAGATAGCTCTATATATCTTAGCGGTAGATGGATGTAGATAGATGGATATAGAAGTAGCTATCCAGCCATATCCCCATACAAAGAGAGGGAGAAAAAAAAAAAAAAAGAAAGAAAACGTGCAGTATGCAATGGAAAAATGCTGGGTGTTCAAATCTTGCCACAGATACTTTCTACTGGTCAAATCACTTTATCTCTATCTGCCTTGGTTTCTTCATATGCAAAAGAGAATGGTAATTAGCACCTACCTTCCAGAGGCCTTTTGAGAATCAAAAGAGACAAAATGTGCATGGACTTTGAAGACCTTAAAGTACTGTATAAATGTTACCTATAGTTATTAGGTCTAGATATATAGACATTGGAATTGTTGTTTACTGTTCCCCACCAAGCTATCACCCCCTTTCTGATGCCCAGGATTTCTTCCCTCCTCCTTGACTTTTGAATTAACACAAAAGAGATCCCAAGACCTGAAACCTTCTGCTTTACCTCAGCAGTTATAGTTTCCAAGAGTCCAGACTATGAAGAACACTGTTTGTTATTCAAGTAAATATCCCCTGTCTTATTATGACTCTGTTATAAAATCAGCATGCCAAAGGAGAAGATTATTATCTCACAGAAGTCAGGATATTCAAACCAATCGTTCCCACAGCAACTATAACTCTAGTCACATTGCAAACAGTATATATAAACAGAGATAGAGAATAGCAGATGAGAAGCTAATAAAGGCATGAGACTTCTGCCACTATTAAAAAGAGAAGTGGGGATGGAGGGGCCACTTGCAGGGGGAGGAAGCCTCATTTGGCTCCAGAGCTTCTGGACAGGTGGGAATTTACTTCTCCCGTTATACACCTGGCCCCCTTTCCCACAAAAGATCCAGAGAGAACGATAAAGTAGTCAAGGTTAAAGGGGGAAGAAAATTGCAGTAATTTTTTTCTCCCTCCTCCAGCCCTAGAGAGAAGACATGTTCCCTGCTGTCCCACCCTGAATCAACATTCAATAGAAAAGCTTTTTCCTCTCCTTTATTTAAAGGGTTTCTAAAGTGAGTGGTCATATAGCTTTCTTATTCCCCTGCTCCCCGGTTCAGCATTACATCTTTGGTCCTTCTAGTCTTCCTCCTCCTCCCCACGTACTTTACACACACACACACACAGACACACACACACACACACACACACACACAGGCTCAAAGCCATCTTTTAAAAATTATTAGTCTCTTTCTCTTCAGAATAACTATATTAGGGGAAATAGAGAAGAAAAAAAAAGATGCAAGGGGAAGAGAGGAGTCATTGGTTTTGTTGGGGTTTTTGTTATTGTTGTTTTACAATCACAAGAAATGGAATAAATAAATGCCCAAGAAAAAGAATTGGAATGGCATCCTTCTAACTGTCCTTCCTGCTGTCTCTGATACACATGCCTCAAGGAGATGCAGTCTAATCCACTGTCTTCTTCCAGCATGAATTCCCTTGAGAACTAAAGATAAAGGAGGGATGAGGTATGTTAAATTTCTTTTGAGACCATTTTTGACTTTGCTTTGGTCTGATCCCTATCTTCTGTTAGGCTTTGGCTATGTCAACATTTAATTTATTTATATTGCCATATATCCTTTTGTGTTAGTCTTATACATAAATTAAGTTAGGGGAGAAAACATCTTAACCCAGTGATAAAGTAAATTTGTAAACTGGACTTTCCCCAATATGGTAATCTCAGGTTTACCTCAGGTTCATGGTTATTTTGGGAGTAGTCAACTATTCAAATTCACAGCTATAAACCCCCACTGATGTGCATCTCTTTATTCTAGATCCAGCCAGATGATAAAAAGAAAATTAAACAGAAAAGACATTTAAATGAAACAGAATAACAAGATAACAGTGAGCAATTAATTCAAAAATATTAAATGCTCTCAGTTCCCATTTACCAATGGTTAGCCCCACTTCAAGGCTATTTCACAAATATTAGCCAATTGCATTAACCATTGCACTACCTAATTACTTCAGATAGCTCTATATATCTTAGCAGTAGAGGGATATATATAGATAGATGTAGATGGATAGATGGATATAGAAGTAGCTATCCATACCCCCATACAGAGAAAGGGAGAAAAAAGAAAGAGAAGGTGTACTATGCAATGGAAAAAATGCAAAGAAACTGCAAAATTTTGCTAATGTGGGTTTCTAAAACCCATCAACTTAAAATACTGATTCTTTTTCCTCTTCTGCATCTACTTCTTCTTCTGAATACAAATCCTTTTAACCCTTGCTTCTCCTTCTCCAACTCCTGGCCCCTTCATTACTAAGCTTCCAAAAATCAAACCCATAATAGGGCCAGTAATCGTCAAAAGAAAATATAGGGGCAGCTAGGTGATGCAGTGGATAGAGCACCCATCTTGAAGTCAGGAGGACCTGAGTTCAAATTTGACCTCAGACACTTAACATTTCTTAGCTGTATGATGCTGGGCAAGTCATTTAACCCCAATTGCCTCAGCCAAAAAAAAAGAAAAGAAAATATAGAGATACCTTGGCAGTCTGCTATATAATTTGGAATAGGAAACACTAATCTAGGGTAGCATAATGAAAGATTTTTAAATTGGTATAAAAAGTTTACTGTGGTATTCTATTATAACTTTGTGTGGTTAGGTTTTTATATTCAATAGTTTTCTCCTTTAAAAATACAAAACCAAAAGACTCTTAATTGCAATTAGAATCTACTGTCACCACATAGAGGTAGATACCTTGAAGCATTCAAATTCAAGAATTAAGCTTGTAGGTATGATTAATGAAAAATTAGCACATTCACCCATTATCTATATTACATATGTATATGTTTATATTTGTTTGCATATATAAATTCATATCTATGCGAGTATATGGTGGTATAGTAGATAGATTTCTGGGTCTGAAGTTAGGAAAACCTGAAGTCAAATCCAGCCTCAGACATTTACTAGCTGTGATCCTCAACAGATCACTGAATCCTGTTTGTCTCAACTTCCTTATCTGTAAAATGAACTGAAGAAGGAAATGGCAAGGCATTTTTCTTTGCCAAGAAAATCCCAAATGGAGTCCAAAGAGTCAGACCTGACTGAAGTGGCTCAACAATTTTATATATATTTGTATATGTGTGTAACTCTAAATCAGAACAGTCGAATTACACTTAGATCAAGACTGATAAAGAATAAGCTTTAAATAAATAAGTTTAAAGAATAATAGAAGTCCTTCTGATCTTATTAATTAACTGTTATCAATTACAATTTAATCTAACTGCTGGTCTTATCTCCAGCCCGAATGGAAAGCTTTTTTCTAACTCAACCTAAATTGTTATCTCCTTTTGGAGGCTTGTCCATAGTCCTGGGATTTGGGGTCCAAAGCTCTTGTGGTCTCTCACAGCTGCTGGCCAGGTGTTTCTCAGGGAGAATTCATTCCATCTCCCTCCCTTCCTCTCTCCCTTTTTCCTTCCCCCCCTCTCCCATGGTCACCACCAATTATTCCCCATCTTTGTAATGTGGTTTCCAGCCCTAATTTAGTCTAAGATCGCCTTGCCCTAGGCGGCTATAGTCTTGTGCTGTTGAATCATTTTAAGCTTTTAAACTAAAATGTCTGGATCTTTTTAAAAACTGCTACCTTGCCATAACTCCTCCAACTTACATAGATGACATTGATTTTTTGGAACCCAAAGGTAGGGTCTTATTCCGACTAAATTCCGTCATAGTAGTTTTCTGGATGCTGACTCTAGAAGGAGAGAAACAATATGGGATGAAGGGGAAAGGCTGGATTTTGATTCATAGGATCTGAATTTAAATTCTGATTCTTCTACTTATTGTCTGTATTAATTTGGGCAAATCATTTCTTTGCTTGTGAGCTCTTGCATGGCACTATAGCAGGTCCTATTTATTGTCTGATTTATCTGGGTCTCAGTTTGTTTACTGACTCATCTATCTGGGTCTCAGTTTCCTCATCTGTGAAATTAAAACATTGTATTAGCTGATCTCTAGAAGTCTCTTCCAATTCTCAATCTGTGATCTTGGGATCTTTTTGGAACCTGAATAACATCCAATATGTTGTCTACTCTTCCTAGCTTTGTGTCTTCTGTAGATCTGACAAGCATACAAAAATGCCTTTAACAAAGTAATTGATAAAAATATTAAATAACTCCAGGTTAAGAATAAATTGCTGAAGTCCTCTACTAAATACTTTATTCCAAGTTGATGTTAAACCATTGATGATTATTTTTTGTTTATTTTACTCATTCCAAATCTATCTCATTAGATTATTGTCCAGTTAGCCAACATCTCTTCATCTCATCCATAAGGATAACAAACACACACACACAAAAACTGTCAGGTGCTTTACCAAAATCTTTATAAAGTATTTTTCTTGTAATGTACCAGCCTAGTAAGTTACCCTATTAGAAAAGGAAATTAGGTTAATCTTACACAACCTGTTCCTTCCTAATGAAGCCATACTAGTTCTCTGGGACCATGATTTCCTTTAAAAGTTTTATTGATGACTTTTGTTATTACTGCTTGTTAGGGACTTCTTATCAATTATCTCTCTCCACTACCTTTGCTGGATGAAATTACAAGACATAAGGAAGAAGGAGCAGAAACAGTAGCATGGAAAGAGTCTCAGACTTTCAGATTCTTAGTGGTCAAATTTGCAAAGGGCTTTGTCCTTCTCAGACCTTGAGTGGTAGGCATGAATAGCCTATTCATCACTTAGAAATTTTGAGTGGTCTCTTTGTAAATGGGAGGGACAGGAAGTTTAGAACTGTCGAAGAAAATAGGTCAGACCTGTGAGCCTTTTTTCTTCCCATTCACCAAACAGGAGGTGACTGAGCCCCAACTAAATGGGGCTGTGGAATTAGTTAAGAAGAAAGCCAGCCCTGGAGAAAGAAACCTCTCAATCAGTCAGTCAGCCAATAAGCATTTATTAACTGTAATATGGTCAAAGGATACAAAGAAAAGCAAAAAATAAACAACAACAACAAAAATCCCTGCCTTCCAGGAGCTTACATTTTAAAGTACTTGTACTTTGGGACTTCTCTGACAAACTTCACCATGCCATCACTTTTCCCCTCCCATGCCAGTTCTCTTCCCCTTTCACTAATTTCTTTTTGTGTGTTGTTGTCTTCCTTCATTAGATTGTAGATTCCTTGAGGGCATGGATATCTTTGTTTTTTTGTATTTATATTCTTAATGCTTAGCACAGTGCCTGTTTCATGAGGGGCAGGGGGTGAGGTGGGGGGTGGTGTAGTTAATAAATGTTGATTAACTGGTCAATTAATGGAGAAAATAATGTGTAAGTAATTAAGTACAAATAAGATTTATATATACATATATACATTCATATGCATACATATACATATAATATTATATATACAATATATATGAATATGTATGTGAATACATGTATTTATAAGTGTCTATACATATGTATGTGCATATATATAAAATGTGATAATAGATATATCTATAGATATAGTAAATTGGAAGAAATCTCAGAGGGAAGGTACTAGCAATAGAGGAGTCTTAAGAAAGTTCCTTTGTATAAGGTAGGTTTAAGCTGAGTATTGAAGGAAGCTAAGTCGATGCCTTCTTGTGACTCCCATAAGGTTGATCTTTTTCCTCTCCATCCTCCTGCCCTGAATTAGCAATTTCATCCTGGCAGTGTAAAGCAGTAGAGATTCTGTCCTACAAAGATTAGGAAGTTAAGTTTCAAAGAAAGTCCATTCACCAAATTGAGTCAACTAGAAGACTCAAGAGTCGGACCCCTGTAACTAGGATGTAATTAAGGAAGTTAGAATGAGTTTCCTGATAGGACCAGAATGAAGACTCTTGTTTCCCAAGATCATGTATAGTACTTTAGAGCAAGATGTCAGCTGAGCCCAAGGCTGGACACAGTGAAGACCATAATCAAATTTCAGAGCCTCGTGGCCAATCTCAGAGCAGTTTGTCACCTAACAGACATCCCATAATCCTCAAAGGGCAGGAGACTAGGACCTTGCTGCTATGGTTTAATCATATCCAACTCTTCATGCCCTATAGACTATACTGTCCATGGTATCTTTTTAGCAAAGATCCTGGCATGGGTTGTTATTGTACCTGCAGCCAGATTTGAACTGCACCAGTGCTCTATCCACCACAGCCGTCTTAGCCATATGTATTCTCTGGAGGTGAGCCTCTCTACTTGTGTGCCCTTTTACCCCTTGCTATAATTGAATTTGCAGCAGAGTCCCCCCAGATTAATATGGGAGATATTTTGTTACCAGTGTTTTTGCTATGCATTTTAGTGAATGTCTTTGTATTGAGCTGATTGTGTCCTTTGACTGACTAGAATTAAGGTAAGCACACTGGCATTGGTTTGTGAACTATAGTTTTCGGAATGTGGACCAAGAGAGTATTTTGAACTTTGGATCATTATGCTCCAGGTGACTTAGCCTGCTAATGTGAGTTGCAAGAAGGTAAGGAGAAGAAGCCTATAACCCCAAACAACATTACAATTATTTTTCACTATCACTTCCTCCCCCGTCATTGAACCTGCCCCTTTAATAGAGTAAAACAATTAACAAAATGTATACAGTGAGAAAACCTGTCACCCAATGTATTCCATTTTCTTCCTAATACTACCCTATCCCTCCGCAGTGAAGGAGATGGGGGATACCATTCTCTTGTTGTTTATTTTGCTTTGTATTAGTTCATACAAATTTCCCCATATTTCCCTTATATCCAGTATTTCTTATTGCTCAGTAATATTCCATTACATTCACCTAATGGGTTTTCCCCAGCCACTCCCCACTTATTGGACAATTGCATTGTTTCAGATTTTATGGAATCTTTATTTCTACCTTTTGACTTCTTTGCTATATAAACCCAGTGGATGGATTCTTAGATCAAAGGTTAAGGATGATTTGGTCACCTTTGTCACATAATTCCTAAATAAAATCTAGAATGTTTGGACTACTTCATAGCTCAAAAACAGTGCCTTTGTGTACCCATTCTCCTACAGATGGCCTCTCCAATATTCTTATTTTTTAACTACTTTTTTGGAAACTATTCTTTTAATAATACATTACATAGTTTTCAAGAATTGACATTATAGAATAAAATTTCATAAGAAGGCATTTAAAATATAAAACTTAAGGTTTTGAAATAAAGATTTAAAATGTTTTCATTACATTTCTCAAAGAAATAGTATACAGAAATCATGATAAAACTTTTTTTTATAACTAAAATCCTTCACAACCTGTTTCCAGTTCACTTTTCCAGATCTATTACACATTCCTCCCCTTCACTTTACATCTCAGCCAAAGTAGTCTGCTTGCTGTTCACCTCATGCACTACTCCATTTACATGCCTTTTCACAGGCAGTGTTGCATGCCCCTTTACTCCCACCCCAACTATTCCTTTTTTCTAGGATCACTTCAAATATCATCTCCTACAAGAAGCCTTTTTCTAATACCTGCCCAGTATTCTCCATTACCTTTTATTTTTATAATTAATTTAATCACTTGAATTTTCTTCTGATAGAATATAAATTCCTCAAGAGTAGAAACTATTTCATTTTTGTTCTCCACCTAGAATAGTACCAAAACATAATGGGTATTTAATAAATACTGAATGATTTATTGATTGATCACCCAACTTGAAAGAATGCTGTTATTATCAAAGATAAACAATGTACCCAATTTTACCAACAGGTAGATTACACCATAGATAACTTTGTCAAATACACTAGAAATAGGAAAGACTCTGAGCATAAGTCTCAGCTATATAACTTCATCCTACTTTGCTCTGCAGGGTGTGATAACCTTCCTATGTTCTCCATACTCTGATTCTCCCATCCTTTCTTTGAGAGGTAGCTTAAAATACAGTTCCCCACCCACAAAAATAATTCTTTGAAATCAGCTTTTCTTCAGAGTTCCTTGTGGCCTATTTGGCACTTAGCTCTTTGGGCCAATGAGCTTTGTTCATACTCTTGTCTCTCTAAACTACATTGCAAACTCCTTGGGGTTGAGGCCAGTGTTTTTTGCTTCTTTGTATAAGTGCTTGGTTGTTAACTACAATGATGAAAAAAAGATTTAGCATCCTTACAAAGACTAAATTTGTTCCTTACTGTTACCAACTAAGAAAACAATCTATATTTTTTTGATCAAGGTAGAGGTGGGAGCTTCCAACCAAATAGGAGCACATAGGCAAGAGCTCATTAACTGCTTTTTTCCTCTTTAAAGCAAGCATTTGCTTCCCCAAAGCTATTCTCATGGATTGATGGATGGATTGCTTGAGAATCCTATAAGTGCCACAGGCTTTCTTGTTCAACTAGTACTGTCCCTAGCTCCCTTCTCAGTTTCTCCTTCCCTTAATTAGAATGAGGAAGAAATAGCCACAGGAGGAATAAAAAGACAGTATATCCACTCCACCTCCTTCCTTCTAGCATTCATCTACAAGATGGGAGCAGGAAAAGGAGAGGGACACAACTGTATCTTTATTCTCCAAAGTATGAAACCTACATGACTGACTAGATGACAAAAGAAAAATAGCCAGAAAGCCCCTAATTCAGGTGAGATACAGAAAAGTTGAACATGTTGAAATTGTCATTCTCTTGTTTCTTCCAAATATTAGTATTTAAGAAAGCATGATGCAAGAAAGAGTGGCGCAGGGGGAGCAATCCAAGAAGATAAAGAAAATTATGAAAAGAAAGTCAATCAACTTGAAATAGAGAAGCAAAAAGTTAAGAAAGAAAATAATTCCTTGAAAACTAGAATTGGACAAAGAGAAGGTAATGACATCTTAGAACACAAATAATAAAACAAAACCAAAAGAATGAAAAAAATAGAAGATATATCTCAGAATAAATCAAAGGGAAATCATTTAAGAATACTCAGACTTCCTAGAAATTCTGATTTAAAAAAATTTTAATACAAGAAATTGTTGAGGAAAATTGCCCTGATATTCTAGAACAGAAAGAAAAGCAAAAATAGAAAAAATTTACCTGTCACCACATAAAAGAGATCCCAGGAGAAAAACTTATAAGAATATCATCATTAAGTTTCCAAGTTCCAGGTTAAGGAAAAAATATTGGAAGTAATAAGAGTTATAATAAGGATTACACAAAACCTACTATCTGCTACCTTGAAGGACTGTAGGTCTTAGAATACTATATTTTGTAGGGAAAAAAAAGCTGGGTAAATTACTCAGCAAAGTTGAATATAATAATTCTGAATGGGAAAAAAAAAGAATGCTTAACTGACAAAGACTTTAAAGTATTTGTGACAAAGACAGCAGAACTTAAGGGGAAATTCAGCATATATCATCTAAGAGAAATATAAACATTAAGAATCAATTACAAGGTCAAATCATTTACTTCTTATATATGAAATTATGATCAGTTCTTTAATGACTATCATTTTATTTGGGTAGTTTGAAAGAAAGACTTGGACTGAGCTACATATGATAGAACAATTCTAAAAAACTATAACTATATAGAGAAAAACAAAAAAGAGAAATTATCTCATACAAATCAGGCAAAAAAAAGAAAAATTAATACTGAAGAAATTAGTAGGGGGAGGACAAGTAGTATTGAAACCTTACTCTTATTGGGAATGGCTTAAAGAAGGAACAGCATGTATACATATGTGTACATGTATATGTATGTTTATATATTATAAATGTGCATATATACACATATATACCTTATATATACATGTGTGTATATATGCATATATACCATGTAGAACACATATACATATATATGTATGTATGTATAAAAGTATTCCAAATTCAGAAGAAATAAGAGGTTTAGGGAATAGGGTAAGAGAAGAAAACAAGAGAGGGATTCTCAGAAGAGTAAGTAGGTTATGGATTAGAAGAAAAAGGTGGCAGGTAGAAGTAAAGCAGAGGTAAGGAGGGATATGAATAAGATGAAAAATACAGGAAAAGGTAGAAAGGAAGAGAATATCCAACAAGTAATTCTAGCTTAGAATATAAATGGGATGAAGTTACCCATAAAATAAAAACTGACAGCAGATTAAAAATTTGAATTCAACAATATTTTGCTTCCAGGAAATGCTATAAAAATGAAAGACATACACATATACAAAATAAAGGTCAAGAATAGAATTCATTATATTAAAAAAAAAGGATAATCATGATTTCAGACAAAGTTAAAGCTAAAATAGATTTAATTAAAAGAGAAAAATAGGAAAACTACACTATCAGCCATATTATTCAATATTGTTTAAACCATTTAAAATAATTAGGTAGTATAAAATACCTGAGAATCTGCCAAAATAAACATAGGAACTATATGAATATAAACATAAAATAACTTGTATAAAAATAAAATTAAACCTAAATAATTGAAGTAATATCTATTGTAATGAGTGGGAAAAGCCAATATAATTTTAAAAATGACAATTTTACTTAATTTATTTAGGTAATGTCATCCCAATTAAATTACTAAAAATTTATTTTCCTGAGTTAGAAAAGATAATGACAAAGTTCATTTACAAGAATAGTCGGGAACTTCAAAGAAACAAGGGGAGAAAGATATAAAGGAAGTAAGACAGCAGTATTAGACCTTAAACCATATTAAATGGTATTAATATTGTTAAAATATAAAATGGATAATTTTGATTATTTTAAATTAAAACTTTCTCATATGAATAACATGCAGCCAAGAATAGAAGAAATGCAGAAAATTTGAGGGAAGAAACTTTCATAGACAGCCTCAGATAGAATGTGATTGAATTGAAATATTGCTATGGTATAGGAAATGATAAGCTGATTAATTTTAAAAAACATGGAAAGATTTGGACTTACGAAAAAAGATGCTATTCACCTTTAGAAAAACACATGGCAAGTGGAAATAAGCATAGTATGGTTTTATATGTGTGTTTGTGTGTATATTTATAGATATCTATGTATATCTATAAATATATGTATAGGTATGCACATGTGTATATACATACATACACATATGTATGTGTGTATATCCCGCTTAATTGTAGCCTGGGGGAGGGAATAAAGTAAAAAGTGAATAGCAAAGAACAAAAGAAAACCTACAAGGAAGTAAAGAACAGCTTTGAAAACAATGTATAGTGTTTCTTATATAGGTTTTCTTGAAATGGAAATTTATTGCTTTATGTTGTATACTCGTGTTTTGCTGAATAGGACAATTTTTTTTTCTTTTCTTATTTTGTACCTAAGTTTAAAATAAGTTTTAAAACTTTGAAAAGAAAAAAGAAAGAAAGAAAGCATAATGGTAGATATGATTGTCAATTTCCATTGGACTGGTTGGGGACATTTTGAGTTTTCTTTAAGGTTAAAAAAAATTTAAAATACACAATAATACAGTGCTTGTAGCAGTCTATTCTTGAAAGTCTCTAAAACTTCTAGGTGATTCCACACCTGGCTCCTAGTTTCTAAATTTGCCTATAGATTAGTAACATTTCAGGTCCTAAACTTTGTATAGAAACCTTAGCCTAATTAACTAGGTAGAAAATTTGCTATTGCTATTTTGAGCACTGGTAAGTACATTGTAAATAAAGAAACAATTAAATTGTTAGTTCACACCTCATCTAACTGCTTAATAACATGATAATAGTTAATTACTTAGAATGCTCATAAACTGTATCTAGTAGAAAGGTAAATCAGAGAGAGGGGGAGAAGGGGAAAAGAAAGGCAACAGGAAGATAGAGAAGGGCTCTTGGTATAAGTAGGATGTTGCTTTGTTAAGTACCAGGACCAAACTTTTCCCATCTATAGAGGCATCTGCCGATTAGATTCTAATCTGGATGGTGAAGATCTGGATCAAAACCCCACTTTAATTGGAACATATGCAGCCTCAGCATGACAGTACTACAATTCTTTTAATCTTTTTAGAAATTTTCCTCTTGGTTAGCCAAGATGGGTTCACATATTTTTACCTCATTCTTACAACATTCTTATGTGTGCTTAAAAAAAAAAAGTAGCAAGTGTTATTTTACAGATTGGGAAGCTGAGGTACAGAGAAGCTATAAAGTGGTTTAGCCATTCATATTATCAGTGGTCTATGTTGAAGGGTAAATCAGCATCTAGGATATTTTGGAGCCCAGACTAATAATAGGTTTCTGGTCATCATCAGACAACTCATCCTCCTAATCAACTCAATGTTAAGACAAATTATGATCTTTTGTGGTTATTCAGTCCTTTCAATTGTGTCCAACTCTTCATGACCCCACTTGGAGTTTTCTTGGCAAAGACACTTGAGTGGTTTCCTATTTTCTTCTCCAGCTCATTTTACAGATGAGAAAACTGAGGCAAAGAGGGTTAAGTGACTTAGCCAGGATCACACAGCTAGTAAGTGTGTGAGGCAGAATTTGAACTTAGGTTATCCTGATTCCAGGTCTGGAGCTTTATCTATTTCACCATCTAACTGCCTATACATATACATGCATGTATATAAACATATCTAGGTGTTTGTATGTGTATATGTATATGCACACACTTGCATCTATTTATCATTTGTGTGTGCACAAACACATGTGTACATGTGTGCAAATACTCATGTGCATATGTATAAATATGTTTGTGTGCATATATTATTTAGAAGTGAGTAGTATAATAGATTAGAAATAAAAATTTGGAGCCAAGAAAACCTAAGTCCAAATCATGGCTATTTGCTACCTCTGTGATCATCAGCAACTCACTTAATTACTCTGACTCAATTTCCTTATCTGTAAAATGGAGATGATAATAAGTTTTACTTCACAAGGATGTTGTGAAGATAAAATGAGATAATATATGTAAAATACTTTGCAAACTTTATATTACTATGTAAATTTTAGCTATTGTTCTACAGCCTAGGCAAGAAGATCTTAGAATTGTAAGGTTTAGAACTGTAAAATATCCCAGAAATCATCTGCCCCTTACCCCCTTATTTTACAGATAAGGCAGTGACTTGCCCAAGATCATACTGTAGGGTAAAAATTTCTTGAATGCAGGGAAAGCTGTTTTCTTTTCATCTTATGTATCCCCTGTGCCTAATAGTGCCTAGTACACAATAGATTCATAACAGGCATATTAATAACATGATGGGTTTATAGTAGACCCATGATTGTTGAATTGCACTGAATTGAACAGAATACAAAGTATTAAAGGTGGGCCTCAAACCTAGTTTTCAGCCTCTAAAACCAATCCTCTCAGATGATCTCCTAAAGAGATTTCTATCTTTTCAAGTTGGATTGCCTAACCTAGCATCTGGCATTTAGTAACACAGAGGCTTGTAGGACAACATAGCATAAAAACTGGTAGGATGATTGATTGGATGGGCAAATGCCATCTATTCCTAGACCAGAACTACAAATTGAAAACAGTATTAATAACAGAGACTTTAGGAACTTTCTAAAATTCTTTTGATTTCCTCATCGAGAGTTTCCTGATGTACCATTTCTAAGAAGATTCTTGGACTCCAAAATTTGGGTTGATTTTGGATTCTATCATTAACTGACTCCAGGGTCTGGAACAAACCACTTGAAATATTGCATAATTTGCTCCTCTTAAATAATGTAGTGATCCAAAGCACTCCACTGTAGCTTAAGAGCAATGATATAAGGGTAAATGCAATCCAGTATGAAAATATTATCATAAAGTCCTTGCGAGACTCATGATGTAACCATGGGAAATGTTCATACTAGGGATGATAGTTTAGTTCCTGAAAGCATTTGACATGTTGGCAAATGGTAAATAACTTCTATTTGAAAATGGATCTTTAGTTTTAAATCACTTCAGCATTTACTTTTAATTAATGCTTTTATATTACACTACTCATATTTGTAAACATTTGCTACTCTATTATGAAGTTTGTATAAATTATTAAAATCATAGCTTTCTGACTAGCTTAAAACTCCTCTGGTTGTTGTGCTTTGTGTGGACAGCACAGTATGAAAGGAAACAAATATATTTAATATCGGTCCGTTTCATACCAGGACCAAATCCCACTGAAATCAAAGCAGCAACAAAAGTAACGTGTAAAGATAAATTTACAGTTTTCTTTGAATTGTTCAAGGAACAAATCGATAAATCAGTGAGTTAGGGAACAAATGTAGGATAAAATAACATCTAAAGAAGCTCCTGATAAAAGCTTTCAAGAAAAAAAAAAAAACTATTGGTCTCTGGACCTGAGCACTAGTTCACTTAAAAAAAAAAGAAGTGGGCAGCAGTGAAGAGAGACTTGAAAAACACATGACTGTGAATATCTGTATTAGATATTTGACCATTTTGAAATTTTACAAAGGTGAGGAAAATCTGCAGCTACAATCCATTCTCCCTACAATCCTTTTTATTTGCTAGATTTCACCAAGCAACAAAGCCCAGGATGGGACTGTGACAGGCAGAATAGACAGAAAAGTCACCAAAGAGAAAGATGACAAAGAATATTTTAATTTCAATAAAAGATGATTTGAAAATAAAAGGTTTGTAATAGCATTAATAACCGTTTTTACTAGCCATGTAATGATTAGTTGGAGCATTAAGAGACCAAGGCAGAATGGTGAGAAGCTCAGCAGAAGTCATTATTACCTAAGACTCCTTTAATAACTTTTATTATTTGTTGAAAATCATAGCAACAATACAGTTCAGTAACCTTTGTGCTTTAAATCCATTTCGTCTAAAAAATGAAAGCTGAATAGAATTTGATATTATGTAGAATCTTTCACTGCTGATGATATCGCAAAAGTGCTTGGCAGAATAATGAGTTAGATACTGATAGCTGGGAAAACTGTATTAGGCAAATGGCACTACCATTGTGTATACCAACTCAGCCTCAGCCTGCAGCTTTGGAACTTACTAAAGGGAGAAAGAATGTGAAGGCTGAGCCTAATTTTCTCCAGTACTTTTGTTAAAAGAATCACAACAGTCTTAGAGTCTCTCTCAAAATTAACAGAGAGAGGTAGAGAGAACTTCCATATATTTATTTTAATGGACCCAATTACAGTTTAGTTGGTGTATAGGCATTCATTTCTGTTACTATAGTTCCATATAATTTCTTCATGTCATATTTACCTTAATCTCCCCAAAATTTGTCTTTTGGGGATGAGCCTCTCACTTTTAGCTGTTTTTCTAAGAGCAAACACAGTCTAGACTAAAGCCACACTTGAAGCCATTCCTGATTAGTTGTCCTGGCAAAGTTTGTGGTCTACTGACAATAGCTTTGAGCTCCGAGGTCCCTCTTAATGCCATATAATACAATTGAATGAGATTTGTGAGGCGGCTTCATTTTTTAACATCTCTTATAAAGCAAGGAATTTGGCATTGTATAATGGAGAGGCATTTGAGGGAACAAATATATTTGGAACATAATTGATATTTCAATATCTTAAGAACTTAATTTGAAGTTTTAAGAATCTAATTCACTGATTATTAATTAGTAATAATACTACTAATAATAGCTAACATTTACATAGTGTTTATCATATGCCAGTAACTATGCTAAATGCCTTATAATTATAATCTCATTTGATCTTTACAATATCCCTGGGAGGTAAGTGCTATTATTATCCCCAGTAGGAGGAAACTGAGGCAAACAGGTTACATGACTTGTTCAGGATTGCATAGTTAGTAAGTTTTCCAAGGCAAAATTTGAATTCAGTCTTTCTGACTTCTTGCCCAGAACTCTCTGCACTTTAGTAACCTAACTGCTCCCATAGAATAAAAGCTCATTGAAGGAAGGGGACTTTTTTCTATCACCAACACCTAGTACATAATAGGTGATTTGTAAATGTTTCTTAAGTGAATATTTGTTTAAAAAGAACAACAATAACTATAGAGGGGGCAATGGGACCAGATATCAGAAGTGTAAGGATCATATTTTGTTAGAAGTTGCTAGGGCCAGAAAATCTTTTGTTCCTTCTGCCTGATCTTCACTTCTGATTTTCTCGACTGCCTTTTGATTTTCGGCTTTCTGAGTACTTTTTACACTGAGAGACACCCATCTCCAGCACTCTAAAGCTGTTCCTTGCATCCTCCCTGCACTGCCCTTTTGAAACTCTGGAAAGCCCAATTCCATGTTCAAAACTTTAAATCATATCCTAGTCTTTTAACCTTGTGAAATGTAGATAGATTTAGACCAGAAAATTTAAGAGCAAATTGTACCCAGACCTTTACTAGCTCTTATTTTCATCCACAAATAAATTTCTAAGACTAATCCAGTTGCTCAGGATTAATTTTGAGAGCTTGTGAGTTTACTTGAAAATATAAATGATCACATGGAACCAAATTCATCTGTGTTTGGAAATTGTGACTGGCTTTCATTTGAAGACAATGCATTTGTGCCTGAAATTGCTTCAAAGTTGAAGGCAGCTGGCCAGATGTTTGTACAGTTAAATTGTACTCAAGCCTTTCATCCAGTATGTTCCCAGGCAGTTGCTATATTCTTTTGTGAAACCGGCCCATAATAATCCTCCAATAAAACAGGAAGCAATTGATTTTTCTACTGATGAAACTTGATTCTCTTCTACTTTCTATGCTGCCTGAGGATGTTCTGACATGTTTTGTCCTCACATCTCTCCATCTTAGTGTGCATCTAATGATCATCATCCTTCCACCCCGGCCCCCTCCCACCCTTACCACCACCCAAATGTTCTCGACATAGGCATCTACACACATACCGACAAAAACACCCTTTATGATATGGTGCTATAATAACCTCCCTTCAAATAGACAGATATTCTTTTATATTCTTTGTTACAAAGGAAGATCCTCTGGCTAGGGAAGGAATAAGGCACATATTTGGTGATACAAAACAAAAGACATCAATAAACACTCCCAAAAATAGAAAGAAAAAATCTGAAATTTTTAAGACCAGGGCGGAAAGGTAGGAATGGGGGAATGGGGCATGGCAAAAGCACATGATAATGGAGGCATACAGTTCATATGAAAGAAGATCTGGAGGTTCAAATGGCCTGCAACAGTCTGACATAGCTGTTCCCAATGCTAAAATGAGCTTAGACTGAATTAAGACAAGTTTGGGGAAGCTAGGAAGCAAAGTGAATAGAGAATTGGACTTAGAATCAGAAATACTCATCTTTCAGAATTCAGATCTGACTTCTGACTCTTAACTAGCTATTTGAACCCGGGCTTAACCCTAGGTGCCTCAGCTTCCTCTCCTGCAAAAGGAGCCGAAGAAGGAGATAACAAACCACTCTAGTATCTTTTCCAAGAAAACCTCAAAATGAGATCACAAAGATTTGGAAAAAGTTGAAATGTCTGAATGCATATTTAATCAGTTGCTTATCTTGTTATGTTCTGTACCGTGCTACTCCAGTCCACGTGTAGTACTGTGTTCTGCTCTAACACATTTTCTTTTTAGGAAGGCCATTGATAGAAGCAGCATGGTACAATACAGTCCTGGGATTTAGAGTTGGAGGGCTTGAATTCAAGTCCCAATTCTGCTGCTTTTGACTTTGATGAGCTTGAGCAAAACATCTTTCTTTATCTCATTTTCTTCATCTGTAAAACAAGAAGCTGAACTAAATGGCCCCTTTTTAGTACCTTCTAACTCTGAGTGGTGATCCTGTGATTCTAAGTTAGAAAATATCAAGAATGTCAGGAAGCTGTTGGGAGCCCCAAAGACTATGTACCCATTAAGAGAATTTAAAGAAAGTCAAGATGTTTAACTTGTAGAAGACAAGATTTCAGTGGGACATGATAGATATTTGCTGTTGTGTGAAAAACTGATAAGATTTATTGCAATTAACACTACTACCCCCCAGAGAAAGAGGACAGAACTAGGAACAATGGGCAAAAATTGGAAAGAGGTAGATTTCAGCTTAATACAAAGAAACACTTCTAACAATTATAACTACCCAAAATGCAATGGAATGCCTTGAAAGGTAGTTGTTCCCCCTTCCTTAAGGCCCTCAATAGAAGTGTGAGTGACAATTAATTGGCAATGTTTTGGAAGAGATTCCTATCTAAATACAGACAAGAAGGTCCTCAAGATCTCTTTTATTTTTGAGATTCTGAATGATATCCCGCATTTTGTTTTTCATTTGTCCCAAGTCCCAGAAATTGGAAAATGAGAAGTAAATTAAAATTTATAAAATTTAGATGTGGAGTAATGTCATATAACCCTTTTCTTTTAGAGATAAGGAAGCTGAGACCCAGAGGAGTCAAATAGTTTCCCCAAAGTCATGCATTTTAGCACTTCTCATGGTCATTTTTTCATGGAGTCAAACTGTTAACCATCTTCAAGCCTACTCACCAATCTCTGCTATTTATTACAGCATGTTTTTTAAATTTGTTTTTTCCATCTTAGTATAACATTTAATGATGATTATCATTCCCCCCACCCTCCCAGTCCATCTTCTCTCTCATCCTTCCTCCTGCTCCTTGCCTTCTCTTCTTTAATGTAATTTAGTAGACATTTATTAATTACTTATTATATGCAAAGTGCTGTAGGAGACTTAAAGAAAACACAACCTTTGCCTTTAAGTTCAGTCTGTAGGAATGGAATAATATATGCATAAATAACTATAATATAAAATAGAACATGGTAGGTCTGCATAAAAGACGTATGAACCCAGGTACTGAAAGAAAAGGTGATCTTAGTAAATATATATCTTTCTGCTTCACTTTGCCAAATGTTCCCTTTCTGGGTCTACATGGGATCGTTCCCCACTCATGAAACCATCCCTCCTACATATCTGTCAAATCTCATTGTCTCTTCTTTGTCCAATCCCTCCCTGGAAAAATCTTGGAATAAAGAGCATCTGTAGATGACTGGTTTTCCAGATATACCTAATTTTACCTAAGTTCTGGATCTTCTGGGCCATCAAGTTAGCTCGGATCTTCCATAGTTCTTGCCTAGTTTGTTTCAAGGAGCCTCCCTTACCACATTTCTCTCTTCCTGTCTATTGGGTATGTCCTTTGCCAAGTGGAATCTTCTTAAAGCAAATATCTCTCTTCTCAGGTATCATGAGTAAGTTCTCATTGTCTAACAAATAATTATCACTACCTAACTAGTTTCAAGGCCTCCATACTCTGGCCTCAATGTATCTTTCCAATCTTTTGTTCCATTTATCGTTCTATGCTCTTGTCAAACTGGATTTGAAAAGGCATTCTTCTCTCCCTAAGTCTTTTGTACTTTTATATTATCATAATAAAATGTGAAAAAGTGTTAGTTAAAAAGTTTCACATACATATGTGGAAATTATTATCATGGGGTATTGTATAAAGCAAACTTGACTGTTACATGGCAAGGGCCAGTAAAGTTGATTTCTTCAATAAGCACATTTGTTTTTATATTTACATTTCGGAAATGTCTGTACATCTTGATAGTAGTTGATGCTGTTTAATGCCATCCTTTTGTGCTTAGAACTACAAATGGAAATCTAAACTTGACTGGTTTTAGTTGTGTTCATCAATTTTCCACTTTCAGTTTCTTTCTTCCTTCCTTTCCTTCTTACCTCAAATGTGGTTCAATAGAAAAGTCAATGATTCTGTAGTCAGAAGACATGAATTCAGATTGACCATCATCATTACCTATGATCACATTAGGTAAGCTTCTGCTTATCTAATCCCTAAAATGATTAAAATGATTCTTAGTTCAAAATCTGTCTCTATGTTATTGCTTTTCCCCATTTCCAAAATAATTCTGCTTTCAATCTCATCTCAAATTCCAACTTCTTCATG
The DNA here is from genome assembly GCF_016432865.1 of Antechinus flavipes. NCBI lineage: Eukaryota > Metazoa > Chordata > Mammalia > Dasyuromorphia > Dasyuridae > Antechinus > Antechinus flavipes. The sequence continues at coordinate 79,111,068 of NC_067400.1, read as the reverse complement.
TGGCCTTTTCTGATTGCCTAACTATATACAATTCTTCTCTTTTCTATACAATCATAATATTTGGGAGGAACAAGGAAATATATATGAAAAGCTTTGCAATATTTAAAGTACTATGTTAAGTCAAGGAAAGTCAACAAGCATTTAGTTAACCTCTTTTATATGCTAGGACACTGTTATTATGAGGTGGTACAGTACAAAGCCCCAGGCCTGGAGTCATTTAGACTCATATTCCTGAATTTAAATCAGGCTTCAAACATTTACTAACTGTGTGACCCTGGACAAATTTAACTTTATATACCTCAGTTTCCTCATCTATAAAATGAGCTAGAGAAGAAAATGGCAAACTACTCTAGTATCACTGCCAAGAAAACCCCAAATGGGGTCAAGAAAAGTTGGGATCACTGATATAAATGAACAACAGTCTGTCTTGTGATTCTGTCATCTGCTGTCAAGGTTCCTTGAAGGCAGGAATAGTCTTTTGCCTCTTTTTATCTTCTCATGGCATCTATCATAGAGACTTGCATAAGTAGATATACAAGTGAGATAAACTTTTCACATATTCGTTTGTTTCTTGATTCAATGTGATCACTTCCAAACATAGACTAATTTCTTTTCCATGCTGTAAAAGCTGGCCAAGTTAGGGCAGAAAAAGACCCAGAGGAGTCAGGAGCTAAATCATAGAATGATAGTGGCAACAACAGCAATAATACCAATAGCACTCCAAAGTTGGCAGAGCATTTTATATATTGTTGTCTTGTACAACAGCTTCATATGCCAGTCAGGCCCGATTCAGGCTAATCCTGTGGATCAGAACAAGTCAAGAGATTCATGGACCACATAACATTTATAAAAGTAGTTTCTTTCCTAATCAAAGCATGAAAAGGATTTTTAGCAAATATAGATTGTTGGTTGGTTGAATTGGATACAGCTTCCTTCCAATGAGATAAAATTGGTAAAGCACTTAGTACAGTGTCTAGCATATAATAGGTGCTTAATAAATGTTTATTGGATTCTTCCTTTCTTCACCTCTGGGATTGCCATATTAGTAAGTCTCTTGGAAGTATGTGTTAGTTCTCATGACCTGGATCAATTAAGTCTCAAGAACAGTTCTCTTGAATTTTTAGGGCAGCAAGGTGGCTCAGTGAATAAAGAACCTGATGGGAAGTCTGAAAGATTCATCTTCCTGAGTTCAGATCTGGCCTCACATACTAACAAGCTGAATGATTCTGGGCAAATCATTTAACTGTTTACCTCAGTTTCCTCATCTATAAAACAGGCTAGAGAAGAAATAGCAAACCATTTTAGTATCTTTGCCAAGAATACCCCAAACGGGGTCACATAAGGTTGGACAGGACTAAAAAGGATCATGAAATTGGGACAGGGAAAGGCTAGGAAGGTCTGGAACCATCTATCCCACCCCCATTGTTTTAGAGATGAGGAAATTAAAAGTCCAATTTACATATGCCCAGAGGAGGGATGTGACCCTAGTTCTTCTGCCTCTAAAGCAATGTTTTCCATAATACCAAACTGCTTTTTATTAGAGAAAAGCTACTTTATGTGGCCAGGATCTTCCACTCTTGTTATTAGTGGTAAATACTGCTAATTTACTACTAATTAGTGATTAGTTAGTAGTTAATGCTGCTCTTCCCACAATTTACCATCCTGTTGTGGCATTTGCTTGGCAGACTTCTAGACCACATCACCGTACCTGCTGCATAAATCTATTCTGTATCCTGCCACACTTAAAAGTAACTTTACAAAATCAAGTCCTAAATGTCTTATGTCCTTATTTCATAATGCAGGCTTACTTGCTTACCAACATCGCTTGTATTCTCTATGAATCTTTGATCCCAAGTTTTCCGCAGCAAGAATTGGTTGATAATTATATTCTTCTCATATCTTAATAAAGTGTATACTGAGCTTTCTTCTGTACTTAGAAACAGTGATACTGTTGTCCCTAGGATACAGGGATTATAATAATACCAAAGACAATTTTACCCTCCCCAAATCTGATTATATGATTTTAGAAATTATTCATGGGAATTAAGGGCTAGATATGGGTACCTTATCTTAAACATTTTATTCCTCTATCTAGAAAAGAATTCAAAATCAAATTCTTTTCTTCTATCAGGGGAGAAAAATGTTACTGCAGAGGGAAAATTATACTGGAGCAGGATTGATCAATCGATTTTCCTCCCCAACTACTTGATTAAATTAATGGATATAAAGGAACATAATGTAGACAATGAAGTGTGAGGCTTTTCTTTTTACAGACTTGTGATTGGTTGCATTTATAATTTGTAAAAAGGTGAAACTTTGAGTGGTCACACCTGGAGTAACATACACAAATAAAGGTTGTGAAATTGGGAGGGGTCCAGTAGGGGGTGCTATAAAAACAACAGATCTTCACATTTTTAGATTAAAAGAGCTATCTGGTGTTTCTGCTTTGTGAAAAATAAGGAAATATAAGAATGGAAATAATACCATCAGAATTCATCCCTTCAAAATGGTAAGCTCTGGTAGTGTCTGAAACCTAGCTTTGAAAATAAGCCAATGACTCTTCCATGACCATGAAATGAAATAATGAAACATTTGGATAATTAGGGTCCAAGACTAAAGATCTTAGGCAAAAAACAAACAAATAATCAAATGATATGTTCTTTTACATTGACATTCCTTCTTATTAAAAAATCAGAATCTTCTGAAAAGATCCCAGGACATTTGTAAAGCCAATTGCAGATACTTTCCAACTGGATTCAATTGTATATAATCTTGAGCTCATTCAGAGAGCTCTTCTCTTAGACATCAAATTTGGATCATTAAATCCTATGGCATCCACTTTCTGTAACTCTCTTACCTTTATAAAGGAGAATTTAGGAAATATTCCCACCATCTAATAGGATAAAAAAAAAAAAAACTTAGTAAACCTCCCCTACTTTTTCACTTGCTAAAGTGGTGCCCATGACTTTGGCATTATCTTTCCCTAACCCCATCCCCATCATCACATGTTAATAACAAAAGTGCTATCAGACTCTTTTCTCTCCCTTCTTCCCTCCCTCTTCTTTCCTTCCTCTCTCTTTCCCTCCCTCCTTCTCTGTCTCTGTCTCTCTTCCTTCTCTGTCTGTCTCTGTGTCTGCTTTCTGTCTATCTCTCTGTCTCCCTCTGTCTGTCTGTCTGTCTGTCTCTCTCTCTCTCTCTCTCTTTCTTTCTCTCTCTCTTTCTCTTACTGTCTCTTTCACTCTCTCTTATGTTTGGAATGGGACAGGAGTTTGTAATTTCAGAACAGAAGCACAAGTGAGATGTGTATTTGGCAACTTGTCTCCTTAAGTAGATCTTCTCCCCACCCCCATCTCCAATTGCTCAGTAATTGTCACCTCTTTTTAAATTCCAGAGAAATGTTATGAAAGAAAATCTGAAAATGGTCACGTCTACATCTGAACTTTATCCCCACTCAAATCTTCTACCAACTGCCAGGGCCCCCTCCTCATAATACAAAGGAAACCAGAGTGGTGAAAGTTAGAAATTTTTCCACTCTTTTTTGTAACACAGGTCATCAAATGATCATTATATTTTATAGTTCTGTAAAGTCTATAGAAGTTGAAGCTATGTAATATACATTGCAGAGTGTTCTCCTAATCCTGGTCGACCACATTCGTGCCTGGACCAGGGGATAAAGGCCTGGTAACTGGAAACCTGACACTATAGGAATTCCAAACACAACTTCAAACTGAAAACAGTGCTCTCTATCTCGCTCTCTCTCTCGCTCTCTCTCTCTCTCGCTCTCTCTCTCTCTCTCTTCTCCCTCTCTCTCTTCTCCCTCTCTCCTTTTCCCTCTTTCTCTCTCCCCCCCTCCTCCCATGGCATGTTTTACTTGAGAGCCTGAGATTGTATTAGTTTACATTATCTGATTTTTTTTTAAGCTTTGCATTATTTGGAAAAGAACGGGAGCAGAAAGCACCTCTTCAAGCTCAAGCCCTAAAGAATCTATGGCTGATGTATTTGTGGTGGGTTTGTGTCATGAGCTCTTCGCCCCTGTTGAGAGCTGTAGTAGCTTATACAGATGGTAGCAAGGGTTTCATTTACCTACCACTTGTGCACCAAATTTGATTCTCAAAAACTATGTGCCTCCTCACCAATTTTTAATCTTTCTTTTTTAAAAAAAAAAAGTGTTATAGTTTAAAGATCTGTTTGATATTTGCCTCATTTCTTTCTGTGTACACAGACTTTGTAAGACTCAAAAGAGCTCTAGTCTGCTACTCAGGAGTTTTGCAAGTAATGACTTTAATGCTGTATCCTGGGAAGGAAAATATCTACCTTTCCTTTTACTTGTCAATCATTTCTGGCTTTTTAACTCTCATATTTTGTGTCCCTTTTGAGTTTCCTCCAGCTGGTCTCTTTTCCCTTCATTATTTCCCAACTCACTAACTTTCCTCCATCCTTCTCAAAGAGCAACTTATTGAGATATCCAGGATATATCTAGGGCCACTAGATATCACTTTAAGCCGTCGGAGAATTCTAGAGAATCTTAAGTGTCTGAATTTGGAATTCTGACACCAGCACCTGATTGTCAGTGCTGAAGCTTTCTGATACAATTTGTAAGATTCTTGCTCTTTACATTACATTTGATAAAAATCTGAATCAAATGACTAAACTTACAACAAAATATATAAATAGACTAACATAGTATCATAATAAAATTATATTCATGAATGGCTACAACTGCCCTGTAACCTTGTATCCAGTTCATTCTGATTGACTTGTGGATTCAATGTAGCATCATTTTTCCCGAGTGCCTCTTAGAATGTCAGTGGTGATAGATCTTAAAAAACCATAGGACTTTATTTGTTCTTTCATCTTGAAAAAACTCTCCCTCCCTAACCCGTCTGACACACAACTGTTAAAGTGAGTTTTCTAAAGCATCGGCCTAAGTATATCATTGCCTTGCTCGATAAACTGCTATGGCTCCTTGTTGCCTACAGAATCAAATTCAGTCTCTCCCTTTGAGTATTTAAAGCCCTTCAGTCTTGCTTCAACCTGTCTTCATTGACTTATTACTCCACACTCTTCTCAGTTACTATGTAGTTTAGCCTACCTTTGTTTCTATTTCTCACCTATAACATTCCAGCTCCTATATCCATCACCTGGTCCAAGCTCTTCTCCAGGCCTGGAATTCACTCTCTCTTTACCTTTACTTTTTAGAATGCTTATCTTCTTTGAAGCATAGTTCTAGTATCACCTCCTACATGAGTTCTTTCCTAATTCCCCTAGTTGAGGGAGGGGGGAAAGAGAGCTTTTCTTCCACCCCCCAAATTACCCTGCATTATTTTATTTTGTGAGGTGCTTGTTGTTTCATGCTATAGAATGCCAAGTGCTTGAAAATAGGAATACATCTTTGTCTTTCTATCCTGAATAATTAATATATAATAAACACTGGTGAATTGACTGATTAATTGGTCCTTCTGCCTATCAGAAAGGGGAAGAGTCTTGGGCATGATATTTTCCAAAGAAAACAAACATTCCTCCCCCTCCATCCTTTCAGAAATGACTGTGATATCCTTGTGAGATTTTAAATGGAAAGGGTTTTTTTATTCTTTTGGAAAAATAATATCATGCATAGATAGAACTCACAAGGTCACATGAAAAATGAGATGTCTTAAAATAGTGATGCATTCTCTATTTGGATCGTTGTTTTAATCAAAATCTCCAGAGGAGGTTGCTCCTGGATTTCTCACTGTAGATACAAAGCATGCAGTGTCTCCATGATCAGTTATTTATGATGGCCTAGAATAGTATTGGTTTATATGTTTATCCACAAAAGTAAGGTTCCAGACCAATAAAGAAACCGCTGAAAGGGGATGTTTAAGATGAGCAGATCCATCATTTAATCTCCCTCTTCTTCCTTTATCTTTTGCCAAAATCCTGTAATTATTAAGGGTAGAGTTCCTCCTCCCCTCCAGGTTTAAACATTGCTTTTAAAAAACTAAGAAATATGCTTCAAAGAGATCAGTGACAAAAAGGAAGGGTCCCTTCTACACCAAAATATTTATGAGCATTCTGTGATAAGAAAGAACTGAAATATAGTAGATGTCCATTGGTAAGAGAATTCCTGCACCAATTTTAATATGTGAATGTGATGTGATATTAAGTATAGTGCTCTTGATTACTAAGTACATAAGAAATTATAAACATGACATATACCAAGAAGCAAGGAAAATTTTATATGTTCATATAAAACATCATAAAGCAAAGTAAAGTAAGGAGGATCAGGAAAACAGTATATACAATGATTTCAAAAAAATAAATGCAATTAGAAGACTTTTCCCCCCTTCTTTGCAGAGGTGGGGAAATGTAGATGTGAATGACGATTGATATCAGATCTTTTTCAGTATGTTGGCTAGTTTTGTTGAACTGTGTTTTCTATTTTCTTTATTATAAGGTTTGGCTCTTTGGAATGGGGAAGGGGAGCTAAACTTTGAGGAATCTAGGTGATATAAAGACAAAATATATCAATAAAATTTTACTTAAAAAAAAAGAAAGTAAGTAAATGCAAGGGACAGCTAGATAGCACAGTACAAAGAACATTAGCCTTGGAGTCAGAAAAACTTGAGTTCAAATTTAGCCTCAGAAACTTACTGACCGTGGACAGGTCCCTTAATCCTATTGCCCCCAAAAAATAATAAATAGAAAAAAAACTAAATGCTATGAAATTATAATGATCAAGATTGATCCTAAATAAGAGTTATAAGATGACCAGCACCTCCCTGTGCATTTTATAGAAGTAGGGGACCATAGGTGTGATCCTGAATATAATGGTAGACTTTTTTTTTAATCTTGCTTGGTTTTATGGAACTTTTTTCTTCCTTTCTTCATTTTTTCATATTTTTTGAAAATAGTGGGAAATACAGAAGCAAAAATTGCATAGTGATATATATATAATTATATATAATATTGATAAAATTATTTTTAAAAAGAACAATAATGTGGACAGGCACTTAGAAATTTCTCTTTGCTCAGAAAAAATGTATCTAGTAGGTTAAAGAAAATATTTGTAGAAAGTTTCCAAGCAAGAAAGTCCTATGAGTGTCAAAGACCTCAAAGGGAGAAATATTCAGTATCTTTAGCACTTTGAAACATTAAATCTGTGTGTTTTCATAGGCCAACTTATTGTTTTTCTTTTCTCCCCAAAAGATAACTGTTATGATGGATTTTACAGAATAATATGGTTTCCATTATTTTTGTTCTTGACAAAGAACAGCCACCTCACTCTTGGTTTCTGCCACATGTAAGCACAAGTCTCAGTCATAAAGTTTCCCCTCCAAGGAAACTGGGAATGGGATCATGAAATCATCTCGGGCTCTGCCCTGTCTGCCCATAGAAAAATGAAACCTCACTTTTCCCTTCTGTGAAAGTTGGGCCCTGTCACAACAATGAGGTGTGTGAGAAGAGACACCAATTGTCTTCAGTGCCTGCAGAGAGTCCGGACTGTATCTCGGAGGGTGGCTTCCGCCCCTTCAGCACTTCGTCTGGCTTGTCTCACCAAAAAAACAACCCAGAGTGCCTGTCTTTTATAATGTGCTGTTTTAACAGAGAAGAGTCTCGAGGGAGAGAACAGGACCCTAAAAGTCCAAGGCCTGGAATTCCTCCTTTCTCTCTTTCCATTTTAAACAGGAAACATTCACACTAAGAGGCTCCAGAGGGAGAGTTTGGTTGTGTGTTCATTTTGAGGCAGATAATATTTGTGAGTTGTGTCGTATGTCAGTGATTTACCCTGTGGGCTTAAAGTGAGTGCAGGAAAACCACGTTTCACTTCATGCAGAGAAAGTTCTTCAGGGGAGTTGGGGAGGAAACACAGGTTAAGGCCTTATTTTTTTTCTAAGTGTTTTGGAAATCTCCAACATGGACTAAAAGAAAAATTGGAGCTGGTCAGGGAAAGACTCAAATTCTGAGATGAAAGAGTTGATGGATACTGAAAACATTCTCAAATGAAATAGACTTCAAACAGAAAAGAGAGATGAAATAGTAATCCTGTTTCCCTCAGACCATCAGCAACAGATGAGATATTTGTATCTTGTGTACCAAGGGAGTTGGATGCCCAAAGTGTTATGGAATAAAACTCCACAGAAATGACATCTCCAAGAGACCTTTCTGGATTGGGCACAACCTTTCCCCTCAGATGTCACACAGCATTTTGTTTTGTAGCCCTCTAAATGAAGGAATTCTTATCCTTGTTAATGTCATGGACCCCTTTGACAGTCTAGAGAAACTTGTGGACCCTCCTCAAAATAATTTTTTAAATTTATAATAAAAGGAAATGTACTTTTTTAGGGTGAAATTAGAAAAAATTGGGGGAGTATTTTTTCCTTTCAAGTTCAAGTCTTCCCCCCACTCCTGAAATCTCTTTATTCTCATAAGAACTTCTGCAACAATGTAATAACTGTTTAATGATCTTTTTATTCTATGACACCGAAACCTTGATGTTTCATCATTTCATAGATATTGATCTGGAATTTCAGTTCTCTGATTTTGCACATGAGCAAACTAAGAATATTTATCATTATGTGACATAATATTTGTTTTCAGCTATCTCTCCTTAGCATCTTATATCATCTGCTGACCTCTAGATAATATAGTACTTATATTTGTTAGTTGGAAAATTGGTTAGAAAATTGAAAGATCTGAGTTCAAAACCAGTCTCATTTACTTATTACCTGTAAGAGAGAGAGAGAGAGAGAGAGAGAGAGAGAGAGAGAGAGAGAGAGAGAGAGAGAGATAATTCATATGTAGATATAGATAGATAATAGACACTGATCACAGAGATGATGGATGTTGAATGAATGAAAAGATGGATATGGATAATTAATATGTAGGTATAGAGAGATGATAGACACTGATCACAGAAATGGATTGATGGACAAATGGATATGGATAATTAATATGTAAATATAGCTAGATGATAGACAATATTCATAGAGATGGATGTATGGATATATTTAGTTAACATGTAGATGTAGATAGATGAGAGACAGTGATCAGAGAGATAGATGGATGGATACAATAGGTGATATATAGATATAGATAGATGATAGATACTGATCACAGATGGGTGGATAAATGCATAGATGCATATGGATAGATGATAGACAATGATCACAGAGATGGATGGATAGATGTAGATAGATACTGTGTAGATATAGGAACATGATAAACTGATGATAGAGATGAATAGATAACCAGGCAGATTAATGTATTATGGGGGAGGGGGGTGAGGGGGAACCCACTGGATTTGGAGGCTGAAATTCTGGATTCAAGTCCTAAGTCCTCCTGTTAGTCTTTGGACAAGTTGCCTTCATCTCCCTAAGCCAAGCTGGTTTCTCACTACATATCATATGACTTCTGTGTTCTACTTCATGGAGTTCTTATGAGGATCAAGTGAGATATAGTTAAAATGCTTTGTAAATTATAAAGAGCTATAAAAATATCAGCTAAAAGCAATGGATGGAGCTCTGGACCTGGAGTAAAGAAGACCCAAATTCAAACCCAGACTCAGACACTTACGATGTAACCCTGAGCAAGGGACTTAATCTCTATCTGATTCAATTTTCCCACTTATAAAATGGGTATGATAATAGCACCTCCTTCCCAGGATCATTGTAAGAATAAAGTGAGACAATATTTGTAAAGTGCTTTGCAAAGCTTAAAGATATTGTTATTACTGCTTTTGGGAGGCATTTTAAAGTAAATCAACACAAAAATTTTACTAAATAATGGTACCTTGTGATGACCGCATATTTTAAAATCAGCTGGAGTCAGGAATTCAGGTTAAGGAAAATCTTCAATCTTTATTCTTTTTGAGGTCAGCAGTCTCTTGCCGCTTCTCTCTCTGCCCCTCTGCCTCCACCCACCAAAATCGTCATTGCCTATACAACACATCAGGACTTGCACAAAGAGTGGGCAGGGGCCATTCTTTCTTCAAACATATATATTAATAGAGTATGGTCCAATTACTATTTAGCCTCACGTGCTTGGGACCTCAGTGCATCAACTCGAACTTCAGCCCATAACAGTACCTGCTCTGATTCATGTAAGAGTGACAATATTAACTAGTGGGTAAAGGATCAGGCTTAAAGTCAGGCTTAAAAACACCTAGGTTCAGGCAGAGTATTAGAGAGATTCGAATGCTGGTTTGAAGACAGGAAGATCAGAGTTGGAATGCCTTTTCAGACAACTATCTGTAAAACCCTAGGCAAGTCATTTAACTTTTTAGGCCTTAATTCCTCCATAAGTAAAGTGAAGGGATTAGATTTGATGACTTTTAAAGTCCCTTTTAGCTTTAACCAATTAAATGACTGGATCAAGGTCTCATGGCAATGAAAAAGAGTCATTGAGACCTTGATCCAGTCATTTAATTGCTCAGTGCCTCAGGGAACTCTCTAAAGCTGGGATTTCCAGTCTGCTTTGGTAGAGGGAACTCCCACCCTGGGAGTTCTCTGCAAGTCTGAAAATGCAACCCTGAACCAAATGTTTAATGAATGTAAAACAGTTTACTCTGGTTTGCTGACAACTGTCCCAAGTTAAATGGGACATGGCAGGAGCATCAATCATCATGATGCCTGGTAGGATAAAGACATAGGAATATAGAAGGGGGGCTTCCCCAGTGCATTTGTAGAGCTGTATTCACATGCTCACATGTTACTTGTCACAGGCACCAGAGCTTGTCAAATCCTCATTGATTCAGGAAACTCACAGAGCTGTTTTACCATGAGCCTCCACAACTTCTAGGGTGTTTTCTTCCCCATCTGGCAGCTGGTTGAATTAACCACAGCTACTGTCTTCTTCCATCCGAGCCCTTCCCTTTAGGAGCTCCAGCCTTTTTGAGTACTGAAGTTAAAAGAGCTTGGCAGACTGATGTGTTTAAGTTGCTGTTTTTGTTTTCTTAAACAGAAAAGAGGAGGGGGAAAATGGCAGGTGGGAAGGAGCAGGAAGGTGTGAATATCTTTGCACAGAAGGTTTATGAGATTGGCAAAGCTGCAAACTTAACTCATCTGTTTATCCCCGGGCTAGATAAGATGCAGTCATCTGCACTTTGTTTAAAGACTTTCTGCTCTTATTACAGCAAATGGAATAGGAGAAGCGTACTGTCTTCCAGTGGGAAGATGAGTAGAGGCTGCAGAAGAAAGAAGTCCCTCTGTGTTCACTTCCCACTTGCCTTAGATCTTTAGCAATTATGCACATTGAAGAGTGTGGAACTTGCAGCTGGCTTGGTTCTTACCAGGCAGTTAAGTAGTTTTAGAATGTCTAGAATGAAATGTGGCAATGTCTCTTACCCAAAAGCTGTAATTTAATATCACTGGTTTCCATATATAATTTTTAAAAGTTTGGGCCCATTCTCCCTGGTGCTAGAGTCCTAAGGGGAAGTCCCAGGGGAACATGGAGGCTGCTAGGAATGGCTTCCAGAATTGGCCAATTCCAAGATTAAGACCATTGAACTGCCAGCACCAAATCTAGAAAAGGAATGGAGGCAGACAGATATCCCCTTTCATGTCTTCTCACCATTCACAGGTTTCTGTGAAAGAGATCAAATTAAGTCTAGATCCTAAAATTAGAAAGACCTGGTTTCAAATCCTGCCTCAAATACTAATCGTATGACTTACTAGCTGTGACTTTGGGCAAGTCACTTAACCTTAGTGTCAATTTCCTCATCTGTATAATGGGAATAATAAGAGCACCTTCCTCAAAAGTGTTGTTATGACTTGTTGTTCAGTCAAGTTTTATTCTTCATGACCCTCTAGACCATAGCACACTAGATTCTTCTATCTTCTACTGCCTCTCAAAGTCTGTCCAAGTACATGTTTGTTTTTTCCATAATATTATTTATCCTACTCATCCACTGTCATCCCCTTCTCCTTTTGCCTTCAATCTTTCCCAATATCAGGGACTTTTCCAATGAGTCCCTTCTCTTCTCAAAGTAATTAAGCTTCAGCTTCATATTTGAACTTCCAGTAAATAGCTTGAATTAATTTCTTTAAGTATTGAATAATTTGACCTCTTTGCTGTCCAAGAGACTTTCAAAAGTCTTTTCTGGTATCGTGATTTGAAACCTCAAATGTATTAGTGTATGCAACTATGAAGAATTTGCAAATATTAAACTGACATATAAAAGTCAGTTATGATTGTCATCACAGGATTTAGACTTTGGAGAGACCTTCAAGTTCATCCAATCTAGGGTTTCTCAACTGAAAGACTCTAGAGTCTGTGGATAGATTTCAAAGATTTTGGATGGGGGAAAAATTATATCCCCATTTCAGGACAATTAATTTTCCCAAGTCTTTTGTGCATTTTAATAAGTTATTCTGAGAAGAGGTACTTCACTACACTACTAAAAAGTTCCAAGTTATAATTTTTTTTAAGTTAAGAATATATGATCTGGTTTAACTCCCTCAGTTTACAAATGAACTTCAGTATTTGACCTTCCAGTGAATAGTCTGAATTAATTTCTTTAACTATTGATTGATGTGACCTCCTTGCTGTCCAAATGACTTTCTTTTTCTTTTTTTTACAATGTTTAGTATTTATTACATAGGCTTTTAAAATATAATAATAACTTTTTTATTTTTCAAAGTACATGCAAAGATAGTTTTTAACATGCACCCTTGCAAAACTTTGTGTTCCAAATTTTTCTCCCTCTTTTCCTCCCTTTCCCTAGACAGCAGTAATCCAATAAAGGTGCAATTCTTCTAAATATATTCCCATATTCCCACAAGCTTACAAGAAACATCAAAGGGAAAAATGAGTAAGAGAAAAAACAAGCAAACAAACAACAACAAAGGTGGAAATACTATGCTGTGATCCACATTCAGTCTCCATAGTCTTCTCTCTAGATGTGAATGGCTCTGTTACAAATCTTTTTGGAACTGACCTAAATCACCTCATTGTTGAAAAGAACCAAGTCCATCACAGTTGATCACCACATCTTCTTGTCATGTGTACAATGTTCGCTTGGTTCTGCTCAATTCACTCAGCATCAGTTCACGTCTTTCCAAACCAAATGACTTTCAGAAGGCTTTGAAACATCAAATGTAATAGTGTATGCAGCTATGAAGAATTTGCACATTAAGCTGTTGTATTAAACCGAGACCTAGTGAGGTTATTTCTTGCATAAAGTGGACTTAAGTAGTAGAGAATACAGTCTGAATTTGAGTTCATGACAAGTCCTCTGGCATGTTGGACTTTGGGTCACTTAGGACATGGAAATTCTCCAGCCTCTTAAATCGTTTTGTATGGAACCATGGCTTTTTTCCCCCTAATATATGTTTTTGTTTTCTCCCTCTAGACGAGGACCTACAGAGCCAGCAGATTATCTAACAGGACCTCGGTTGATATACAAGGAAAGACAACTTCCTTATTATCCAGGAATGCAACCCATTCATCCTCCTAAAGGAAGTTATCCCCGTGTCCAGGATGTGAGGCTACCAGAACTTCACTATCCTCAATACTATCCACCCCCTCCAGCTACCCACCACAAAGGACCTTTCCGACAAGATGTTCCACCTTCACCACCTCAACACCCCAAAGTGCCAGCATATCATGAAATAGGCAAAATGGGACAGCGGGCAGCCAGCCCAGAACAATACCCATATAGAGCCCAGGATCCCCGGCAGAAAAATCCCATGACTGCAGCCGTTTAGCGGGACACCGCCAAGATCAGCACATCTAGGAAAAAAAGACTTCTGAAATTGCCTTCTTCTTTTTTTCTCTCAGTCCCCCAAAGTCATCCTAGCTATGAAATTATCCATGAACTGGAACCATTCTTTCTGCTGCAGGTACAGATTAGGTTCTTCTCGCTGAGGAAATCACTTAAGGCCAATCAGAAGGGTGAAAAAGGAAGGTACAATATGTCTGATCAGGCCATGAAAACAGTGGTACTGTACATTAAAATGCTTTTAAACCAGTTAAACTCAGAGCAGAAGTGGTAGCTAAAAAGTAAATAACATCTTTAGACACACTAAGTGGAATATCCCAGGGCTAAATAATATGCACCACTGGACCTTTCCACACATATGGGCACACGGGAGCACGCACACACACACACACACACACACACACATACATACACACACACACACACACACACACACACACACACACACACACACAAAACAGTCCCTCTGTTAAAGATTACTGCCAATGTTAAGACAGTCTCTGCTACAGATCTTTGGCTATTTGGGAGCCAAGCAACAGCAGGCTTTTTACAATCAGAAAGCCAGTTCCTAAGGCCACAGTGTATACAAGACTGCTAATTTGGTGCACCTGGTGTGAGTTATTATTTTAGCAAAATAAGAACAGAAAAAAATAAGAAAAAGCAAAAGTGGCCCCTCAAAAGTTCTCTGTCAGAAAAAGACAGTATTTATCTATCAGGGTACTAGTACTATCCATCTGATTGAATATTTCAAACTGTCCCTGCCAGCCATGAAGGTATTTGGTAAGCCTGAATGTACAATAGAAATGGGGGCCTTGGTTACATTTCCCCTGTTTTCCCTATTGAACAGGGAAATTCAACATCAGGCCTCAGAAGGAATCCTGAGAACCAGTGAGAGCTGCTGAGAGGCTGGTATTTCAAGGACCAATCAATCATTGTGAAAGGAGTGGGGTCTTGTCACATGCAGCCTAAAGCTATATTCCACAAGGACATGCTTATTCTCTCCTAGATGGAGGAGCCTGGGAGCCAGCAGGAGGGCCAGAGTTGACCTGGTCTTTCCCCTTCCTTTCCGCCTTTTTCTGGCCACAATATCAGAGAGGCCCCAGATCTCAGAAGCAGTCCCAGGTTTCCAACCTGTAATTATTTAGCTGCCGGTTCTATTTTAAGGTTTCCACTTCTATAGATAATCCTCAATTGGGAAGGAAGAGAACCCTCTTGTTGGGCCTCCCAGGATTCAATGCCCTAGAGGTGCCAATTCAGTAATAAGTGCCAAACAATCCCCATTTGCACTACAGGGAGCTAAATGCCAACCACAACTGGGAGGAACCTTTTTGGGGACTTTAAAACAAAATGGACTAGGGCGTGGTGGACAAACAGTATGTGTTCAGTAAGGCTGTGCTCTGATGTGAGTTTTGCTTTGTTTTGTTTTGAATTTGTGTGTGTGTGTTAAGCAGAAGAGGGGGTAGAATGTAGGAAAACACAGTTTTGAAGAACTAACTTTTAAAGGCAAATATAAAAGTTAGCATAGGAGTTTTGTGTTTGAGAAGGAAGAAAATGAGAAGGGAGAGATGGGGGGGGGGGGTATGAAGAGACAATAAACCAGGGTTATCTTTATCTGTGAATTCTTCGTAACAGCAAATAAAACTGCAGGAAGGATCCTGGTATAGACAGGGTGTGACAAGGCCAGAGATTTAGAACTAACTTTCTTCAGTTTCCCTAAGAATAAGCATGATGCTCCTGGCAGGTCAATAGAAATCCCATAATGTCAGATCTAAAGGAAATCCATCTGAAAAATGAAAAATCTAAGACTCAGAGAGGGACAAGCGATGGAGGCTATGCAGGTTAGAAATGACGGTCAGAATTTGAACATGGATCTGTCATGAAATTCAGGACTCTCCACTGTACAACTAAGACTTGGATTCCAATGTCTCACAACTTAACTTGTTTGACTACAAAGTAAATAGTAGGAAAGGGATCTTAAACCTTTAAAAATGAAATTTTAAAAAATCTTTCAAAGGCTTTAAGAAGGATAAATCAATTGCAATTCCTTTGAACTCCATGACCATTTTCTGCTTATGAATGGACAATTCAAAGATTGTAACTAGACCTAAATGAGAAAGCAAACAAAGAGCTGTTTGAGGAACATTCAAAACCTAGAGGCAGAATATTTTGTCTGGATTTGGGCATCTTAAAAAGACTCTTCAGAGTATTTATTGTTTAAAAAAAGGGGGGTGGGGGTGTCTAGAAGGTCATCTTCAGCCACTGCCCTTGTTTAAAATGGAGGAGCTTAAGATGATTCATTAAATTAAAATACTACAGATTGCTAAGGGTCCATCTATCCCAGATTAATATTTCCTCACTCCAATGTATCTTCAATGTCATTGATTTAGGTGTCCATGAAGGTCATAATCCATCTTTACCTTCTAGTCCATGGTTTCCCAAACATCTTCCACAGGTCATCGACACAACATAATGAGAGCCTTCCTCTTGATCTTTTTATACTTCATAGCTATCGGGGCAATACTTGAGCAATCTATAATCCATTGCTCTCCCCTAGTCCATCACATTTTCCAATTATATGTTTCCACAATAATATCATTTACAACAACAACAACAAAAAAATTGAGTTCTGTCTCTAAGAAGTGATGCTGACTGCTGGTTTGAGAGAAAAAGGAATGTTGAAAGACAGAAGTTGCACTAAAGTAGGAATTAGAAGGACTTAGAATTGCTAATGATTATGTGACCTTAAGCAAGTCACTTAATCATGGGATCTTAGGGTCTTAGGGTCAGTGATATAGAACCAGAAGGAACCTAGTTCAGAGCTATCTAGTCCAATTACCTCATTTTACAAGTGGAGAGTTTCTTCATCTGTAAAAGAAAATGATCATTTGAACTTGATGATATCTGAGGTCCCCTCCTGGCTTTAGGTTCTAACAGGATTTATAGAGGAAGTGGGGTTTGGAGCTTAATATCTCTCACATATTCTTATCTACAATTTCCTGTTGGAGACGTACCAGGATGTTGCTTTTTCTATCTCTCAACCACAAGAGCCCATCTTGGAGCTAACCTCATTTGAATTCCTGTTAACAGTATTCAGTAGGAACCAGGGTAAGGGATCTAATGTGGTTTTTTGCCACATATAACACCTGATTGTATTAAAAGTCCCAGGTTTGCCCACCTGTGATTATTGGGTGCTTGCTTTTACTTGTAGCCTGACTGGAGAGCCACTGAGGTCTTGAAATCCTACGTTGGAGGTGCTGATTCAATACTTGCTAGTAGAATAGAGGTACACCAAGTTGAGGTATTGAGGGGATCTGCTGAAAGGGATAATAGGCTTAATAAATTTTGCAGATGAAAAAGATAAAGCCAGGGGAAATGTTCCTTGCAATGGGTCATTAGAAATGAGGTCTTGGGTTCTTTCCTTCCCTGCTTCCAATCTCCAGCTTAGCTCTTACGGGATAGAAGCCAGAAGCTTCCGTTTATTGGTAAAGGATATGACCAGAAAGGAGAGGATCTGGATAGAGGGCAATAATATGAAGTTAAGCAGTCTATAGTGGGCAAGAGGTGTGACCTTAATAGAAAGAAAGCCCTCATTTTCACATTCCCACTTGGAAACCCAGCACGTACTCCACCTACTGCACATAGACTGGGCCTGAGCTTTTCTGGAGAAGGCTTTTTGTATTGTGTACACAGTCAATAAAAATGTGGTCACCTCAGGGAGGCAGCCAGAGCCGAGAAGGTCCACTTAAAGTGAGTGAAAAATAAATTAAGATAGTTCCCTTTGCTCCTTTGAAATATAACCCACATCCCATTTGCCCCTGCTGGAAAGGAACTAATATTGTGTGTTTGCGACAGTGCCTTTATCAAGCCAGGCAACAATTAGAAACAGCTCAGAACTCGAGGGAGGGCTTAATAAATCACTACGCAATATATCGCTTCTCAGGGCACTACAGTACCATTTACAGACTTCATCTACAGTATTTAGGAAAAACACAGCATAATCAGCATGGGGTGAAAAACAAACTTCCAGTTTATTTATGGCCTTTGGAAAACTCAATCAGTAGTTTCCACATAGCTCAGAACTCTAATAACCCCCCTGGAATGCCATGGCTGGTGCCACTTAAGGAACACCCATCAAACAAACCCCTTCCTCGCTGCTAATCTGACCCAATAGGTCACTTAGGACTTGAAATGATGTTTTTGCTTTAAGTCAGTAGACATTTTTACAGACTCCTATTTTCCTCCTGTGTTTGAAGAAATAGGTAAAAAGGGTAATATCTGGAAATAGATCATCAGAAGTTATAGTGGGAGAAAAATTCCACTCTCCATTAGCAGCACAAAGAAATATCTCATCAATGCATTGGACCTTTGGGCTGCTGGACTATCACTCTTGGAATAAGGTGGGTGAAAGGGGCAGGTTATGCCTTTCCACAGCACCAGATCTGAGGACTGAAGACACGTCATGATGGTTAAAATTCAGGAAACAGAAACTAGGGTGTGTTCTTAGAGAACATAGAACTTCAGACAAGTCTTTTGATAAGATTGGTTTTTTTCCCCTTTTATTCATACTTATTGGATATTTAGAGATGTCTAGAGAAATTAAGTAAGCTGCCTACCATCACAGAGCTATTGTGTATTTTCCAACCAGGTGTATCCTATCTACTTCCTACCACTGCTCAGAGGGAGCATGGTGTGTTGGATACAGAGGGCTGGGTTCTGAATAAGAAGATTTGAATTTAAATTCAGTTTCTCACATGTGCTGATTGTTTAACAAACCATGGGCAAGCCATTTAATCTCTAGCTACTAAGTCTACAAAGTATAAACCTTCTGTTCAGTATTTATCAGGTAAGGGAGGGTTTTTACACCAGTGGCAATGGACTCACAAATCTGAATGAACATGTAAAGCCAACATCCTTTCCTCATCCCATGTGCTAATCTGGATTCTGAAGGAGCTTGAGCTGATTGAAGATTTAGTGTGTTGAGTCAGATCACTGAAGCTGGTCAATACAGCTGTCTAGTGTTGGTCATTTGAAAGTGAATTGCTCAAAGCCTAGAGGAAAACAAATCTAAGAAAACATTCTTTGGAGATTTGGAAGGAAAAGAAAATACCCCACGATAGGTTTGGTATATTTATGGGCCTGGAAAACATCACATAATTTGAAACATTGAGACTCTAAATACAACTTCTTTCCAAGTGGAAGTCTCTCCACTGGAGAGATTTCTCTCCTGCTTTCTGAGTCCACGAGTCACACTGTGGCTACATTTGGTGCCATTACTTCAGGAAGAGCCGTTAATAGGAATAACCAAAGATGCTTTTTCTCAGCACTCCTCATCTATATCAGTCTGGGAAGAAATGATACCCCAGTGATGGTGGAGCAAGAAGTAGTCACTCTGAGAGATCCCTGCAGAGTGAGCTTTGTGATCAAAGAGAAACCTTGGGCAGACTAAAATTGGTCTCACATCTTATATGCAGCCAGGTCTCTTAAGTAGACCATTTTCTCACCCACATCCCTAAATCATAATAGCATCCCTCAAGGGCTGATTTTTCAAAGGTGGACTAGAAAGCCCTGATGTTGGGGGAGTTAATGACCCCTGATTACACTTCTAGCCTGTATCCCTGATTGCAGTGATTTGAGAAAATATTCTCACTCAGTCTGCACTAACTGGAGTGCTGTTTACTATCCGGACATAAAAACAAAACCTGTTGTTTATAAACTACTTTTTCTAGTATTTCCTGTGATTTTATGATACCAAATCTGTTCAAAAGTTATAAAGAAAAAATTATATGAAATCATATTTTGGAATATGGGGAATTAAAGGGGTGAAGTCTTTGCTAAATTTGCAAGATTGTTCCTTTTTATACCACAGAAAGCATTTGGAATTTTTGTTTCATATGACTATATAAAATGTACTTGGTTTATTTTGCATTAAAATAAAGCTTTTCAGAGTTCAAACAGTATTGTGTAGTAATGTTCATTTTCACTTGCCATCGCCTTTTTTCTTTCTTTCTTTCTTTCGCTGAGGTAATTGGGGTTAAATGACTGAGGCCAGATTTGAACTCAGGTTCTCCTGCTTCAGGGCTGGTGCTCTATCCACTACACCACCTAGCTTCCCCTACTCACCATCACTTTCAGTCAGGATGCATAAAGTAAACTGGCTTGGACCTTCTACTTGAAGAGGAGACCAGGAGGAATAAGGATGTACAAAGGCCCTGAAAGAATTAGTCTTTCCTCTGAGGGGGTTAAATCATAAGGCCAAAGCCATGCTGATACTGTTGTTGAGGTAAAAGGTGTTAACTCAG
The DNA here is from genome assembly GCF_016432865.1 of Antechinus flavipes. Taxonomy (NCBI): domain Eukaryota; kingdom Metazoa; phylum Chordata; class Mammalia; order Dasyuromorphia; family Dasyuridae; genus Antechinus; species Antechinus flavipes. The sequence continues at coordinate 79,091,070 of NC_067400.1, read as the reverse complement.
AATGGACCCAACAGATTCCAGCTTAAAACAGGAAACCATCCAGAAGGATTGTAAAGGGAATTGGTGATACATTATTTAGGAAGGAAAAAAATAAACCAAAACATAAGCATAAAGGAAATGCATTTCTTACAACTTACTTAGATGGAAACACAGGGACAAGTGATTATTATTATTAACTGGGTTTAGAGCAAATGTTTTATAATCACTTACATGATTTTCCCCCCAATATCAACTCTTCTTGGTAATGACAACAAAATGTTGTCAGAAAGAGCCATAGTCTTTAAGCAGCTAGTGAAAATCTCAGAGTGACTAAGAGACATGCCCTGAGTTATTGGAATGTTATGATGACATAGAGAAAACCGGCCACTTGCCAATCTAGAACCCAGGTTTTTTTAACTACAAGTTCAAGGACTGTGCTCGCTGGTGTCCCCTTTCAAGTTGCAAGCTTTGACCACTGCTAAATCCCACTATAGGGAGGTGACATGGGTATTCTTTGTCCCACTCCTTCCTCTTAAAGGGGAATTTATTACTGGACACCACAGGGTCATATATAGCTGGTATGGATGGAACAGCAGTAACAGTTAAAAAGATTGTCAGTTCACAGTCAACAATATTTCTTGGAGTTTAATGCTATTCCTCAACCCTAGTTATGGGCTATTTGGCTGACTCTGCTTAGCTTCCTACCATCTAAATTCATTTTGCTCAGTCTTAGCCTTGAAATTAACTTACCTTCTGAGCCATTGCAATGGATTTCTCCTTAAATTTGAAAGGCCTTGAATGCAAGACTGAACATTTATATTTTATCCAAGAATCCATAGGAATCCAGGAGGATACACAAAGTCACTATTCTGATAACGAAAGAAAAAAAAAAATAATCAAGTAATTAACTTAAAGCAATAGGCTTAAATTGCTTAAAAATTTCACAAAGAAAATAACTTACAATAAAGAATTTAGGTCATTTGGTATTGTAAATATCATTTGAAATATCTTTGAGCAAATAAGTCATTTTAACTATTATAAATACACAAATTAAAAATAAAGGGCATATGAAGAAGTTGCTACATGCATCCAGAGGAAGAAGTGAAAAAAAATAGAAGTATGAACAGAATAATTATATATGTGTTTCTATCTATCTATATCTATATTAATCTATATTTATATATTTGTGTCTAATGGTAGCCATCTCTAGGACAGGGCAGGGAGTGAGGGAAAGAAAAAGAAGAAAAAAAATTGTATGTTAACTTTATTATACATTTAAAAGGAATAGCAAGTTGTACATAATAGATTTGCAATTTTATGTGTAATCATCTTTTTTATTACACTGTTCTAGAAATGTTTTCTTTATTCCATAAATTAAAAATTAAATAAATCTTTTAAAAAAGAATTTAGGTTTATTATAGGATCATCTATCAAAAGCCTCACTACTAAAAGACTGCTTCTTTCTAACTAACTTGATCTCTAGTTGTGAAATTGGGAGTCCCTCACTATTGATCTTGATGATGATACATGAACAAGCACACCTGAAGGAGATTAGAGGTTGGTTACATTTCCTTTATCCTTTGCTTCAGAGACAATAATTTTCTTATCTGAGGGATCATGAGTCACTTTCCCTGGTTGGACCAATCCCATACGACTTCAGAAAAATATATATTTAGAATAATTAAAACAAAATTGCATATATGTTATATAAAATTACAAATATGTTATATAAAATTATATAAAAATAAATTCATTAGCAATGCATTGTCACTACTCCCCTTCTCCCAATTATTGAAGAGTATGACCTACCTTCTATAAAGGAGTTTTTCTGGAAATTCTTCTTCCTTAATACCTTCCCTCTCAGATTTCCCTCAATTTACTGCGTATATATGCACATATATATGTATGCATATATATGCAGTATGTCATATAATATCATTTAATAATATATATGCATATTAATAGATACATAGATATGTACACATCTTTTATGTATATATATATGTATGTGTATATATATATATCTTGTATATATATATAATTGTTTACATGTTGAATCCCCCATTACAATGCATGTGCCTTGAGGACAAAAACTATTTTTTGCCTCTCTTTATAGCCACCACACTTAGCATAGGACTTAGTATATAGTAAGGGCTTAATAAGTGCTTATTGTTCCTAATTCACCTCTACTACTGTGTTGTTGGCTAAGGAAAACACCTTAACAAGTAAGTGTTTGAATCAGGAACATTGTCTCAGTGGTCTTAAAAAACAAAAATTATGAACACTATGTAAATATGTTTTTGTGATTTCATAACTATATTATATGATGTATAACCTATATTAAATTATTTACTGTCTTGGGGAAGGAATAAGGAAAAAGGAAAAGGAGGGAAGGAAAGAGCTTGGAACTCAATTTTTTTTAAATGAATGTTAAAAATATATGATCGGAAGCATATTTTAATAAAGCTAATTTTCTCTGAATCCTAAATTCCTACTCCCCTGATTTAGGAAGAGGTGGGGGAGGGGAAGAGGGAATTAACCAGAGGAGAGGGCACTGGGATAAGAAGCTAGCAAAGGTTTGGCTAAGATGAAAACTCTGTTAGTTCAGCCAGACTAATGTGTTAGAACAAGAGGCCCTATGGGAAAGAAACTGCAAGGAAATGGAATAGTCATGACTAAAAATAAATTACACTATAATTTTTTTTAAAAAAAAACTTTTGTCGTTAGAGTTGTGACCATTATTAAAAAATGTGTGCAGTGTTGAAGAAAATCCAGAGCATGTATATGCAGATTTTGACATTTTATATTCAAGATACAGGCAACCTTGAGTAGGTTCCACGGCATATTAAATTATAATCTGTGTAGACAGCAATTTTGAAAGGTATCCAGTCAAGGAAGTTGTACTTTTGGCTGAAGTCAGACAGGTAGATGAAACTTTGATGACTTAATTCCCCCAACTGAAAAAGGCACAAATAGACAAGTGAGTGCCCACTAGAGTTAGAAAGAGACAAAAAATATGTTAAGTACTCTTAAACTGAAGGTTCAATGAGTTATCTTGCTCCTTATTTGGCTAATTATTTGCCAGTGTTTCTCAGCTCGGTGCCATTCAGCATCCTTATCACCTGGGAGCCAGGTGAGCTCTGGGGATGCTTTCCAGGATGCATTCTCCTCAGCCCTGCCACAGCAGCTGTACTTTTACTCCCAGAGCTGTCTGGTAGGATTAAGTGCCACTCTTCTATCACAATGGGCTGTGTATCATAGGTGTTTTGGTGAGGCTCTTGAATATAGAGAAAGCACCGTTCCCAAATCCTGAACAGACTTCTGAATGTAGAAGCTGAGAAATGGACTTTCTTGCCTTTCTAAACATGCCCTAGAAAATTCCTCAAATCTCATCCCTTCTGCTCATCACATTTTGGTCCTGACTCCCTTTGAGGCATTTCCCAGGACCCAGGGTCACATCAAAATGACAGCCTTTACTCTTCCTTTTCTCCGCATCCATCCTAGGAAAAGCTCAGAGATGCCCTGAGCATCCCTCTGGTGCCTTTATGAGACTTACACTTCTTGATATCCCCTCCCCACTCCCGGCCCTACCCCAGAATAAGAATGTGGAGGATGTTATTAGAGACAGTCGCTTCCCCATCTCAGAAGCCCATCTGGAAAGGTCAACATCCCTCTGATCAGTCGCATTTCTCTGGGATTTGGAATTGTGGTGTTGCTTTTGAATGGCTTCTTGCCATTCTGCAGCTTCCCCCCTCCAAATCCCCTACCACCCCTGCCAGGTGTGAAATCAGGGCCTTTGGAAACCACTGCCCAGGCTGGCTATCCAGGAGGCCTTTCAATTTCCGTTTGCCCTGACCTTCTACTGATCCATGGGGTCAGACTGTGTCTGGCCTGAGGCTTTGCTTCTCCATGGTGATTTTCCAGCAGGGCTTCCAAAGAGATCAGGATCCCCCTTTCTTTCAAAGGTTGTGTAGTGTTGAGCTTAACTGAGCAACTGGGGAGGCTACCCAATAATGCGAATGACTGGCAATTGTAAAGCAGGCTCACAATTCCCATCCTCACAGCCAAGGGGAGAGGTATGTGGGACAGGTATTAAGGAGGAATTCCTAAAACTCCTCTTTTTGCAAATGAAGAAACTGAGGCTCCTACAAGTTTACCAGTTTCTATAAGATCCCACAGCTAATTCGTGAAGTAGGTAGAATTTGAATCCAGGTCTTGCTCAATCCAAGTCTAAATGCATTGTTCCACACTGCTTCTTAATAGTGCTTAATAATTCTTAATCTGAGGTCCAACTGCTTATTTTTCTAGAAATTCTTTTGATAATTATATTTCAATCAAATGAGTCTTACTATGTAATTTATTTGATGTATTTAAAAACAGAATTCTGAGAAAAGGCTCAGAGGTTCACTAGATTGTTAGTGGAGTCCATGACATAAATAAGATTAAGAACTCCTAGGAAGGGGTAAGATGCAGATACATAGATACAAATATGCATATATTTGTATGGTTGTCTGTCCTTCATTCTCGAAGAGGACCATGGCATCAGGGAGATGAGGCTGTGACATGCAAGTCAATTGGATTTCAGTGAGGGAGGCCTGTGCAAAATCACTTACCTCATTTTCCCCTCCAGAATCATCTGGGTCCAGTGGTCAGATACAGATCAAGATGATGGACTTGGCTCTGAATGCAATGGGAGATCTTGGCCATTTTAAGCTAAGGTCTTCAACAGGTCTCATTTTGATTAAGGCAACAACACATTCAGTGATTAAGACTAGATAAGAATTGCCCCCCCCAAAAAAAAAAATTGGCCTTTTTTACCTATTCAAAAAAGAATCAGAAACAGTTACTATTTACATTCATTTTAAGCCAATCAAGGCCCAGATAATGACTGGAGCTTGGTCTGGGACTTATTGTTGGCCAATCAATGAGTAATAAAGTGATTTGGGTTTAAGGCAGGATCTTTAAGAAGGAAATCTGGCAGGTAAACCCCAAGATATCTTGAGGGAGGGAGGAAGGAAGGAAGGAAGGAAGGAAGGAAGGAAGGAAGGAAGGAGGAAGGAAGGAAGGAAGGAAGGAAGGAAGGAAGGAAGGAAGGAAGGAAGGAGGGAGGGAGGAAGGAAGGAAGGAAGGAAGGAAGGAGGGAGGGAGGGAGGGAGGGAGGGAAGGAAGGAGAGAGGGAGGGAGGAAGGAAGGAAGGAGAGAGGGAGGGAGGAAGGAAGGAAGGAAGGAGGGAGGGAGGGAGGAAGGAAGGAAGAAAGGAAGGAAGGAAGGGAAGGAAGGAAGATATAGATCAGTATAACTGGAGATGACATTGGATTCATTTGAATCCATATATATACATATTTATATATCATGCTTGTATATAAACACATGTGCAAATATGCCATTTATGCATGCATGTACAAAGAGCACATATATACCAATATGTCTGTGCATATACATATGCAAATGGACACATATGTATATAATTGTATATATATACATATCTATGTAAAATTGAATACAGTCATTCCATTGGCTCTGTGGGTACATGTGTCTATGTGTGCATACATATACATATAAGTATATATCATATGTACATGTGTATAGAATTCTCATCTATGAATATAATACTTATCCATGGGCATATTGTTTCCTCCACTAGAATTTAAGCCTCTTTAGAGCAAGAGCTATTTAATCTTTCTATCCCCAGCATCTAGAACAATGTTTGCACAAGGTAGACATTCAACTACATCAAATTTACTGACCCAGATTTGACTTTCTCAATTTGTCCAACCACATTCATCATCAGACACATTCTATATGTGGAGAGAAGGAAATATTTGTTTTCCTTAATCTTTTGGACCTTCAGATTGTATTAAAAACCGGACTCAATCCCTATCTTGACCTGAAATTAGGAAAGATGGCTTGGAACCCTAGCTGTAACACCCAATTCAGTTCAGTACCTGTGTCAAAGCTCTGCCTGTCTTTGCCTCCCAATTTTTCCAGCTCTGTAATAGGATGATAACACCTTCCCTAGCTACCTCTCAGCAATACTGTCACTTATTAAGATAATGTTTATGAGCTGTGAGTTTCTTGGAGAAAAGTGCTATATAAATACCATGTGCCAGTATTATTGATGATCCCAACAGCTGCCCTCCAGGCACCCCCTTCTCCTTCCCCAACACACAGACATTCCTACCCTGTGGGGAAGCAAGATCAAGAAGAGCAAGTTGTCACAAAGGTGCTGGAGGGATGCCCTCGGCATCTCTGAGCCTCTCCATTAGTCTGTGAGCATCTTAAGAGCAGTTCCTGGTTTTTGCCTTTCTTCGCCTCCCCCGTGCTTAGTGTAGTGCCTAGAACATAAGAGCATTTCATAAATAGTTATTGACTTAATTTCCAAATAGTAGAAATAGAATTCAGGAAGTGGAACAAAGAAGAAAGATCAGCATTTTGAAGTCACCTTTCATTCGAGGGAATGCTCCAAAAGGAGATGGAGGAAGAATGTAAGGAGTTGGGAGAGAAGTTTACAGAATTTCCAGGGCCTCATGGTCCCTGGTTCCCCTTTCTTTATACATACATACAATTTTTGCTGCATACGTACATGTACCTACACACATGTGTGCAAACACACACATACACATACACTTACCATATATAACTAGTCCTTTTGCTAGTACTCACCAGAAAGTATGATTAGCAATTTTTCTTTCTGCTATAAGCAGATACAAGCTGGACGACACCAAAGAAGGGAAAGGATTTGTGTTTTCTCCTGAAACCTTGAAGGAAACTTAATTGAAAAAAGAATCAAGCCTAATGTTCCCCATGGCCAAAAGGAATCATTAAGAATTTAATTCGAATTAATTCAACAAATGTTTATTAAATGCCTAGGCACTTGGGACACTAAACAATGTCAAATAGTCTCCACACTCAAAGACTTTGCATTCTGGAAGTGGGAGGTAAAGGGATACAGTTTTCTCACCTCTCTACATGTCCAGAAGACTTCTACATATTGTTTCTTCTTCAATCCAGATGAGAGAAAGGTTCTAACATTACCAGCCTTCTACTTCCTCTGTAACAGTTCTTCCTTTCATGCGCCATTTTATGTGTGTCCTTTTGCTTTTTCCTACCCTTTGTTTTTTAGAATATTCGCATCATATACAACTCAGTCCCAATCTTCCTTTCCAAGGACACACCTCTCACATTGCCTAAGGTAACAGGAAAAGATAATGATGAATGTTGGAGAAGATTTGGGAAAAGTGGGACACTAATACATTGTTGAAGAAGTTGTGAATTGATCCAATTATTCTGGAGAGCAATTTGGAACTATGCTCAAAGGGCTATCAAACTGTGCATACCTTAGTAATGATGACAGTTATAAGAATACTAATAACATTTTCATATGTATGAAAGATATCATACATATACATATGTGTGTATATACATATGTATTATATATGTATAATAATAGTGTGAACTTAATGACTACTTTATAATTAATGTTTCCCTTATATTTCTTCAGGATCTTTTATATCAAATTTTCTTTGAGTTCTGGTCTTTTTGTTATAAATATCTGAAAGTTTTTTTAGTTTATCAAATATCCTTTTTTTTTTCTATTCAGGATTATACTAGACTTTGTTGGATAAGTAAAGGTTTTCCATAGGAGACAATGGCACTAGTGTAAGAGATAAAACGACATCAATCAGGGTAGTCAATTTGTAAATGGGAAGAAGTGGGGGTGAGTTTGGGAGAGGGAGATAGAGACATGGAGGAAAAAGTTGTGAAGGAAGAATAGATAAGACTTTGTAATTAATGGGAAGGAGAGAGTGAAGGAGAAAGAAGAGCTTAGAAACTGAATGCTGGTAAGAATTCTGGTGCCTGATTCAAGGCAATTCCAATAGACGGGATGGAAAATGTTATCTGCATTCAGAGAGAGCACTGTGGAAACTGAATATGGATCAAAGCAAACTATTTTCTTTTTAAAAATTTATTTATTTTTAATATACATTACTTTATGAATCATGTTGAAAGAGAAGAATCAGAGCAAAAGGGAAAAACAATGGGAGAGAAAAAAACAGAAAAAAAGAAATGAATGTGTTGATTTACATTCAATCGCCATAGCTCTTTTTCTGGATGCAGATGGAATTTTCTGTCCAAAATCTATTGGGATTGCTTTGGATCACTAAACCACTGAAAAGAACCAAGTCTTTTATAGCTCATCATCATACATTCGTGTTTTTGTTACGTGTGTCCCTGGTTCTGTTTGTTTTGCTCAGCATCAGTTTGTATAAATTTTTTCAAGCCTTCTTAAAATTAACTTGTTCCTATTGCTCAGAGAAATGCAAATTAAGACAACTCTGTGAACCACTACACACCTCTTAGATTGGCTAAGATGACAAGAAAAGATAGTGATGAGTGTTGGAGAGGATGTGGGAAAACTGGGACACTAATGCATTGTTGGTGGAACTGTGAATGAATCCAACCATTCTGGAGAGCAATTTGGAACTATACCCAAAGGGCTATCAAACTGTGCATCCCTTTGAGTCAGCAGTGTCTCTAATTGATCTATATCCCAAAGAGATGATAAAGAAGGGAAAAGGACCCATATGTGCAAAATGTTTGTAGTAGCCATTTTTGTAATGCCAAAGAACTGGAAACTGAGTGGATGCCCATCAGTTGGAGTATGGCTGAATAAATTATGAATATTATGAAATATTATTGTTCTATAAGAAATGATCAGCAAGATAATTTCAAAGAGGCCTGGAGAGATTTACATGAACTGATGCTAAGTGAAATGAATAGAATTGATAGAATATTATACATAGCAACAAGATTGTATGATGATCAATGATATGATTCAGGTCAGTTCCAATGGTTTTGTGATAGAGAGAACCATCTGGACCCAGAGAGAGGAGTGTGGAAAATGAGTGTGGATCATAACATAGTATTTTCACCTTTTTTATTATTTGCTTGCAATTTGTTTTCTTTCTCATTTTTTTTCTTTTTTGATCTGATTTTTTTTTTATGCAGCATAATTGTCGAAATATGTTTAGAAGAACTGCTCATGTTTAACATATATTGGATTACCCGTCTAGGGGAGGGAGTGTCAGAAAGGGAGGGAGAAAAAATTTTGGAACATGAGGTTTTTCAAGGGTGAATGTTGAAAATTATCTATGCATATGTTTTGAAAAAAAAAGCTTTAAAGAAAGAAAAAAGAATTTTAAAAATAAAATCAACTTGTTCATAATTTTCTATAACAAAAATATTCCATTATCTCTATATATCACAATTTATTCATCCATTCCCCAATTGATGGGTGTATATTCATTTTCCAGTTCTTTGTTAACTGCAAAAAGAGCTGCTGCAAATATTTTTGCACATGTGGGAACTTTTTCCTCCTTTAAGATTTTCTTGGGATACAGATCCAGTAGTGGCACTGCTGAGTCAAAGGGTATGCATAGTTTTATAGCCCTTTGAACATAGTTCCAGACTTCAAAGCAGTATTTTCATTTTTTGTTTGTTTGTTTGTTTTCTGTCTCATGGCTTTTTTCCTTTTTGGTCTGAGTTTTCATGTACAATATGACAAATGTGGAAATATATTTAAAACAATTGCATACATTTAACCTATTTCAGATTACTTGCTGACTTGGGAAGAGGAAAGGTAAAGAAGGGATGGAAAAAATTTGGAACACAAAGCCTTACAAAAATGAATGTTGAAAACCATCTTTATATGTATTAGGAAAATTAAATATTATTGAAATTGTTTTTTTTTAATGGAGGAGGACCTATCACCAAGAATTCTGGTGCCCACAAAAGTAATAAACAAGTTTGGTGAAGGGAGAGTTGAAGACAAGGGTAGGAGAAAGATAATAAGTTCCATTTGGAACATGTTGAGTTGAGATATTGATGGAAATGTCTAGCAGGCAAAACTGGAATTCATTAGAGTATTAGGGCTTGATGTATCAATTTGGGAGTCAACAATATACTAAATATAGTTGATCCCAGGGTAACAGATGAGATTGTCAAGAGAGATAGCCTTAGCTAGTACCACAATTCAGTAATAAATTCGTGAAAGAAAAATATTGGAGGGCTTCCTAACCAACTGAGCAAATAACTGATCTTTCCCATTGGCCTTGAGTTTTGGAATCAAAGTTCTGTTTGTGATTAGAGATTGGTACTATAAAGGGCTTCAGGAAAGTTTCATTAATTCCCATTAAGTTCGTCTCTGATTTTGAACAACTTTATAAATCTCTTAAAGGAGCATTAGCTCTTCAAACAACAACCTTCAGAAGCTCCAGGCAAAAAACAGTGGGCAGTGAAATTAGTCTTGACCCAGGACCATATCTTTTCCTGGCTCCTGATCATCCCATATTTCTTTTCACAAGAAGAAAATCTGTTTCTTAGAAAGGATCTGAGAAAACTCCTTCCCAGTAAATTGGAAATAACTCATGATGTGTATAGGGATGATCTTCTCAGGGAAAGTGTAAACCAATGGAATTCTAGGCACTGCCAGAGTGAACAGGGAAGACTTCTACAGAGTAGAAGTCCTTCCTGGTGCCTTTGAAACTCCAGAATCACAATCAATTCTGATGGACTTGATTCTTTCCAACAATGAGATGATTCAAATTAGTTCCAATGATCTTGTGATGAAGAGAGCCATCAACATCCAGAGAGAGCCTGTGGGAACTGAGTGTGGATCAGAGCACAGCATTTTCACTCTTTCTGTTGTTGTTTGTTTGCATTTTGTATTCTTTCTCAGCTTTTTTCCTTCTCTATCTGATTTTTCTTGTGCAGCAAGATAACTGTATAAATATGCATACATTTATAGGATTTAATATATATTTTAACATATTTAATATGTATTGGATTACCTTCCATCTAGGGAGAAGGTGAGGGGAAGGAGGAGAAAATTTGGAACACAAGGTTTTGCAAGGGTCAGTGTTGAAAAATTTCCAAGCATATGTTTTGTAAATAAAAAGCTTTAATAATAATAATAATAATAATAATGAAATTCCAGAATCACTATTCTAAAACTATTAGAGGACCAGGATTTGAAAACTGACTCTGCTACTTATTATTTATGTGACCTCATGCCTTGGTTTCCTTTTTTGGAAAATGACTTGATCTTTAAGGTCTTTTTCCATCCTCAGTCCAGTGTTCAAATTCTGCTTGCTTACATAGCTGTACATATATCTTAGTTAAAGGGATATTAAAGGAATGTTGTCTATATAGTTTAGAGGGTCTAGGATAAAAGATAGGATGTCTGTAACTAAGTAAAGAACTAAGACTAGGGCAATTAGCACATGGAGCAGAGTCCAGAATACTTGAATTCAAATCCCGCCTTAGATATTCACAAGGTTTATGATTCTGGACTTTCATTTAGCCTTTCTGCCTCAGTTTCTTCATTTGTAAAAATAAGGGGATTGGGTTTGATGGCCTCTACGTTTCTCTCCAGTTTTAAATCTAGAATCCTATACTTATATGTAGCTCTTCCTGAGAAGATTCTGACTTGTGGTCTACTGTCTAATCTTTGATTAAGGATATAAAATGTTAGGCTCATAATTCATAAAGCATTAAGAAGGCAAGTAAAACAACATATGTAACGATGATCACAAGGGAAGTGGAAATAACACAAAAGGAAAGTAAATCCTGTGTAGTTACAGTATAATGGGGCAGCTAGTTAGCACAGTGGATAGAATTCAGGACCTGGAGTTAAAGAGACTCATCCTCCTGAGTTCAAATCTGGCCTCAGATACTTACTAGCCCTTTCCAGTCCTAAGGCAAATCATTTAACCTTGTTGCCTGAGTTTCCTCCTCTGTAAAATGAAGCAGAAAAGGAAATGGCAAACCATCCCAATATCTCTGCCAAGAAAACCCCAAATGAGGTCACAGAGAATAAAATACAACTAAAAATAACAATATATCCATTTCTCAGATGGAGAGACTAGAGTCTAGAGTTTAGAGAAGTAAAATGACAAGTTAATAAGACAGGATTCCAACTTGGGTGTCCTGAACTTACTGCTGTACCCTTTCCTTTCCATCATGTTGTCTCTCTAAAGATAACTAGTAGAATCTTTGTCTTTTTGACAGTGTAGTCAAGATAGTGAAGTACTATTTGTTTCCTCAGGTGTGGCTAATGAGGAATAAATTCATTTTCCCAAAGTCAGTCATATTTGAATTAGGAAGGTGCCCAAGTAGTGTTATTGACTCTCAGTCTGTATTCTGAGCCACAGGCTCTTGGAAGAAGGATTTCTCATCTAGAGAAATGCATCTCTTCAAAAGAGCTTGTTTTTTTTTCTTTCAGAAAGAAAGCTCTTCCTAATTTGAGATGTGAAAATGTTCTGTGAGCTTGCTCCTAATTGTTTTCTTTTCTTGTTACATTATCTGTGAGTATACAGATTACAGGGCTGGTTTGTTAAACACAGACACTTCTGCCAACAAGAAACCAGGTAGGGAAAGATGTGAAGAATAGAAATGCAGCTCCAATTTTCCAGAATAATATCTGCCTCTAAAGAGGTGTAACTTCGTGTAAAATCTGCTTCAGCTTCTGAATAACAAAATAAGATATGCAAGCAGACTCTTCAGAAAACTGCCCTGTGAATTCAGAATGCAATGAGTACACTGATATAATGAAGATTTTTTTTTGGATTATAGTAAAAAATGTTTTGTGAAAAAACAAAGTGTTTTGTGAGTAGAATTGATATATCTTCAAATAAGTTATACAGCAGGTTTTTCTTTTAATTCTAAAATACTGGGAGTAGTAGCTGAGGATGCCACAAAAATACTTTAGATGAAAAGCAAACATACTATCACTGACTGTTCATCGCTAAATTGTCTGCCCTATTAGGAAAACACCTCTTGTCAGCTAAACCTTTTCCTACGTAGCTAGCTTCAATGGAAAATCCTTATATGGTCTCTTTTTAAAATTTCTCTTCCTGGGAACTACACATTGCCACTTCACATGTACTATTACTCTAAGGAACATCCCAAATTTGAGAAATAGGATTCTGGGTCTTTAAGAACCTTCCTCCTTTGAAAAATAGGTTGGGGAGGAGATTCAGAATGGAAAAAAAAGTTTTTCACCAGCCCACTTGGCAAGTCCTGAAGCTGCAATTCATTCATTTGAAAAATTCTTGCAGCTCTCTCAAGACCCAGTTGGAGAGCCTTCTGTGTGGCCTCTTGTGTGGTTTTAAAGTTAACCAACATTCAAGCCCAGTAGGTGGAAAGGACTGCTTTGTCTCCTAGACAACAGAGTTTAATCCTTAGATGCAATTTGAAGTCAGCATCCTGACCACCCCCTCTCTCACTCCCCAGCCAAATGCATACACCTTTTTAGTTGAAAAATTTTCTTTCTTTCTTTTTTTAGTTTTCAACATTCATTTTTTTATGCTTTTGAGTTCTGTTGTTTTTTTTTCTTCCCTCCCTTTCCTCCCCCGTTTCCCAAGATGGCAAGCAACTTGATATAGGTTATACATGTGCAATCATGTTAAACATATTTCCCATTAGTCATATTATGAAACAAGACAGAGAACAAAAGAGAAAAACCACAAAGAAGGGGGGAAAAAACCAAAAAACAAAGTGAAAATAATGTGCTTCAATCTATTTTCAGATTCCCTTTCTCTGGATGAGGATCGCATTTTCTATCATGCATCTTTTGGAATTGTCTTGGATTATTGTCTTGTTGAGATTATTAAAGTCAATCATCCCACAATGGTGTATTACTTTTGTGTAGAATGTTCTTCTGGTTCTACTCATTTCACTCAGCATCAGTTCATCTAAGTATTTCCAGGTTTCTGAAGAATTTTTCAGAGGAAGAGCTAAAGAAAATGGCCGGACAATTTTGATGGGTAACATTTCAATGAATCTCCTCATTTCATGAGTATGGCTGTTTTTTCCATCAGTGGAATCTACGCCTTCCCATCCTGCTTGATTTTTCCAACATACCCAGGAACTTCTTTAGGACCTTTTTTGTGAATGCTTGTGTATCACTCAGACTATTCATCGGTTCTCCTTCACCCTCAAAATATAACCAACTTCTTGCACATGAGGGCAACTAGGTGGGACAATGAATAGAATACTAGCCTTAGAATCAGGAAGATTCATCCTCAAGAGTTTAAATCCCACCTGAAACACTGATTTGCTGTGAAAACCCTAAATGAAGTCATGAAGAATTGAATGTGACTGAAATGACTCAACAATAATTGTACATATCCGCCATAATGACTTGGTCAAGCAGCGCCTTACTTATTTGATAACTTATATTATTTACAAAATCACAAGGATTTAGCACCAGAAAGAACTTTAATCTCCATTTAATTCAGCCTATATTGATTATAGTATACCTACCCATTGGTCATCTAGCCTCTGTTTGAAGACCTCTCTAATGAGAACCTATTGCCTCCCAAACATCCATTTTCACTTTTGGATAGTTATAATTGAGAGGGTTTTTTTTTTTGATTGCCAAGATAAAAGTTACCTCTTTTGTACTTCTACCCATTGTTATTGATTTTGCCCTCTGAAGCCAAACAAAAAAAGTAAACCCTCTTTCATATGTTGTTTTAACTATTCAGTGGTTTTAATCATGTCTCTTTGTAACCCCATTTGAGTTTTTCTTGGCAAAAATACTAGAGTTTGCCATTTCTGTTTCTAGTTTATTTTTACAGATGAGGAAACTGAGGCAAATATGCTTAAGTGATTTATCCAGGATCCCACACTCAGGAATTATGTGAGGATAGATTTGAATTCAAGAAGATGAGTCTTCCTGATTTCAGGCCTGGCACTCTATCCACTGTACCCTCTGGCTACCACAATTATCATGTCCCCTGCTTCAGCCTTGTTTTTCTTCCATACTAAATATCCACAGTTCCTTCTGGTGATATTTATATGACAGACTCAAAGTATTAGATACTGAGAAACGAAACGGTTAATTATATGGCAAGTTTTTCTGATAAAAATCTCATTTCCAAGATATATAAGGAACTTATTCAAATTTGTAAAAAATAAAAGCCATTCTATTCCCCAATTGATAAATGGTCAAAGGATATTAACAGGCAATTCTCAAAGGAAGAAATCCAAATTATTTATAACTATGAAAAAATGTTCCACATCACTAATAACTAGGGAAATATAACTCTGAGATTCTACTGCCTACCCATCAGATTGACAAAGGTGCCAAATAAAGGAAAAGACAAATGTCAGAGATGCTATGGGAAAACAGGGAACTTGCTGTAGTGTTGGTGGAGTTGTAAATTAGTCTGATTATTCTGGAAAACAATTTGGAACTATGCCCCCAAAGTTATTTGTTTGTACGTTCCTTTTGTCCCAGCAAAACCATTGTTAGGCATATATCCCAAGATCTCAAAGAAATAGGAAACTATCTTATGTGCAAAATAAAATATTTACAATTCTTTTTGTGATGACAAAGAACTGGAAACTACAGGAGTGTCCATCAGTTGAAGAATGGCTGAAAAAATTATGGTATATAAATGTGATGGAATATTATAAAAAGATATGGTTCCAGAGAAACCTGGGAAGCATAGCAAAGAGATCAAAATAGGAGTTCAATAATACTATAACATCAACATTGTAAAAACTAATTTCAAAAGACTTAATTCAAGAGTCAATCGTGATCCTAGAGAAATGAAGATGAAGAATGCTATACACTTCCTATTTAGAGAAATGGTAGGGCAATATGCAAGGGCAGCTAAGTGATACAGTAGACCAAGTGCCAAGCTAGGATAAGGAAAGCCTATCTGGAGTTCAAATCTGGCGTTAGACACTTACTAGCTGTGTGATCCAGAGCAACTCACTTAACCCTGTTTACCTCAATTTCTTCCTGTATAAAATGACCTGAAGAAGGAAATGGTAAAGCAGTCCAGTATCTTTGCCAAGAAAATGGAATACTAAAGAGTCAGACACAGCTGAAAGCACTGAACAACAACAGACTAATAATTTGCAGAATGATACACATTTTTGAATATGGTCAACATGGAAATGTGTTTTGCTTATCTTCACTTATGTTTCACAAAGATTTTGTTTTTCTTTTCTTTTTTTTTCTTTTCAATAAAGAAGATGTGGTGATGGTAGGAAATAAATAATTGATAAATGAAAAAAAGTTTAATTTAAAACCAAAATAATACCATTCTACCATTTTTGGTGACATTGATCTAATCCTGAATTATCTACCATCTTTCTGTTTCCATAGCAAATATGAATGATTTATCCATTTGTTTGGAGTTTCTTTATCAATATATAGTCTGCAGAATTTGTGTGGATATTACCTATGGAGAACTTTTTAATTCCATTCTTGGATCTTATCTGTTCTATGAGCCCATCCTGAGGTAAGCCACTTTTTCATATCTTCAACAAATCAAATGATGTGTACCTATTATCAGCCATTACTATGGCTTAGTGAAGTGATAGCTGATTGTTCCAAAAGCATTTCTGTAGGTTTTTACCTATTTATCATTTGCTCTGAGAATATTTTTTAATCCTCTTCCTCCCTTTTGTTAAGGAAGTGTTAATCTCCTTACAGCTGCCTTGGGGAAATAAGTCCCATGTTTTGTTAAAATATCATCTAGGTTTTTTGTAAAGATATTTTACAAATCTTTTTTGACACACTTTATAGTTTCAAAAGTATATGTTAAGTCTTATATGACATAGGTATAAATCAAATGTGTTCTTCAAAAGTTCTTCCCACTGAGTTTTGAATTCAGAATGTCAGTAACTCTCTAAACATATTCAATTACAGCTTTCTCTTTGATATGTATCTTGGCTGCCTGGAGAAGTCCAAGGTATTTGAAGACATTGCCAATGTGTCTTAATAATGTCTTAATGACATTTTGATATCAGTGGGAATAAATCCTATGAAATGAAGGAGCTGTTTAATGTGCTTTTTAATGGAGCCATGTAGCTTGATGTCAATCAAATACAACAAGGAATTAATCAGATGTTTTGGTTCAACTTCCTCTTTAATTTGGGAGATGGGACAGTTAAGTAGCACAATGGACAGAGCATTGACCCTGGAGTCAGGAGGACCTGAATTCAAATCCTATCTCAGACACATGATACTTACTAGCTATGTGATTCTGGGCAAGTCATTTAGCCCCATTTACCTAGCAAAAATTAAAAACAAAATAATCATTTGGAAGTTATAATTAGTTCTATTTAGAAGTGCTAGTAGATTAAAGACTAGATAGAATCATAACAACTTAAAATATGTTCTGTATAAATTGTTGTTGATATTGTTCTATAGGTGCGATATTTTAAATATTATTTTTTCACAAGAACACCAAATATCTAGCATTCTCATCATATTTGGGTCTATTTCATATATTTGTAATAGATTAAAAAGTCATGAGTATGGAACTGAATCAAAGGTATTATAATAATCAATAAAGTTGATGATGATATTATGCCATTTGGGGCAATTCGATAGTTATGAATCTGTAATAAATTGATATTTATACACCTGAGACTTCTACCACAATGTTTTTGCTCCTCTGTCAACATATGGTTTTCTTATAAGTGTTGACAGATTTTGCTTTTAGTGATAACAAGGTGTGAATGCTTTGTGTAAAGCACATGAACATATAATTGGTCTATATTGGAGAAATCACTCATGTTCTCATTTTTTGGTAGCAGAGATGTTATTTTTCTGATAAGAAAGATAGAATTGGACGTACATCTAAGAGGATGCTGGTAAAAATGCTTTCCTTATATTCCTGAACCATTGTGAAGTGCTTAAGCCAATAATCATGACTTTTATCTGGCCTACTGCTTTCTAGTTTTGCAGAGAGTCTAGAGTTACAGTCACTTCCATTGATGATCTGTCATTCATTATTGTAATAGTACCTAGGATGTCTGTTTCTCATTTGATCCAACTTGCATTTTCCTAACCCTGGGCTTCTTGAAACCATATAGAATACCAGAAATTTTCCACTCCCTTCCCTTTCAACTCTCCCACTTCTGATTTTTTTACATCTCACAACTCTGTAGTAAATGTCTTGAATGATAGTGAATTGTTTATTTTGTTTTTTATACTATTTTGACTCCCAATAGAACTTTAACCATTAAATTTTTGTTTTCAATGACTGATTGGAAGAATATAAAATTATTGTTATACTTTTATCTTCTGATTCTCATTTTCCCATATTCTATTTTTAGTGCTTTTAACTGGTCAATATGATATTCAAATTTTCTAGGAACCAGCTAGATAGTGATGTTAATCTTTCAGTGCTTTTCCATAGATCTTTATTAACTCTCTCAAATCATTTCTCTATTACTAGGATTAGCTGCCTGTCCATTTCTCTTGTGATTCTTGCCATGGCAACAGCTGCCATTTATATTACTGTGTACAGGTTTTGAAATGTTTTCATAATTTCTACTAAATACTGTTGAAGAATGAATTCATTCATGATGCTTATAGCAAATGACAATTTTTTTAAATGACTGATTTGACTTTAGTTGGTTTATTAATTGGATTTGTGCCATCCAAACTAAAAAATTAGATTTCAAAATTCAAACCCAAGTATTCCCATCTATTTTTTTAAATTATGTATAATGTCAATGCTGTTTACCATCCATTTTATAAGATAAAATATCTAGGGTTCAAGTGAAGATTGTCCACACTCAACTTTTCTTTTTTCACATTTTGGTAATGCCTCAATTTCACTTTTTATATTGTCTGAGCTAGGCTTTTGGATTTGGGTTGGTTTGTTTTTATAATTGTCCTGTACTTTTTGGCAATACCTAGGTGACTTGGAGTGGAGGATACCATTGACAAAAAGCAGTGGGAAGTCCCTGCTAATCATCAATAATATTATTTCCAATCTTTTTATAGTATTTTATTATTCCAAATACATGCAAAGATAGTTTTCAACATTCATCTTTACAAAACCTTTTGTTCCAAATTTTCCTCCCTTTCTACCCCCCTTCTCCCTCTCCCAGACAGCAAGCAATCCAACATAGGTTAAACATGCAATTCTTCTAAACATATTTCCATATTCATCAAACTACATAAGAAAAATCAGATTAAAAGAGGAAAAAAAGGGGATAAAAAAACAAGCAAACAGCAACCACCAAAAAAAAATCCAAACAAAACAAAAACAGGTGAAAAGATTATGCTTTGATCCACATTCCATCTACATAGTTCGATCTCTGGATGCAGATGCCACTTTCCATCACAAGTCTATTGGAATTGTTTTGAACTACATCATTGTTGAAGAGTCAAGTTCATTACAGATGATCATCACATAATCTTGTCACTGTGTACAATGTTCTCTTGATTCTACTCACTTCACTTAGCATCAGTTCATGTAATTCTTTCCAGACTTTTTCTGAAATCAGTTTGCTCAACCTTTCTTATAGAACAATATTCCATTACAATCATATACCATTATAATCATAACACCAACTGATGAACATCCACTAAATTTCCAATTCTTTACTACCACAAAAAGGGCTGCTACACTGTTTGTAGTGGCTAGAAGCTGGAAAATGAATGGATGCCCATCAATTGGAGAATGGTTGAGTAAATTGTGGCATATGAATGTTATGGAATATTATTGTTCTGTAAGAAATGACCAGCAGGATGAATACAGAGAGGACTGGCGAGACTTACATGAACTGATGCTAAGTGAAATGAGCAGAACCAAGACATCATTATATACCTCAACAACGATACTATTTGAGGATGTATTCTGATGGAAGTGGATCTCTTCCATAAAGAGAGCTAATTCAGTTTCAATTGATCAAGGATGGACAGAAGCAACAACACCTAAAGAAAGAACATGGGAAATGAATATAAACTGCTTGCATTTTTGTTTTCTTTCCCGGGTTATTTATACCTTCTGAATCCAATTCTCCCTGTGCAACAAGAGAACTGTTCAGTTCTGCACACATATATTGTATCTAGGATATACTGTAACCTATTTAACATGTAAAGGACTGTTTGCCATCTGGGGGAGGAGGTGGAGGGAGGGGAAAAATCGGAACAGAAGTGAGTGCAAGGGATAATGCTGGTAAAAAAAAGGGGGGGGGGGGGGGGGGGGGCTGCTACAAACATTTTTGCACACCTAGATCCTTTTCCCTTTTTTATGATCTTTTTGGGATCCAGATCCAGTAGAGACACAGACTGATCAAAGAGTATGTACATTTTGATAGCCCTTTGGGCATAATTCCAAATTGCTCTCCAGAATGGTTGGATCAGTTCACAACTCCACTAACAATGAGATTGCTTCTAATCTTTCTATGATATAGAATGCTGATACATAATGAAAGTATTCATGTCTTCAGTACATTTCATGAATACTTGTGGTTTGTCCACTTCAGTGATTGGTGACTGGTATGTGCAGTGAAGGCATGAAGGCAAGAGCAATATTTATTAAGTACTTACTCAATTCCAGGTACTGTGCTAAATGCTAAAAATGCAAATATTAGCAAAAAAATTATTTCCCTAATCCCAAGCTGCTTATATTTTAATGTGGAAAGACAGTAAATAAAAGGGAACTGAAACAAGAAATGAAGAGGACTGTGTGGGAAGTACCCAAGCAGGGCATAGTGGTAAAGTCTGGAAAGTCAAAGAAAGTCAGAAAAGGCATAAAAGATAGTTTGCTTGGACCCATTCCCAAAAGGGAGGTACTTGGAAGGAACTCACCAGTGGGAAAAGAATGATCTAGGGTGAGAAAACTCCAGGAAGTATCTGCAGTAGTGGAATATTAGTATTTCTGGGTTATTCTGGTTTATTTTGCCTTTTTTTGTGTGGCAACAGCCCACAAAGGAGTATTGCTATCTTTCTTGTCAAACTGATATGTATCAAAATAGATTCAAGTAGGGCCAGCCCTGAAGTCCCCACTTCTGTTTCCTTAACTTTTAAAGGAATAGTTTCATCACACTAATTGGACTGCTAATCTAATCAGTAGTATTCAGAGAACTCAATTCCCCTAGCATTTCAGATTTCCAACCAGGCCTTGACAACTGCCCCAAAGGTCTCCAGACTCTAGCTTACAGCACTGATGGTTCCCAGCTTCAGCAACATGGGTGTGCTTTGAAGGGATGGCTATATTATTATTATTATTAGCAATAATAACTCACATTTCTGTAAATTTTAAGGTTTGCAAAGTTTTTTTCCTCACAACCTATAAGGAATGATCGTTGTGAGTATTATAATCCCTATCTTGTATATGAGAAAATTGAAGCTTGGAATATAAGGGACTTTTCTATCACCATATAGGTCGTCATCTCTGAAGACTCCAATTCTAACCAATATCTGCCTCTTTTTAAGTGGCTGACATGCTACTTCACAAGTGATTGAGAATTCTCAGTAGTTTGGTAAAAGCTTCTGAGTTCACTTCAGCCTCACATCACAGATATTTTTAGATTCCCCGTTTTTCCCCTCCTCTTTACTCTCCTATCATGAAGCTCAAAATTTGATTCACTTATCACTGCCTTCTCCCCAACACTATTGTTTAAAGAAAAAAATTGGAAAGGAATTGGAAAGAGGACTCTGTTTATCTTTTTTGTACCTCCCCTTTTGTCCCTCTGCCTACTATTGCTATACTTCCTGAAAAGATGAACTATTCTTGTTTTTTTTTATTATTGTTACTGTTGTTAAGTATTATGAACTGCAGAGAATTATATAAAATAACAATGATTTTCAGATTTATAAAAACCATGGTTAATACTAGTCCTAAAATAACAAGCCTTATTCTTCCCACACTCAACAGATTCCCTAGCTTTCTGAGATTGGATTGTGTGGAAAGAAAATAAGCATAAACCAAGACATATAAATTTCTTTTATTTCCCAGATTGGCTTCCCCTGAAATTCCTCCTACTCCCCATAGAGCCACAATCAATACCCCAAAATCCCTTCCTTCTTCCCTTCTTCCAGTTTTCATAAAGTGGCCTCCTAGACTCCAGGGTGGGATAGAGGTGTAAATTGTACTCATCCAGGCCCAATTAATTAACTTTTTCCAGTGACTTCCCAATGGACTATAATGGAAATAAACATCTCTCTTACTCTTCCCAATCACCACCTTCATCTGACTTTAGATAATTTCTCCAAAGGAAAAAGGAATGATCTGGTGTGGTCTCTGGAGCTGAAAACTAATTTTTTTTTAAATCAAAATACAGATTTGCAGATTGAAGGATATTCCAGTAAAGCAAGTGTTCTTAATGTTTGCGTGAAACTTAATGGGACCGCCTCAGAATAATATTTTTAAATGTAAGAAATAAAACATGTAGAATTGCAAAGAAAAGCAATTGTATTGAAATGAAGTGACCATATTTTTTTTTAAGCTCATAAATTTCAGGTTAAGAACTTCTGATCTAAATAAAGAATTCCTTAAGGTAACTCATCCATCAAGAGAGTCTCTATCCAGGAACTATGGAGAGAAAATATTGTTTTTTACACCTACCCTTCTGGGTCAGCTTTCTTCAGCTATATACCTACCAAGGGGAAACTAAGTCACTTCAAAGAGGGAAGGATGAGTTGCCATCCATTGAAGCCAAGCAACTCCTGCAGCCAGTTAGTGTTGCATCTTTGCAAAGATAGATGGGAGATGAAAATATTCTGTTAGTACCTGGACTTGACATGCTGCCACAGAGGGCAGAGATTGTTTTTATCTTTTTTTCTATTTAAATCCAATGGCTAGCAAAGTGTCTGACAAATAGTATTTGATAAATGTTTGTTGACTGGCTTACTGTTGTATTCCAAATTTCCTTTTACTCTTTCCATTTTCTCCAAGCCCTAGGAACAAATGGCAGTCTTTTGATTGTTTTTATTTTGTGTTCTTACTCTTTGTTCTTGAGGTCTTTCCTCCTTTATACTATGGTTCATAACTATTTTTAAGGACTCCAGATGTAGTGGTGGTGATGGAGGTGGTAGAACAATATCATGAGTAGAATATAATGGGAAAAGAATATACCCATTTTTGTTCCCTTTAATTGACCCTGGATAAGTGATGAATCTCTCTCCCAGTCTGTTGTCTCATCTGCAAAATAGGGACAATCAAACCCCTTATATGATTGCTTGGAGGCTCAAATAGGCTAACACATATCACATGCTTTCCTAATCTGAAAAAATCTATAAATATCGGCATGGTAAACCCATCCTTTCCCAGGTCAGCCCTGAATGATCATGAACTGGAAGGTCCTTTACCAAGATTTCATAACATCTGCTGAGAAATATATTTTTTTAGATCCTGCCCTCATGGAAGAATATGGAAAAGTAAACCAACAGTGGTCCTGCCAGCCTCTAGACAGCTATGGATGTTGGGTCAGTTTCATTTTATTTTCATTTGTTTTTCTTTTCTTTTTTCTCCATAGTATTTTATTTTTCTAAATACATATACAAGTAGTTTTCAACATTAATTTTTGTAAGATTTTGTTTTCCAAATTTTTCCTTCTTCTCTTCCTTGCCACCCCTTCCCCAAGAGAGCAAGGAATTTGGTATAATTTAAACATGGGCAATCCTTTTAAACGTATTTCCATCTTTGTCATGTCAGACCAAAAGGGAAAAAACTACAAGAAAGACAAAGCAAACAAAAAAAGAAGGGAAATGAAAACATCAGTTTCACTTTAGAAAAATAATTATGGGAATTGTTTTGTTGTTGTTGTTGATCCTTCATTCTTGAAAAGTACTAATGACATCAAGAAGGTGACATCTTAAATTGCAAGTGGGTTGTATTTAAGTCACCAGCCTTACTTTCTCCTCCAGAAGCATCAAAGTCCTGAAGCAAGATGTAAATCAGAATGACTGGAGTTATATTTAAGAGGACAAGGCATGAGAGTTCCAGGGCTGAACTGGTAAATGTTTGACAACTGGTTTGAGGGAGGAAGGGTAGTAAGAATGACATATATGTATTATTAATATCTTCTGCATCACTTTTCTATGTTTAGACAATCAACAAAATAGTGAATCAAGTCTGGACGTGTAGCATCTGAGATTTCCAAGATGCTCACATTGAAAATTTAAGAATGGTGCTCTCAGGAGCTGATAGGAGGTGTCTCCTGCACACCCATGGGTGGTTGAAAGGATTGGTCTTACACATTCATGAACCAGACAAAGCATCTTGCACAGTAGCATCTCAATAAACATTGGTTGAAATGAATAAAATCAGTTGGGAGTCTAGATCATTTATTTTCAGATTCTACCTTCAGGAAGCAAAAAGTTGCATTCATTAGGTGCACTGGTGCTAAAAATGAGAATTTAAAGTTAATGCCTTGCTACTTCCCCAGGAGGCTGACGTGAAAACTAGGCTCTTCAAGTCATATTTCCACTTGAAATGAACTTGACTCATAATTTACTAATAATTTTGCCCTGAATCTTCACTTTAAAGGGGAAGTATGATGTGGGAAGGGAGGGGAAGGAATGGAAAGGGGAACAAAGAGAGCAAGGACTATTTCTTATTTCTATTACTATTTATTTCTAAATCTTGAGTTTAGATCTCTCTGTGATACTTGACTGCCAGTACCCTCCTTCATTTACTTTGTACTAGATGTTAAAGAAATATACCCAAATTAGTGCTAGATTTTAATGAGGTGTCAATTTGGAAAACCCAATCTGACTTACCCTGCAAAGCCAAGGCAGAAAAAAGATATCATAAATCTCTATGTTGTATATATTTGTTACCAAAAATTGCAGTCCTCTGGAACTGTGCATTCATGATCATAATAATCATGATAAATGGCACAATAACTAAGTGATCTTGTACCCCTGGCAAAACTATAAAATTCATACACCCTTGTTTTAACAACATGGCTTGCCTGGAATGACAAGTGCCCATTTTGGAAAGATATAAATATGAATATGGATATATGTGTATATATGTATATATACGTATGTATACACACACATATATAAACATTCATGTGTTTACATACACATATGTCATCAATGTGGAATTTGAAAACAAATAATAGTAACAAATAATAATAATAATAACAAATAATAATCAGTCAAGTGAAATGAATCAAAGATTGAAGAACCTATTTCTGTCACAGGACTCTGATTTTGTCCCCCACCAGAATTTGAAACAATTATTTAAAAATTGTTCCCACAGGATTATAGAACACCTACATTGTCCTGCACTCATGGGCTTATCATGGGAAACCACTTAAGCTCTGGAAATCATGGTGTTATAATTCATTTTACCTCTTCCCTTTCCATATGTGTGTATTTATGTATGAAATCCTCTATCTTTCCTACAATACCCAGAACTTCTAGTTTGCAAAGTCTATTCCTCACTCTGAAAGTGATTAATTAAACCCCTATTTGATATCTTAAAAAGAGAGAGAGAGTGAAAGAAAGAAAGAAATATTTAATTACCCCTTCCACATCATGAGGGTTAGGGCTGCAGCACCCCCAGCCTATAATCTGGAAAATCTTCATAAAAATTTTGGTCCTCCCTTCCTACTCAAGAAGGAGTCTGAATTATTATCATATCAAAAGATAAAATATGTTGACATTATACAATACTACACATATATTTTGTACATTTCTGAGTTTCTAAACATTTTCTGTGTTGTCTATTGGATTTCATGTGTGCTTTGTGGCTTCCACAAAACTCCCCCCTAAATTCACATTTAATTTCTTATCTGAAGTAGATTGAATGATGATGAGGAAAACTGAGATGGGGCAGGGAAAACTACACATACACATACACATATATACATGTGTGTTCAGTAACTGATAGTGGTACTACTTACACATGTGACACTGTGTCTAATCAACTGATAAATGGTTTGTGGCTGGGTTACCCCACTGAGAATGTGATCCCTGCATCTACAAGTCCACATTCCTGATTCAACAGTGAGGGACCCTGGGGCAATAACAGGGAAGTCTTCTCTCTATGACTGGAGTCTCTGTGGCAACTTTCTCCTGCTTTAAACTCGACCCAGATAAATTGATTAACTATTGTTTCCCATGCTTTTCAATAGATTTTCTTTCCCTTGGCATGGATAATTGAGAATTGGCTTTATCTTAGGACTCAGAAGTGGGAAACATCTGGCCTACGGAGGGTATAAAGCCAGTGAAATCGGTTGGTCTGGCCCTGACAAGGCAATGGCAGGCAATAATAAGCTGAAAGCCAGGTACAACCACCTCCCATGGTTTGTGTTTTTAAGTTGATCATTTTGTATGGCCCGTGAATGATGTTATAAATATCCAAATGACCCTTGACAGAAAAAAAAAAAAAAAAAAAGGTGATTGTTTTCTGTATCTGGCCACTATTTCTTTCTTAAAATCTTTATTTTTTTTTCAGAAAACAAAAACTTAAGTTACCTTTGGATCTTCGCTTCTTCATTCATATAGTGAGGTTTTTGGACTACATATACTTTAAGATCACTTTAAAAAAGCATGATTCTATGATCTCTTGAACCTAAATTCTTTGTAGGAAAATAACTTAAATTGTTATTGGATTATTTGCTGTCTAGGGGAGGGGGGAAGAGAGGAGGGAAGGAGAAAAATACAGAACACAAGGTTTTGCAAGAGTGAATGTTGAAAACTATCTTTGCATTTATTTTGAAAAATAAAAAGCTATTATAAAAATATTTTTTTAAAAAAAGGAAAAAATTTTAGCAAAGATAATAAACTTCAGCTGACCTTGTTCTCTTGTCCCACACAAATACATCTCCATTCCTAATTTGCTCACTATCTTATTAACAGTAAAGAGGCTAGATAGAGAGTTGGAGCCAAAAAGACTTATTTTCCTGAGTTCACATCTGACCTCAGACACTTATTAGCTCTGTGATCCTGGGCAAATCATTTAACCCTGTTTGCATCAGTTTTCCTTATCTGTAAAATGAGCTGGAGTAGGAAATGGCAAATCACTCCAAAATCTTTACCAAGAAAACCTTTGAAGAATCAGATGTGACTGAACCACAATTAACAGTAAAAGCAGACTAAAATGTCTGATCATTCTTTCTCAATCTCCTGGGCCACATCTTCATCCAGGTCACATCCTCTGTGGTTGTTCTTTAAGGCCTGTTTTGGACTCTTTTCTATTCTCTCCCATTTCTTTTGGTGATTCTACAACCCACATAGATTCAATTATCCTCTCTATTAGGATGGCAGAGTGGACAAACTATTAGGTTTAAAGCTGGGAAGACTTGAATTCAAATGTGAGCTGAAGATCTCAGTAGAATATAAATATATATCAATATATTTTGAAAATTCAGATTCAGGCTTTATTGTTTTGTTTTTTGGTACCAACAATTTCTAGCTGCCATAATGCATAATGCCATAAAAAGAGTATTCACTAAGAGGGACCCCTCTTAACTTGTATGATTTTGGACAAAAGTTCCTCAAATCCACATGCTGAGTCAATTTTAAAAGTTCTATTTCTAGTCTTCTAGATAGAATGTTGGATGTGAAGTTAGACTTAACTAGCTAAATTTAACTTCCCTCAGACTCTGTTTTCTCCTCCATAAAATTGGGGGAGAAGAGGGGAGAGTTGGTGGCCTCTATAAGTCCTTTCCAGGCCTAAATCTATGATATATGACAATCTTTTTTAATTCGGGAGCTCAATGGGCCACACCCATAATTTCCTTAACTTCATCCTGCCTGAGTAATTGCAAATGCAAATTGATTCAGTCTGCTCGGAGGTGATATTCTGACATTGTGAAAGAGACTATTCCTTCTTGAGGTTTTGGAGAGTCTAGTTTAAAATAAGATTTTGGGACCCAAATAACTAGGTACTCTAGGGATAAGTGCTACAGAAATAATAATGCCTTATATTTACATCTCATCTGTTTCTAAGTAATTCAAAGGGATTTTATCTTAATATAGTTAAGTCTGGAAGATACATAGCAAAGAAGTTAGGGATAGGAATTATTGGTCTCATCTCAGAAATATTAAAAATATCTTAAACTAATACACAAAGAAATGAAAAGACTTTCTGAAAGTTATAAAGCAAACCAAATAAAACTGTGACAAAATCTAGGGAAACTCACCCCAAAGCATTCCGACCTTCTTAGTTTCCTGATGCAAATAATAATCAAAGGTATATGATTATAAGGAAACAGTAGAAAAAACAAATATTCTCAGGCCTCTCTTGGCATTTAATTAAGAAAAGAACTGGAGGAAATGCTTTACTTTCCTCCAGTTCTTATAATATTCATCCTGAGAGTCAGAGTTTGAGAAAAAGGAACAAGGTGGGCCCAAGGTCTTAACCTTTTTTGTGTCTTCGACCCCTTTGGAAGTCTGTCTGGTGAAATTTATGGATCCCTTCTCAGAATAATATTTGTAAATGCATTAAATAGAATACAGGGGATCATAAAGGAAATATGGTGACCAAAATATATTTTAAAAACAAGGTCATGAACACCATGTCAAGAACCTCTGTTGAGACTTTATTCTATTATCCTTCTTGAGTGAGGTTTGAGATCTCAGGGTAAAGTTTAAGGGGAGCAAGGAGAGGGGTAGGAGGGGCAAAAATCCCCTTCGTATGCCAAGGAGAACAGCCCAAAGGCCATCAACTACAGAATGGAGAAACAAGATTTGGTACATGAAGGGGATAGGAATTATTACTTTAAAAAAAATAAATATGAAGAATACAGAAAAGCTTGTGAAAATTCCTACGATAAATTTGTAAAAAGTGATTTAAGCAAAACCAGGAAAACAATATATATGCATCGACTATAACAATGTAAATGGAAAGAACAACAAAAATTATAAATGAGTATTGTATGATTATAATGACCAAGATTGACCTCTGTCCCACCCATAACCCAAAAATGATGTGAAATTCATATTCCTCTTTTCTTGGCACAGCTGTAGAATGATGGATATGGAATGGTGTGGGGCTTAGCTGATAGGTTGGTTAGTTTTGCAAAACATTTTTTTTCCTTCTCTCTTTTTTTATTCTTTGTTAGGATTGAGTCTTTGGTTGAAGAAGGTTATATCAGATAATGAAAGTAATATAACTGTCCCCCTCTCCCTCCAAAAATAAAATATAAATTAAATTTTTATCAATTAAAATCACAAATTTTTGGATCTTTATTTTTAAATAATACCTTTTTATTCTTTCAAAATACATGCAAAGATAGTTTTCAACATTCACCTTTGCAAAACCTTGTGTTCCAAATTTTTTCTCTCCCTCCTCACCTCACCCTCCCCTAGATAGTAAATAATCTAATATAGGTTAAACATGTGTAAGTCTTCTAAACATATTTCCACGTTTACATGATTTTTTTAAAAAATTATTCTTGCATAAGATTTTTGTAAGAGACATTCTGTGTAGACAGGCGGTACTATTCTTCCTCCAGGCTGATTCCCTAGATCTGTATGGGATGATTTGGACTAATCACACAGTGCAGTGTTGTCCCTGAGTTTGGGTGTGGGTTTGATTCATTCATTATACTCTTCCTCTTTTCTTCCCATCCTCCCTCTCTCCAAACGCAGACAATTCAAGGCATCTTTACATGGAATAGTGTGGGAGCAGAAACAGGAAAAAACCAAGACAAATAAAAATATCTGAAAGTTAAGTCTGAAGCTACGAAAGGAAACTCTACAGGTGGATTTTTTTCTTTACTGACAGGATATGGCATCTAAGGAATATGTTTTCCTAAATATATGTGGTCCTTTTTTTCTTCCCTTTTCATAGACATATTTGAAATGTCACTGGGTGATATCAGAGCAGAAAACAAATTCCTCAGAGCAAACAGTCCAAGACTTAGATCCTTACAACTCCATCTTCTTGAAGGAGCCCCCGAGGCTGACCTGGAGAAAGAGATCCAGAGAAATTCAAACAGGCATTTGTTGTGCTAAGCCAAGTTCCAGTCTAGTTTAACCTTTGTTTGCAGACAAGGACCAAAAATGTTAAGGCCTTTTTAAAAAAAAGAGTCTGTCTTTCTTTCTTTCTTTTCTTCCTTCCTTCCTTCCTTCCTTCAAATTCCAGGCTGTCTTCTGTCTTCCTATTACCCCCACAGATGAAAAGGAGGAAAAATTAAATTAAATTAAAAAATAATAATAATAAAGACCGGGATTGTTAAGGAGGAAAAGAGGAAGAAAAAACTTTAAAAAAGAAAAAAAGGTACTTATCTAAAATCTGCCCTGGTCTGTCACTGACAAGGAATTGGAACTCCAGTGATCAGCTTTCTTTGTTCACACCTTCCTCCAAAAATCCCCAGAGAAGTGCCCTGGCCTAAGTCAGAGCAGACTCCATCTTTCCAAGTCGGCCAGATGGAGTTGTTCAAGCTCTTCAAAAATCCTCTTGTCTCTAGGGAGACAGACTCATCAGGAATTCTCTCTTCCGACTTAAGTGCTCAGGGATGGCTCATATTTTAGCTCCATGGATCAGCCTTGCTCTCCTAATGCCTCAGTGAATCTTGTCATCAGAGCAGCTGAGTAAGATGCTATCTGCATACCATACTGTGTGATAAATCTAAGTCTTGCTGTCCCAGCCATCCAATATTTCAAGCCCAGGAAAACTAATTTCTACAGGGTACTGGCAACTCATGCAAGCATTCACCTTTCTGTGAGTACCCCATTATTAGTAACCCAGGAGATAACCAATAGTTGGAAACATCATTGGTTGATGGCTAATACTTGGAATTGCTCCACCTGAATGTGCTTTGGGGCTCTTGTTTCCCAAGGGATGGAGGTTAAAAGTACATCCTATTCCACATCATTCTTTATACATACATCTCAAGTCTCATTAGGAATCAAAATAGAAGCAACTGCACTGAGGAAATCCACTAAGAGAAACATTTTAACCTTTCCCTTCCAGGTTCAAACAACCTTTCCAAGCTTCATATGGCCCACCCTTCCTGTCCCACCTCCATTCTTCCCAAGCCCTACTCAGATAAAGGGTGTAACTTGGCTTTTGTTGGGTTTTTGTTTTCAATAAAAGTTCCTTATTCATATTTTTTTGTTGTTGTTGAAGTTAGGGGAGGAGGACTACTGTACTATTATTCTCAACCAAGTAGAATTTAATCCACAGTAAGACAGACTGAATAGGAAGGAGATACAATAGCTCCTGGACTAATAGTTAATGCAATTTTTCTAAACGCCAATCCCCATGGTATAAAACTATAATGGTCTTTAAATGAATTTGAATCCAAGGTATCTCTTATCTTCCCAAGGGAGAATAGATAGCTCTAAAAATTTAGAAATGCAGGGAAAACAGCTTAGATTTTCTGTTTCTTCTAGCCTAGACATTAGGTTGCCTATTCCCTAGATACCATCCTTCCTCCTTCCTGCACTCCTCCTCCCTTCTGCTCTGGGCTCCTTTTCCAGATCTTCTCTATCTAGAAATATTGATAATTAGGTTTTTCCAGTTTCTTAACTGATTGGCTTTCCTTCTTTCCCTTTCTACAAAATACTTATATTGCCAGGTCTATGGTCCTGTATCTGAATCACAGGAGTAAGGAACTTTAAGAACTTCAAAATTAAGGCTAAAGAGAAAAAAGGAGCAACGAATTAAAGTGTATTTCAGAAAAGGCTTTGAGATTATTCGATCCAAATCCGGCCCCCACTTCCAATTTTGCAAATAAGGAAAATAAATCCTAGAGAGATGATTTTTCTAAAAATCACAAAACTAAGAAGGAAGTCCAAAAAGGAAAAAAGTGCTTTGAATGAGATAAATTATGCAAATTAAGTGGCTGACATATTCATACCCTTTCATTCAGACCACTGAGTATATATCCCAAGGGTGTGATTGATTAAAAAGAGAGTTCCCATATAAACCACATATTTGTGAGAACCCTCTTTTTATTTTTTTTTATTTTAATAAGTAAGTGAAAACAAACTAGATGCCCATCAATTGGGGAATGGTTAAACATGTTGTGAAACATGAACGTAAAAGAATATTACTGTTCTGTAATATTTGACAAATATGAGAACTAATGAGAGTCTGATCTGGGGTAGCTATTCAAGATACTGTAGAAATATTGAAGAGATAGAATAAACAAAATTTGGCAATTAGTCCAAAAGCAGAATGAGCTGTCTCATAAGCTAAAGAAGTCCCTTTCAGTAGAGCTCTTTAACTGAAAACTAGATGACCATTTGGTGGTTATATTCTGTTGTTATTTGTCTTTCATTCCCAGAGAGGAGCAATGACATTAGGACAGTGATTCTTGACTTGCAAGTGAATTGGTTTTAAGTGAGGAAGGATTGTGCAGTCATTGACCTCACTCTGTCCTCCAGAACCATTTGTAGTCCAGCAGCAAGACATGGGTCAGGATGGCAGGCGGTGGCCCTACATGCAGTGCTGAAGTAGAAATTGAAGAGATGCCTATCAATTAGGAATGATTAAATAAATTGTGGTATATGATTGTGGTGGTCTACCACTGTTCTGCAAGAAATTCCCTGTTTAAAAAAAACAAAAACAAAAAAAGAGGGAAAACTTGCATGAAATAATGAAGAGTGAAATGAGCAGAACCAAGAGAATATTATATACAGTAACAGCAATATTGTTCAGAGTAACTGTGAATAACTTCTTCTAAGTATTATAACTCTTTTCTTAGTATAGGTTGGACCGGGTAGCCACTGAAATCTCTTTTCTTTCTTTTTTTATATTTTATATTTCTTTTCAACTTTGAAATTTTGCAGAAAAGCAAAGGGGCAATATCCAATATTCCTACTATAAGTTTTTTTGAAAGTGTTTTTTTTTTGTATTTTTCATCTAGTACCTCCCTGCCCATTGATCAAATTAAATTAAGAAACAAATTTTAAAAACCAAATCATTTAATACATATCTAGATAGTATGGCAAAACAAATTCCCCAATAACCATATCTGAAAATGTATGTCTCATTTCTCCATTAAGAGATAAGTAGTATTTATTAGCATCATTCTTTTGGACTTACAATGCATCACTATGTTGATCAAAGATTAAAGTTTTTCTAGATTATCATTCTCTTTAATGTTATCATTATATAAATTATTTCCTTAAGCTCTGCTCACTTTACTTAGGATCAATTCATAAAAATCTTCCTAGTTCCCTCAAAAACTGTCCATTTCATCATTTCTTGTGGCACAATCACAGCCATTACATTCACATGCTACAATTTCTTTAGCAGTCCTAAACAGAAAGATGTCCAGTTTTGTTTTCTTTTTTTTTTTTCAATTTTTGGCGACCATGAAAAGAGCTACTGCAAATATTGTTGTATATATAGATCATTTTCTTCTTTCTTTTATTTTTTGGGAGTAAATACTTAGTATTGGTATAGCTTGGTCTCAGGATATAGACAAATTTGGTAACCTGAACATGGTTCTCAATTGTTTTCTAAAATGACTGGATGAATTGATAACTACACCAACAATGTGCACGAATGTGCCTGTTTTTTCACAATTCCTTAAAATATTTATCATTTCCTCATTTGTCATCTTTGCTAATCTGACAGGTGTGAAGTAGAGCCTCAAAATTGGTTTAATTTACATTTCTGTAATTCTTAGTTATTTAGAGCATTTTTTCCAGATGATTGTTGATAGCTTGAATTTCTCCCTTTGAAAGCTGCCTATTCATATTCTTTGATCATTTATTTATTGGGGAATGTTTCTTGGCCTTATAAATTTGAATCAGTTCCTTATATGTCTAGGAAATGAGACCTTTATCAAAGAAATGTGCTACAAGTTTTTTTTTTTTCCCCTGGTTACCTGATCCTCTTCTAATTTTTGCTACATTCGATTTATTTGTTTTTTAAAAAAAATTGTTTGCTTGCATTTTTATTTTCCTTCTCAGGTTTTTTTTAACTTATTTCTAGATCTTATCTTTCTTGAACAGCAAGATAACTGTATAAATATATATACATATATTGTATTTAACACATACTTTAACATATTTAACATGTATTGGACTACCTGCCATCTAGAGGAGGGGGTTGGGGAAGGAGGGGAAAGGTTGGAACAAAAGGTTTTGCAAGAGTCAATGTTGAAAAACTACCCATGCAAATGTTTCATAAATAAAAAGCTTTAATAATAAAAAAACTTTTTAATTTTACGTAATCAAAATCATTCATTTGATTAATCATAAATCCTTCCCCATCCATGCACCACAAAGGTAACTTCTTCTTCACCCTTTTAAATCATTTAATCTCCCTGATTCTCACTGTTCTGACCTATAAAAGGGGTATAATAATACCATGTATTCAGGAAAAATTGACTCAAGGGTTTGTCATGAGCATCAAATGAGAATAAATATATATACAAAATGCCTTATAAACTATAAATGGCTGCATGTATATAAACCATTATTATTCTTGTTCTGACTTTCACATAATGAGTAACAAATGAGAAAAATAGATTACATTTACTTATTACATATAGCCTACTTTGTAATCTGTTGAAATAAACCATGTTTATTCCAATCTATTATCCTAATCTGTTACTATTGAAAAAAAGTTATTTTTCTGTCATTAACTAGCCATGTAATCTTGGATAAATGATTTTAACTTCTGTTTCTTCACTTATGAAATGAGAATTCTACAGGCTTTAACAAACTTTAATTTTCAAATAACACACAATCAACAAGCATTTATTAAGCACTAAATGTGCTAAGTGCTATGGATACATAGAAACACAAAACACAAAAATGGTCCCTACTCTCAAGGAGCTTACATACTAATAAGGACCCAACATAAAATAAATAGGTACATACAATACATAGAGATGGGGTAAGAGTTTTCCTCTTAAATAACCATAGAGGGAAAGGCTTGGATCAGAAAGGTGCTACTTTATATTTAGGTCACAGAATGGTAGCAAATTGAAAAATGCAAGTAGGTTTCGTTTATTAAAATTCTCTTACTTAAAAATAGCAAGAAAAAAAAATAGCAAACACTTTGCTTTCTCCATTAAAGTCCTGATCAGATAAGTCCAGTGTGATGTAGAGTGGAGCCCAGACTTTGGCAGCTTCAACTGAACTGGAAAGGCTTTGAGAACAAGGCTGGCAGCAGAATGTATGACTGTTATCTGAGCATCAGCCTAGCCAAATGTGGAGAGGTTCAACCTTAGATGGTTTTTTTTTCTCTACCATGGCAACTCATGAAGGCACAGAGGGGGTTGCAATCTGTGTCAGTGAATGGAGTACCCACATTGATGAAATCACAGACCCTTGAGGTACTGAAGTAGTAAACACTTCACTTAGGCAAAACACACTTCATTAATTTGCTAATTATTCTTCCCTGCTGTGAACATGGGCAAGGACAAGGCCCTAGCAATTCCAACCAACAGATCAGACATTCCTGCTCCCCTTAAAGGGGCTGTGTGATATGGTCCAGCAAGCATTAGGTTGTTTATTTTAGAGCCCTAGGCTCCTGGCTGTCACCACCCAACTGAAAGACTTAGAGTAATTTATTTCTCTTTAAGTTCATCATTTGAGAAAGAAGGAGGAGGGAGAGAAGGAAAAAGAAGAAGAAGAAGAAGAGAAGAAGAAGCAAGGAGAAAGAAGAGGAGGTGGAGGAGAATGTGGGAAGAGAAGGAGGAGAAAGAGGAGGAAAGAAGGAAGGAAGGGAGGGAGGGAGGGAGGGAGGAAAGAAGGAAGGGAGGAAGAGAAGAAAAGAAGGAAGGAAGAAAGGGAGGAGGAGGGGGGAATGGAAGGGGGAAAAAGGGAGAAAAGAAAGAGGGAAGAAGGGAAAAAAGATAGTTTTTAAATACCCTTCTAATTCTAAAATTCTGATTTTCTACTCATTTATTCAATTTTTTTAAGGAAGTAAAAAATTACACCTTGTTTCTTTATTCAATAGGAAAACCTCAGCAATTTTGTGATTTCTCTTCTTTAAACATGCATCAAGTGGAGCAATCTATACTTACTCAATGAATATTTTTTGCCAACTATTCGCAAAATAGTAGGGATGCAAGGACTAGAGGATATATGTACAATAAAAGTAGATACAAGATAATGTAAAATTTTTCCCAGCAGTTTGTGTCAAATACTTTTTGTCTTTATCCCAGTGGCTGTGTTTTTGATTTTATCTAATAATAATAATAATAGCTAATACCAACTAATAAGTAGATAGTACCTATAGGTACCAGACACTGTACTAAAAGGATAAGCAAAGGATAGAGCATTGCCTCTGGAGTCAGGAGGACGAGTTCTATTATCCAGCCTCAGACACAACATTTGCTAGATGTGTGACTCTGGACGAGTCACCATCTCACCAAATTGCCTCACCAAAAAAATAAAAAAATAAAGTAGACTCCAAGATCATCTCAATACACTTGGCACATTTGAACACAACTTTATTGCCATCTTTTACTTTTCTCCCATATTACTTTTTCTTTCTATAGAATCCCTACCTACCTATCCTTTCTTTCTCTAAAACCTTGCTAGTAATAGTTAAGATCATTGTTTAAATTCAACTGGAACTCAGAATTAAGACTTTTATTAGAAGCTATATTTAAGACCACATGCATTATGAAGATTTTGCTCACATGTTCTCATTATAAGGAAAAATAAATGTGTGGTGGTACACTGAGTAAAAGCAATTAATTTGGAGTCAGGAAGACCTGAATTTAAATCCCATTTCAGACTTACTAGTTATATGACTTTAAATTATTTAATCTCTCTCTACCTCAGTTTCCCCCTATATAAAATGGAGACAATAATAGCACCTATCTCCCAGTGTTATAATGATGGCATGAAACAACTTATATAGAGTATTGCAAACCTTAATGCACTATATAAATACTTGGAAATTAATATTTTTGTGTATATCAAACCAGGCAAGTACAGGTCATTTTCTTTGTCAAGATTCAGCCTTGTGCAAAAGTTTCTTATTTTAGAAAGCAAGACACATCTTATGGAGGTATCAAAAGCTCTGATTTGTAGTCAAGGGACCTGTCTTTACCACATTCTACCTGCATACCCTTTTTTTTTTTAATTTTTATTTAATAATTACTTTATATTGACAGAATCCATGCCAGGGTAATTTTTTTTTTTACAACATTATCCTTTGCACTCGTTTCTGTTCCAATTTTTTCCCCTCCCTCCCTCCACCCCCTCCCCTAGATGGCAAGCAGTCCTTTATATGTTGGATATGTTGCAGTATATCCTAGATACAATATATGTTTGCAGAACCGAACAGTTCTCTTGTTGCATAGGGAGAATTGGATTCAGAAGGTATAAATAAACCGGGAAGAAAAACAAAAATGCAGATAGTTCACATTCGTTTCCCAGTGTTCTTTCTTTGGGTGTAGCTGCTTTTGTCTGTCATTTATCTATTGAAACTCAGTTAGGTCTCTTTGTCAAAGAAATCCACTTCCATCAAAATATGTCCTCATACAATATCGTTGTCGAAGTGTATAATGATCTCCTGGTTCTGCTCATTTCACTCAGCATCAGTTCATGTAAGTCTCGCCAGTCCTCTCTGTATTCATCCTGCTGGTCATTTCTTACAGAACAATAATATTCCATAACATTCATATACCACAATTTACCCAGCCATTCTCCAATTGATGGGCATCCATTCATTTTCCAGTTTCTAGCCACTACAAACAGGGCTGCTACAAACATTTTGGCACATACAGGGTCCTTTTCCTTCTTTAGTATTTCTTTGGGATATAAGCCCAATAGAAACACTGCTGGATCAAAGGGTATTACCTGCATACCCTTAAGTAAGTCTACTAACCTCTCCAAAGACTCAGTTTTGTCACATGAAAATAAGAGGAAGGTCCCTTCCAACTCTAAATCTAAAATGGGTTCAAATTCTGCTCCTACATGTATGACCCCTTGAAGATTTTCTCATTATTATCATTAACAACAACAATAACAAAAGCAAAGGGATTGAACTGTGTAATCTTTAAAGAAAGTATAGCTCTAAATCCTGTGAAAATATTTCTCTCTTTATTAGGAACAGATAGATGGAAGCAATGTGATATGGTATAAAGAGAACTAGATCCAATGTTGGGACATGAATTCAAATTTCATCTCTAATGATTACTTCTTGTTGTAATTCAGTCATTTCAGTTGTGTGTGATGCTTTCTTATCTCATTTGGGGTTTTCTTGGCAAAGATACTGTAGTGGTTTACTATTTCCTTCTCCAGCTCATTTTCCAGTTGGGGAAACTGAGGCAAACAGGGCTAAGTGATTTACCCAAGATCAATTAGCTAGAAAGTATCTAAGGCTGGATTTAAATTCAGGTCTTCTTGACTTCAAATTTGGTATTCTATCTACTGTAGCACCTAGCTGTCTTAATGACTACTACCTGTGTGATTTTGGATAAATCCCTTAATTTAATGTACCTCAGCTCCCTCCTTTGTCAAAGTGAGTGGATTGTACTAGATGGCATCTGGGACTCCTTCCAGCTTGAGACCTATGTAAAGTGATGGTAATTATTTTACCAAACTCTCAAATCTTGGCTTTTCAAGCTCGCCTCTCCTAACTGGGGCCAGCAGGGGAAGGAGGGATTGACAGCCAAGCTTCACCTGAAAAACAGACAAAGCCATGAGGTGGATCCTTCATGGATGCAGATAAAGACCTAAAGGGGTCAGGGTGTGGAGCTGATTTCCCCAACAATAAACAAACTAGATTCCAGTAGAGAGAGCAGAAAGGTAGGTATTACACACACAGGAAGGCCAGGAAGAGTTCAGGGAATGTTTTGGGGAGGCAGACAGAAAAAGATGAATAGGAGGATGATAACCTTTGATCCATAAATATATTTTAGATCTGCCCTCACCACTGAGTAGGGATGAAGACAAAATGGAGAGCTTGCCAGAACCTGTCTAACTTCCCAAGCTCCCACCCTCTACTATCTTCAATCCATTCAAAAATACAAATGGAGACAGTCCCAGAGGCTGAGTCACCAACTCTGTGAGCTCCCTTCCTTCCTCTCTACCTCCATCCCTCCACCCCTCAGATCCAGGCTTCCTTTTCTGGTCCTGTGGGCAGACCCCATCAGGGTGTGTACTCTGTTCTATCCCACCCCACCCCCAGCACTTCCCTCTTGGAAGCCCAGCATCACAGAGCCCTCTGTGTTTTCCAAGCCCATTCATCTGGATCTAGCAGTGTACAGCTCCACGAAAGAGGTCTTTCATCCATTCATTATCCCTTTACCCAAAACCTCAAATGGGAAGAGACTTCAAAGTCCTAGCTGAGTTTGATTTCCATTCTGTGGCAGATTGGAGGCAAGCGGAGGCAGGAAGGAAAAAGGGACTCCAGCCTCCATGAGCCCTACCTCAGCCGGCAATATAGTCATCTGTTCATAGTAACAGGCAGTCTGGTGTTTTCTTTCTCTTTTGGATTTCTCCATTATGATGAAGTCTATTAGAGAAACAAAGGCTTTAAAGAAGGAATCCCCCACAGCTCTGTAACAACAGCCTGTTTGCTCTATTGAGAATCTCCTATTAACAGCACGAGTCAATCTGCTCTTACATTGAGCTCCCAGCGGACTATATCTTGCAATCGTGGGGCCCCTAGCTTAGCTCCTGGGTTTTTCCATCCTGTCCTTCTCCTCCTATGATTTCATTCCTGATTAGAACCATATTTGTAAAAGTAAACTTTAAATGAGATCCCAGAATACTGAGCAAGTCCAAATAGGACATATACACACACACACACACACACACACAGAGAGAGAGAGAGAGAGAGAGAGAGAGAGAGAGAGAGAGAGAGAGAGAGAGAGAGAGAGAATCCTGTTTTCCCTATCTTAATTTGAGATGTTTCATTTGGAGTCCCAGTTCTCAAAGGTTTGATTCAATCTTGTATATTCTGACAAAGCATTGGAGTACTTCCAGTAGTCTCTCAAATTGTCCAAAGTAGATACCAAAATTTGAACATAAAATCAGAGCTTTTAGACCGGGAAGGGACCTTTCACATTATCTAGTTCTATCAGAGGGTCATTCAGTCAACAAGTATTGATTAAATATCTATCTAGTCGTTTATTCTATATTATATTCTATAAAATACTTTATATTACATGTGCCCTATATTATATGTCCTTCATTTTTGAAGAGGATTAAAATGACATCATTATGTTAGAGTTTTTTTTATAGTATAGTGCATTTATTATCTGATTTTTATGTTTTTATGATATATTAATCAATTTTGCTGATCTTCCCCTTTCCCCTTTTTCGCTTTTGTAACCCTAGCCCTAAAGTCCAATATTATGGGCTTTCTTTTTTTTATTTTTTTTAAATTTTTTTTATTATTTTTTTTAATTTTTTTTAAATTTTTATTTAATAATTACTTTATATTGACAGAATCCATGCCAGGGTAATTTTTTTTTACAACATTATCCTTTGCACTCGTTTCTGTTCCAATTTTTTCCCCTCCCTCCCTCCCCACCTTCCCCTAGATGGCAAGCAGTCCTTTATATGTTGGATATGTTGCAGTATATCCTAGATACAATATATGTTTGCAGAACCGAACAGTTCTCTTGTTGCATAGGGAGAATTGGATTCAGAAGGTATAAATAACCCGGGAAGAAAAACAAAAATGCAGATAGTTCACATCCGTTTCCCAGTGTTCTTTCTTTGGGTGTAGCTGCATTTGTCCATCATTTATCAATTGAAACTCAGTTAGGTCTCTTTGTCAAAGAAATCCACTTCCATCAAAATATGTCCTCATACAATATCGTTGTCGAAGTGTATAATGATCTCCTGGTTCTGCTCATTTCACTTAGCATCAGTTCATGTAAGTCTCGCCAGTCCTCTCTGTATTCATCCTGCTGGTCATTTCTTACAGAACAATAATATTCCATGACATTCATATACCACAATTTACCCAGCCATTCTCCAATTGATGGACATCCATTCATTTTCCAGTTTCTAGCCACTACAAACAGGGCTGCTACAAACATTTTGGCACATACAGGTCCCTTTCCCTTCTTTAGTATTTCTTTGGGATATAAGCCCAATAGAAACACTGCTGGATCAAAGGGTATGCACAATTTGATAATTTTTTGGGCATAATTCCAGATTGCTCTCCAGAATGGTTGGATTCGTTCACAACTCCACCAACAATGCATTAGTGTCCCAGTTTTCCCTCATCCCCTCCAACATTCATCATTATTTTTTCCTGTCATCTTAGCCAATCTGACAGGTGTGTAGTGGTATCTCAGAGTTGTCTTAATTTGCATTTCTCTGATCAATAATGATTTGGAACACTCTTTCATATGAGTGGTAATAGTTTCAATTTCATCATCTGAAAATTGTCTGTTCATATCCTTTGACATTATGTTAGAGTTAAGTTAATGGATCTGACTGGCTGATCAGACCAATATGAGCTCAGAGTGCTCAGCCAGAGGTCAGACACAAATAGTCCCAATGAACATTTGGGATGGATTCTCTAACTTTGTACATCTTGTGTTTCTTCTGGGCTAATTCAATTCTTCTTTGTTCATGGAACCCAGCACCTTTCCTGATGAGGGCATGCTATTCTGTACCAGTGTCTCCCATGTCACACAATCAATTCTAAAGTTCTTAAGAGAGACCTTGAGAGTGTCCTTGTATCACTTTTTTCTGATCATCTTTTGAGCCCTTACACTAGGTAAGTTCTCCATAAAATAATCTTTTTGGCAAGTATATGTTTGGCATTTGGACACTATGGCCAGCCCAGTAGAGTTGTGCTCTCTGCAGCAGAGTGGGGATGCTTGGCAGTTTAGTTTGAGAAAGGACTTCAATGTCATATCTTATCCTGCCAGGTGATCTTAAGAATCTTTCTAAGACAATTCAAATGGAAGCAATTCAGTTTCC
Source organism: Antechinus flavipes (assembly GCF_016432865.1). Taxonomy (NCBI): domain Eukaryota; kingdom Metazoa; phylum Chordata; class Mammalia; order Dasyuromorphia; family Dasyuridae; genus Antechinus; species Antechinus flavipes. The sequence continues at coordinate 79,049,483 of NC_067400.1, read as the reverse complement.
TGGCATGGCACTGGTATACTGTCCAGATTTCAAAATCATACAACAATGAGGTAAGCACAATGGCTCTGTAGATCTTCAGAGTCTCCCAAACATCTAACTAGCTCTAGCAATGAATATATCAACCTCATTATCAATGGAGACATCCCTGGAAAGTATACTGCCAAGGTAAGTGAATTTATCCACAGCATTCAAAACTTAATCATTTACTGTAACCAGTTGTTCCACATATGGATGGTGTGGTGCTGGCTAATGGAGTGCCTGTATTTTTGGGGTGAATTTAGGCCAAAATTAGCAGAGAGAATCAATCCCTAATTTTTACATCTCAGCTTTGAGGCTGCACAACACTCCCTCCACTTTAGTTTTGGTTTATAGCCCTTTCAAATTGAAGAATTTTCCAACAATGCAATAGCTTATTTGATCTTATGTTTGCCCTCATTGAAGGCATTTGCCACAAAAACATCATGTTAAAAATCTTGGGAACAAGCACATAGCCTTGTTTTATTCCAGTGGTGACCAAGAAAGTTCAAGAGCAATGTCCATCATCCAGAACCCAGATAAGCGTGCCATCATGAAATTGATATACTGTACTGGTGAACTTCTTTGGGCAACCAAATTTTCCACAAGCCCTCACAAGTGATGGTATCAAAGGCCTTGGTCAGATCTACAAATGTCATATTCTGCTCCTGACATTTCTCCAGAAGCTGTGGGGTCACAAACACCACATCAACTGTCCCTTAGCCCCTTCCGAAGTCACACTGGTTTTCAGGTAGATGATCTTCTTCCAGGTATAGGATCTCTGGCAAGAATCTTGTCAGCAATGACTAAGAGAGAGATCCCCTCTCCACACACACTCCCTGTGATTTTCATAGGACAATATATTCCCTTTATCTTTATAGAGATGGATTGAACTCTTGGGGAAATAACCCCTTCTTGCCACATAATCTGTAAACTTTCAGTCAGCTTTTGTCATTTCTTATTTAGTCTTAATCACAATCCCTTGAGTAAAAAATTAGGTAGAAAATGACCTCTTTTGCATAGTTAAATATCTATCTATATATATATATATATAGATATATATATATAGAGAGAGAGAGAGAGAGAGAGAGAACCTAGATAGATAGATAGATAGATAGATATATGAAGAAGACCCTCAGGGTTTTGGCCAAAATAGAAACATTTGCTATTTGCATTCACTTTAATTCTATCAGGACCCAAACAATGATCCTATAGCTTGACTTGGGGCCTATTGTTGGTCAATCATTGAAAACCAGTGATTAGGGTTTAGATACAACATGTAAATAACTAGATTATGTACCTACATATGGAAGGTAAAAATGGGAAAGAAAGTCAATAGCTGCTGAGGGAAGAGAGGAGAGACAAGGAAAAACCTAAGAAAAATAGGATTTAAACTGAGTAGAGAAGAAAACTGGGGAAACTGAGATGGAGATGCAAAGGGAAGGCATTCCAGGCTCCAGGAACAGCCAAGAAGAAAAAAGATGGAATGATTTACATGAAAAGCATTAAGTAAGCTAATGTAGATTAGTGAAGTTGAAGGGTTCCATGTATATAGAAGAAACTGAATGGAAGATTTATTTCAAAAGAGATGAAAGGAAGATGAATAATAATGAGACTGTTATCTATATATTTAGAAAGGGGACATACACTCAAAAGATGTTTTGAAGATAAAATTGGATTTTTGGATTTGTGGAGTGTGAGAGAAATCAAGGATGATTTGGAGGTTTTGAGCCTAGGTGACTGGGAGCATTATAGTGTCATTGATGGTGAAGTCTGGAAGAGATGAGAATTGACTGGAATGGGAGATGAGTTCTGTTTTAGACATATTGAATTCGAGATGTCTATGGGATGTTCTATTTGAAATATCCAAAGAGCAATTGATGATGTGAGACTGGAGTTTAGAAGAAACTAGGGTGAGTTTATCATTCTGGGACTCATCTGCACAGTACTAATAATTGAATCCATGTAAGTAATGAGATCATCAAATTATTAGTATAGACTATGAAGAAGAAAAGCAGTTTTTGGACATAACATAGCTGAAGAATGAGCAAAGGAGAGTGAGAAGGATCAATCAGACAAGTAAGAGGAAAAACAGTGTTACAAAACCTAGAGAGAAAAGAGTATTCAGAAAGAGACAGTGATTAACAGTGTCATCTGCTATAGAAGAATCAAAAAGGAGCTTTTAGATTTAGTGATTAAGAAAACATTGGTTAAAAAAAAATAAAAAATAAAAAAACTTCGGAAAAAGCTGGAAGCCAGATCTCATATTGTTTAAAATATGAGAGAAGAAGTGGAGGTGTCTAGTATAGGTATCTTTCTTAAGGAGTATGACTGAGAAGGAAAAGAGAGATCTGGGGATGATCAGATCATATGAGAATTGTTTTTTTTTTTTAAGCACAGAAAAGATGTATATATTTATGACCAGCAAGGAAGGAGACAATGGTAGGGAGGTTGAAAATAAGAGGGATGCTAGTGAGAATCAACTGTTAGAGAAAATTAGAAGGAATGAGATTGAGAGGTGGGACTTGGGAAGAAGAACCTCCTCTTCATATGAGATAAATGTGAAGGAAGAGATACAGAAGAAAGAAGTCTGAGTAATATGAGATGAGGAAGAGGGAAAAAAGTGATCACTCAATGGACAACCTCATTTTTTGAGTGTAGTATGATGGTGAAACTTGGGAGATGGGGAGGGTGTCTTGGAAGGCTTGGGGAGAAACATGAAAGTTTGGAAATATCTCTATGAATAATGGAATATAGTGCAATTAGAAAGAAACAGAATAATTGCCTTTTTGCCATGAAGGCTCAGTTGAGATTAGATACCATATTTTTTGCTGTGAATCCAATTAGCAAAGTTTCATAATTCTCTTCAGCTGCAAAAGAGGAAGAAAGTGGAGATAATCTAAAGTTGGAGTTTGGCAAGGCATAAAAAATAATTGAATAAAAGGGCAAAGAGTCCCAGGGTAGAGAATAGTGAATAGTTGAGTAGATTGGTTTATCAAGAGCTAGAAATAAGGATGAAAGGAGAATGTAGGCAATGTAGGTGCAATGGCATGGGAAAGAACCAAAAGGATGAAGGAAATGAGTATTATTGTGAGAACAAAGAACAGGGCTAGAAGGCACGCACAAGGAAAGGGTGAATTGATAAAAGAATATGATCATATAAAGATATTTCAGAGGAGCAGTGAGGTGGTGCAATGAATAGAACACCAGCCCTGAAGTCAGGAGGATCAGAATTCAAATCTAGTCTCAGTCACATAACATATGTGACTCTGGGCAAGTCACTTAATCCCAGTTGCCTCAGGGGGAAAAAAAAGAAATTTTAGAGTTTGTAGACATGGAAGTAATACGCTTACATGTAACACAGGATATGAGTATGTCCATCTCTTTGTGGAAACGAGGTATATAAAATGGAATATATTATAAGAATTGAGTTCATTGTACCTAGAAAGTAAAGTATTTGAGGGAATATCAATATGTATGTTGAAATCTCCTAATATGAGGGCATGAATTGGGATGGAGAGAAAGATTGTGAGCCAAGCACTAAACTTATTGAGGAGAGAAAGAAAAGGTCTTGGAGTTTGATAGATGTCCATCAGGATCACTGATGGAGAGTGATGTCTCATGATCATCTACCTAGATGATAAATTTGTATAGTGGGCATCTTGAGGACAAAAGGTTATGATACTAGAAGGAAAATCTAAAAGTAGCAACGTGGAGCCAGGATTATTCTGATTCCCTCCAACCCACCAGTGAGAAGGGAGGGAAGAGATTGGGAGAGAGATTGTGGGTAAGGTAGGATCTTATCCCTGGGAAAGAGCTAAAGAAGGTTCCAGGGAATATCCTAAATCATTCAGGGGGTGGATGGGCAGGGTCTCTGGCTAGACAAGGAGATCTCTTTGAACATTTGGACATATTTTTTGGGGGAAAGGTAATATTGGGCCAACATATATCACTTCAATGAAGGGTTTCAGTGCTATCTTAATATGTTCAGGACATCAGGCCCAGACATTTTTCTGACATAGTTGGCAGCTCAACTATTCAGGCTGATCTGAATTCAGAGAAGGTAAGCTAGAGAAAAGATGGAAGCATTCAGAGCATCCAGAGGAAGACATCCAGGATAGTGCCAGGTATTCCAGTTCATGCCATGTGAGGATCTACTGAAGGAGCTGAGAATATTTAGTCTGGAGGAGAAAAAGGAGACTTAGGGAAAACATAGAGAAACGTGCAGAGGATTTGAGTTTTAAACATAGAATAAGAACAAAAAGTAAGCAGGTAAAGTGGTGTTAAAATACATTTATGGATCTATACGGAAAAAAAAAATGGCTTTGGAGCCCAGATTCAGGTTCTACCCTTAATGCATATTGAGTGAGTGACACTGGGCAAGTCACATAACTTCTGATTGTTCTAGGCATCTCTCTAATGAGGGACAGAAAATTGCATTGAGAGGAGGAGTTTCCCCTAATGGAATAACAAGTCCATCTTTTTATTATCCCTTGATGATTATACCTTGTATCCCTTTATAAAGTATGAAGGAACTTTTTTGAATTGGAAGAGAAGAGTATCCTGACCCTGGCATGAATGCAACACCCATCCTAAAGACCTTCTCCTGTTTATTAATACCGAATTTATCAATGTCCTTCCCTAAGTATAGCACCAAGAACTAAACACATAATTATTGATGAGATTGAGAAAGTGGCGTGCCCGATGTTACACAGTTAGCAAGTAGCAGAACCTAGATACAAAGTGGGATTCCTTAAATCCAAATCCAGTATTCTTTCTACTATGTCAGCCAATCAGTAAACATTTATAAAGCATTTACAATGTGCCAGGTTCAGTGCTAAGTGCTGGAGTTACAAAGAAAGGCAAAAGATAGTCCCTATTCTTGAGGAGCTCACAGTCTAATGGATGAGACAATGTGCCAATAATGATATTGTATAACTATGTATTAAAGAAATTCTATAAGTAATACATATTACATATCTATATAATTATAATATAAAAATACAGAGCATATTGATATATAATCTAGATATTATAGATGGATGGATGAATGGATAGATAAATTTGAAATAGAATAAATTTGTTGAAGTAACAGAGAATTACTGATGACTTGGATGACTGGACTATTCAGTTCTAGGGGCAAACCAGAAGACCTTCGTCACTAATGCTGCCTTTAAGACTGACAGCCAGCTTTCTTCCTCTGGTGATCTGACCTTTTGAAGCTTTAAATTTTGCCACCCCCCATATCCACTTCTTCTTTTATGTGTGACCTAGTTAACTTGAAAAGTCAGTAGCTAAGATATAGACCCTTTGCTAGCAGGTCACAAGTTCAACTCCATCTCAGGGTGGTTGTGACAGTCTGATAGGTAAGTGGGGTGAGGAGGTGATCTCCTTTCACTTCTAAGAGAAGATGTCCAAACCCAAAAGGCCTCCATTTCAAGAGCTGGTTTAGGAAAAAGCTCTCTGGAAAGGAAACCTCAGGCCCCCACTGGTACAAATGGAAGATGGAGGAGGAGATTAACAGGGTTAAGGGAGTCGATTGGGCTGCTGTCAGCATAATAACAGTTCTGGAACAAGACACAATGTCAGAAGGGACAATGCATTGAAGACCTTCCTACCTCCAAGAAATATAAAGCCTCCCAAACAAATGGAAAGCTGAACAAAATAACCTCTAAAACCCTTCTAATATTTCTATGATTTTTAGATAGCAGATCCTTTATCTGGAAACTTTAATTTTAAATAGAAGATCATTTTATTTCAGTGTAATTGGTATTCTTTGTAGTTTATCTTATGCATTTAAAAATCTTATTTCGAAAAGAAGTCCACTACAGTGACTGTCAAAGGGGCCCATTTAAGTGCTGGGAACACCCACCTCTCAAAAACACTAAACAAAGAGACCAAGCATCTTTTAGAAACTTCAGGAAACCACAAGAACTTTGGGTAGCTGCCTGAGACTTTGAATTGGTTTCTAGGTTCCAGAGTGGACACAGATAAGCAACAGGAAGTGATTTTGCTAAATTCCTTAAAGCATCAAACAAAATTAGATCAAAACAATAAATATGTATTGAGCAAATACTAGTTTAAGCATTGTTTCTGGACCCTGGAAGATTTTTTTTAAGTGATTAAAAAAAAAAAAAAAGGTAATACAAAGGGCTATAAAACTCTGAATCTTCAATCCAGTGGACCCTGAATTTACAATCTAATTGAGGGGAGAGGGATTTTTTCAAAATGTTAGATAACAAATCATTTAAATGATATTTCCAGACAACAAGAAAATTGGAACAGGCTCCTTCCTACAAGTATAATAAATTGTTAAAGCGAACCCAACTGCTGAAGTCATGGAAAACTTTAGAGAGGTCTTGAGATCTGAGCAGGGCTCTTGAAAGAAGGGTGAGATTTGGCTAAATGAGGAGGAAAGGGGAGGGTTCAAAAGCAGGAATCCAGTAAGGGATTATTATATTTGCTTTAAATTTCTTTCCATGCCAGCAGCAATGTTTAATTTCAATTCTGGGTGCTACCCATTTGGTCCTGCTGAAGAAGAAATACACTTTGATTTAAATCCACAAATCTTGTGATGTTCAGTCAGGCAGACATCTTGATCTACAGTGAGACATCGTTTTCATCTATCTGAGACTTTAATCAAATGATATGATGTAGGTAAATGTCTGTGGTGGCACCAGCCCATGCTGGTTCTGGAGAATCAACTGTTAAATTTTCATTCAAAGCATTTATATCTCAGAATCAACAGATGCTATGAATCAGGACTTAATTGATTAATTTTGTTGATTGTCTAGGATTAAATTGATAGAGAAAATGTTAAATTTTCTGTTAAGTTAATATGTCAAAAACATTAAATTTAAAAGTGTTTTATATATTATATATTTATATTGCATATCTGTACATATATATGCATGTGTATATATTACATATATATCCATATATATGTATTATATGTGTATATTTTTTCCTCCCAGAGAACCTGTTCTTAAGCATTCATCAGCACACTCCTGGATAAACTTTTTAAAAGTTTAAAAACTTACAGTTCACATCTGGAAGATCTGTCTTTCATGTCAGGCTTTTATTAACTGTATGACCCTAGGCAAATCACTTCACTGAAACTCAGTTTTCTCATCTTTAACATGCAGAAGTTGAACTTCCTTGCAACTTGAAAGTATCAAGAAATGGTTATTTCTCTCTTGTATTTAGTAACTATTATATTAGGACCAAAGTTTTTCCCTTTTTCTATTTCCTCATCCAGAAATCAACTAGTATGGGAAATCTCTCTAAAAGATTTACTCAAAGTCTTGATCTCTTCTTCACTGGAAAGCCTTTGATGTTGGGAAAGATTGAAGGCAAAAGGAGAAAGGGATGGCAGAAGATGAGGTGGATAGAGAGTATCATGAAAACAAAGAACATGAGCTTGGACAACTTTGGGAGATAATGGAGGATGGGAAAAGCCATAGAAAAGACCTAGCTATGTATAGTCCATTGGCCATGAAGAGTAGGACAAAACTGAACAGCTAAACAACAGATCTCTTCTACAAAAATGAACAGATTTTGTAGATGACAACAGATAGGAATCCCATCTTCCTTGATCTACTGGGCACCACATTTTCCCTCAGGCTAAACATTGACCTTAGGTCACTTTCTGTGGAATTCTCATGTACTTCAATATCACCATCAATAAAGGATCTTTGAGTCAAATTATTTTTGATTTATTTACAGATAAGTTTCCAAAGTCAGTAGAAAACATTCATGCTCTGAGCATTAAAGAAAAGGGATTTTGATTACTAGAGGTTCTGTAATCCCAGAGTCATTTCTGTGTTAGTGTGTCAGAGGAGTAACTTTATATACCCTAATGGCACTAGTGCTATGTCCATTTACAAAATAAAGATTCTCTGATGGGAACCTCATTTTGAAGCACTCTGGTGTTGGTCATTTACAAATGAAAGGTTCTCTGATGGGGATCCCTTGAAGCACTCTGGTCCTGGCCACTTACAAGATAAAGGTTCTCTGATGGGGACCTCTTCTTGAAACACCCTGGTCCTAGTATCATGATCATGGCAAATACTAGACTCTGTACAAAGAGATCCCAGTCTACAGCTAGATTGCTAAGAATGATGATTGGATAGATGACAAACAGGGAGTCTTTGGCCAGGTTTTAAAAAAAAAAAAAGGTATGACCACTTCAAAAGCCATGGAACACTTTAGTCCAAGAAGAAAATCTCCATTGCTGATTGTGGACAACTCCCATGAATTATTTTAGTCTTGTTTTTTCTCTTATCCATTAAGCCATTCCTTCTAAAAGAGGGGAGAGCACCTTCTTTCACCTTCCCCCAGTCTCATCTGTTCTCATAATTTTTAATCTTTATTATTCTTACTTGCTACAATTCTCTTTGGCTTTTATCTTCCTTTTACAAGTCAGGCAGTTCTATAGAGTTAAGTATATGGTTATAAAATGAAGAACTAAATGACAAAAAAAAAGAAAAGAAAAGAAAAGAAAAGGAAAGAAAAAATGACTGAGGTTGTACTGGATGACCTTGGAAGGGAACTTTGGGTTTAGTCCAACCCTGAAACTTTAAACATAAGGAAAATGAGACACAGAGGCTTCTCCAATGTCACACAGCCAAAAAATGATAGAAGCAGGATTTGAATGTTTGTCCTCTAATTCTGTATCTAGGATTCATTCCAGGATGCCTGATTCTACCTGACTATATGCTTCCCTGCTTAACAGAATAAATCAGTTACTTTTTGTTTTTCCTAAGAAATCCCCTCTGGTCCTTAAATCAGGCAGTTAATAAATATTTATTTAGCTCCCATTCAGTGCCAGGCATTGTGCTAAGTGCTGAGGATACAAAGAAAAGCAAAAGACAGTCCCTTCTCTTGAAAAACTCAAGGTGAAAAACCACATGTAAACAACTATGTACAAACATAATTTTCTCTCTAGTCCAAGTTTTAAAAAATGAAATAAAATAAAAACCACTAAGTCAAAAACCAGAAACCTTTTGATCAGATTGCTTTCTGCCTGAAACAAGCAGACTGCAATCTTGTGGGGGCAGCTAGCACTCTGACAGTGTTTCCTATGAGACATTGATTCATTGAACATCACTGCCACTACTGGTGGTGGAGATGGGCCATTTGGGAAGCTGAGTGAGAGACAGCTGTCTTAAAGTGGGGGTGCATTTGTAGAACTTTGACAGCAAGCAAGTTTTTCTTCTCTTTTCCTTTTCAATCTGGAAAATTGCAGGCAATGAGTATGTGTAGAATTAAAGCCAGGAGGAATGTCGGAACAGAGGCTCTAATCTTAGGATCACTCAAGACTGACAAGTCAGCCGCTACTTAGCATGTTGAAGTCATTTGTCTAGCTGAGGGGTGTTGGTTTTCTCTGGTTTATTTCAGTGGTTGAACTGTTGGGATTTAGGGGGAGCTATTTGGGTCCTAATATCAGAGCCTCTCCTGTATTATCATTGATTCATAACAGATCCATGATGCCTGGGAAGTCTGGCAATTCTATTTACTCATGAACAAGAATTTTCTCTCTCCCTTCCTGTCCCCCTCTCCATCTCCCACCCCCACCATTTCATAACCCCATGGTAGATGGAAATGAAAAGCAAAATGTAAAATATACTGGCAACAAAGACAGAAGGCCAGAAAGCCCAAGTAGAAACCAGGTGCAGTCTCTACAGTATGGCTGCTTACTGTCTTTCAAACAGATGTCACCCTCTCCCTTTCTCTCCCCCCCCCCACCCCACTAATTCTCTTTGTATGGTGGAGGCAGAGGGTTCCAGAATGGGAGACAATAGGCATTAATATCCATTGGAATGACAGCTGTTTATGTCTTGCATAGCTCAGGACACGTGTCCTCTAGAGAAAATGATTAGCTGTGAAACGCTCCAGCAGAATATGATATGGGGACGATCTGGAGAGAAGGGCAATGCAGACATACTATAAGAGGAGGCAGGGTGGAAAGAAATCTAGCCTTTCTAGAGGTTGCCCCAGAGCAAAGCAAGTCAGCAAGCAAATAGATAAGTAAATAAATAAGGAGATGCAATTAGTGATAAGGCATACTATTGCTCCTACTCATAATGTGGTGGATTTGTATAGCGTACCCCGGGAAAACTTACCTACTTCACTAGGGTGTTGTGTGGATTAATTAATGTTTATAAAGTACTTCGAATTCTACTGAAGAAAGGCACCTTGTGGATGCAAATTATTATCATTATATAGTGCCTTTCATCCCAGGATCTCAAAGTGCTTTCCTAACAATTAATTAAGCCTCACTACACCATTGTGAGGTAGGGGAGCCTCCTTCCGCAGCCTCTGTACCCAGATTGCAGATTCTAATGTTGAAGTCATCCTCCAGGAGGGACAGAGATTCCATTAGTTGGACATCTCTAAGTTCTCTGTGATGTAGCAGTCTCGAATAGTGCCAGATAGTATAGCAGGTCAGTACCCATGGCCAGAAGGATTTGTTAGATTTTGTTTGGTCCCTAATTGTCAGACTAGTGTGTGTGGATTTCCCCCCTGTCAGGTAATGAGGTGCTTGTTGTCAGGTAATGTCCAATTAGTAGGAATAATGAGTTACAGTAATATCACTACAACTTTAATTCCTTAACAATTATAGAAGAGATTGTGTTCTTATCCCACTTGCAGTTTTTCTTAATTTCTTTTTATTTAAATAATAGCTTTTATTTTCAAAATATATGCAAAGAGAGTTTTTGACATTCACCCTTGTAAAACCTTGTATTCCAATTTTTTTTCTCTGCTTTCCCCCCTCCCCTCCCCTGGCAGCAATTTTCTTCTATATATTTATCATGCTGCACAAGAAAAAATCAGATCAAAAGGGGAGGGGGAAGAGAAAGAAAATAAAAGGCAAGCAAATAACAATGAAAAAAGGTGAAAATGTGATGTTGTGATCCATACTCAGAGCCCACAGTCCTCTCTCTGGGAGCAGATGGCTCTCTCCGTTAAAAGTCCGTTGGAACTGGCCTGAATCATCTCATTATTGAAAAGAGCTACGTCCCTCAGAATTAATCATCATATAATCTTCTTGTTGCCCCGTACAATGATTTCCTGGTTCTGTTTATCTCACTCAGCATCAGTTCATGTAAGTCTCTCCAGGCCTCTCTGGAATCATCCTACTGATCATTTCTTACAGAATAGTAATATACTATTATTCATATACCATAACTTAGTCAGCCTTTCTCCAACTGATGGGCATTCACCCATCAATTTCCAGTTCCTTGCCTCTACAAAAAGGGCTGCATTTATTGCATATGTGGGTTCCTTTGCCTTTTTTATGATCTCTTTGGGATACAGGCTCAGTAGAAACACTGCTGGAACAAAGGGTATGCACAGTTTGATAGCCTTTGGGGAATAGTTCCAAATTTGCTCTCCAAAATGGTTGGATCAGTTCACAACTCCACCAACAATTTATTAGGGTCCTAGTTTTCCCATATCTTCTCCAACATTTATCATTATCTTTTCCTGACAACTTAGCTAATCTGAGAAGAGTGTACCCACTCCCATTTTCCAAGTTAATTTAAATTTAATGATATTTTATGTACACATTTATGTGTTCATTTTATCATTTTCATTTATTTATTATTTTGTTTATTTATTTATTGAGGCTGGGTCTCTCTATCTGATTAAAGGAATTATGACTTAGAAATTTCCTTCTGTGATAGAGATCACAATCCATCCATGCCTTCCCATTCTTTATAACTATAATCTAGGACTCCAAGGAGTCCACTTTTTCCTAACATCTCAGGCTATCAGTGCCGTCTTGCACACAACAGATGATGAATAAACGCTTGTTGAATTTAAATTTTCACCTACATATACTGGAAAGCCAAGTAAATTCATGTTTTTTTTTTACTGAGTTTCTTTTTTTAAAAATGATTCATTGTGCAAACATTTACTAAGCATCTGCTATATGCAATTGCACTCTATTAGGTATGTTCTCAGCTTTAAGGCACCATGTAATTATGTCCCTTGCCATGACTGTTATCAATGACCATCACCAACCCTGATAAAGACCTCTGAAGGGCTCTAAGCTTCTCCCAATCATTAGGCATAACTTACTGCTGAAAACCAGAGATAAATGACTCCCCTTTGGGAGGTGAGGAATTTTTTTAGAGTTATAAAAGATAGTGTTTGCAAATGGTCCATTTATTCTACCCCCTGTGATAGGCGAAACAAATGACTTCAGTAATCTTCCCAGAACAGCTGAGAGGTAGATAGAAAGAGTTATTTTGGGTGTCCTCATTTTTCCAAAGGTTAGATTCTTAACCAAGTTCAAATAATAAGTCATGGACAGAGTAAAAGTTCTCTGGGCTCCCTCTCTTCTTCTTCTGGGACTCATGACCTCATACATCCTTGCCAACTTCTAAAAATCATTAGAATTTCAATGGTTTTTAGCCTATTATGTCTACAATTTTAGGGATGAGCAAATGCTGGCTGGACTGTTTTGATTAGATTGTCTAGTTAAGTCAGTCAAAACTACTCATTAGATTAGTGTATATGTGTGTGTGTGTGTGTGTGTGTGTGTGTGTGTATGCACTTTATACTGACCTACTCACTTTGTGATGAACAACTACTTATTGACTGACAGGTTTTTTTTAAACTGACCAGTAAAATCAGTCTGTCAAAATAATCAAATTGATTTGCACATATAAATATATATATAACCTAACAAGAATGCTGGAGCCAGCTCATACCAGCCAGTGATACCCTTTTATTAAATTTGCAGCGTGAGCATATATATCTTGAAAATCTTTAGAAACTACAAGCCAGGGCTTTCTTTTTTCCTTTATTGATTGTCTCAGCATAAGAAAGTGATGGAAAGAATGTTAGTAATGCAAATTAAACTTAAAAATGTATCTTTTACACTTTTACACTACTCAGGGAGCTAGTTATTAAATATTTACAAACATATCCTATCCCAAATCTCTACTTCCATATAAGGTTTCATAACATTCATAATAGTCAATGCATAGAACATGCTGTTGGTTCTGTGGCTGAGCAATGGAGTAGACAGAGCTTTGGACTTAGAAAAAAACCTGAATTAAAATTCCATTTCTAACATTTTTAGTGATGCAGCTATGGGCAAATTGCTTGAATTCTCAGTTGCTGAGAGAAAAATTAGTTGCCACTAGAAGTTTCCCAGGTCTGAATGGAAAGCAAACCAAAAAGTTGAGTGTTGGTAGAAGACAAATGATAAGAGTGTTAGTAAGGTGTTTTAGCTTCACCTTCACCTTTGAAAGTTGTGTTTGTGTTTCTCTGCATTCATTCTCCTGGTTAGACGCTTCAAGAGGACGATCAACAGTATCAATCTCGTAGCATCAGCCAGGGAATATTATGGTCTCTAAAGGGAAGATCATGAGACCAGAACTAAGAGGTCCTGGGTTTGAATCCTGCCCCTAAGCCTCTATTCTTTTCATCTGTAACAGGAATAATCATACCTTCATTCCCTACCTTAGTGAGAAGATAAAATGAGATAAGATCTATGAAAAGATGATACAAATTGTTAAAGTCTACAGAAAAGTAAAGTCTTATTTTGAGTTTCATAGAAAATCAGAAGGGACAATTGCTAGTGAATTCTTACAAAAACTGGGGTAGTGGAAATAGAAAAAGCCCTTAGTTCTTCAATTATGAATCACAGAGATCTTCAATTATGTTTCCTTTGGAATGCCTATAATTGCTTTTTTTCCCCACCTCGTTACCTTTGTGAACATTTGTTTTTCCTTATCATACACCCAAAAGAATGCTGACAGTCTCTCTATTTTGGGGACATGAAATTTTACCTCCTCCAATTCTGTTTGCAAAAGTCCTTCTGATCTTAATTTTCATCTTTTTGTATACATGAGAAATTTGAATCCTCATAAGATTCATAGTGGGTGAAAATGTTTCTCACGGTAAGTCAAATTTATATGTTCTCTGATGTATCTCCCAAGGTAACTTCTGACCTTGGTTTATGGAGTTTCAAAATTTGTTCAACTTGTTAACAAGTCTGAGAGTGTTTACAGAGCAGAGATGAGTCAAATGGGGACCGTGAACAGATGGAGAAGGGCCAACTGTTCTGCTTGAACTGATTTCCCATATCTGAATGCATCAAGATTTGGCAGTCTATACTGTAGTTAACTCACCCACATGCCATAAGACTGATAGGATTTATTGCTTTACTCCTTTCTTCTGTCATTACGTAGGCAGTCCCAGTGACGCCAGCTACTCAAAAAGAGGGGGGCTCTAGAAGAATGTGAACTAGGGAGAGTCCAAAGTTCTGATTCAAGTTATAACTCCTTCCCAATGCTCTATCATCAGCCCCCCTCCCTACTTCTGTCACCCAATCAATGGTCCATGGTAATCATCTATATCATGTATGAAATGAACAATCTGGACTATTACATTCTAGTTGTTTAGAGTTCTAGTTCCATTAATTGAAGTAGAGGGGGGAATAAGGATTATTCAGGATTCTACAAACTTCTTGAAACAATAAATAAATGATAGTTAATGCTGAAATCCACTATATTATGTGTGACCCAAGGAAACCCTAGTTCTGTCCTTCTATGCATTCTGCCACCTGCCTTATTATCACATCTTATTATTGGACCTAAAAGGATTTTGAGACTAAGATTCAGGACTTTAAAAAATTTTTTTCATATATTTTATTTTTAATCATCAAGATTTTTCCAGATATATTTTCTTCTCCCAGAGAGCTATTTCCCATAATAAATAATATTTTCAAGGAAAGAAAAAGAGAAAAAAAAATCTATCAATACATCAAGAAAGTCTGAAAATATATGTGTATTGTACCAAAGAACCTCACATATCTGCAAAAGAGTGTGGTAAATATGTTTTTCTCCTTTCTCTTATTTGAGAACATGCTTGTTCTTCATAATTTTGAAGCTTAATTCTTTGGATAATAAATATGAGTGTGAGGAAATATACTTTATGTGAGAAACCCATGCTTTTGCCCAGGTGATATAATCTGGTTAGGGGATGGCGGAAAGGGAGGCAGAAGTATTTATAATGACTGGTAAAACCAACCAAGATATCAAAGCAATTTTAAGAAACCCAGTATTTATCCTTATTGACCTACTCATGATTAGCATATTCAAAGGTGGCACTGGTTTGCGTTCTCAATAGGTATCATCTTGAGGATAAAATACTACTACCCTTAATGTCCACAACCCACTTAAATATTGCTTGTGGTCCTAAGCAGTGTCTCCCAGGGCTAAAAGAAACAACAGGGCTACAGAGTAATGGGAGACAATCAGGACACGTGTATTCTCAGTTATTATTTAAATGCTCACTAGACCTACTTGTTGTCCATTTTTGAAGATGACCAAAATAATATCACTATTTTAGAATCAAGTTACAGGGTGTCCGACTATAGATGATCAGATCAATATGAGCTTGGAATGTTCTGCCACAGGTCAGACACAAATAGTGCCCATGAACATTTGAGGTAGATTCTCTAATTTTGCATATTTCACATTTCTTTTGGGCTAATTCAATTCTGTTTTGCTCATAGAATCTAGTACCTTTTCTGATGAGGGTACTCCATGCTGGGCAGTCCTGTGCCAGTGTCTCCCATGTCATACGATTGATTCTGAAGTTCTTAAGAGACATCTTGAGAGTGTCCTTGTATCATTTTTTCTAACCATCTTGTGAGCACTTGCCTTGTGTGAGTTCTTCATAAAATAGCTTTTTTTGGCAAGTATACATTTGGCATTTGAACAATGTGGCCAGCTCAATGGAGTTGTGTTCTCTGCGGTAGAGTTGGAACACTTGGCAGTTTAGTTTGAGAAAGGACCTCAATGTCTGATACCTTATCCTGCCAGATGATCTTCAGAATCTTTCTAAGACAATTCAAATGGAAGCGATTCAGATTCCTGGCATGGTGCTAGTAGACTGTCCAGGTTTCAAAGGTGTAAACAATGAGGTCAGCACAATGACTCTGCAGAACTACTTGTATAATATCAACAAATCTCACATTTAGATCAACCAAATGTGGGGTTCTGTCCCTGTTCCCTGAAACCAGACTAAAAGGCAAAGCATAGAGAAAAATATCCATATTGTGGATCCTCTAATGTCTTACTAGTAAACTTCCTACAAATAATAGGAGCATGTAAAATAATCAATGATACTTAATTCATTAAGGTCCTACTTTTCTTAGGATTTACCTGAACTTAGGATATTGCTTTATTGGATAGAGAGGTTAGTTTGTCTCTGTTAACTCTTATTTAAATTTCTGATATTGAAAGTAGCAAGTGGTCTTATTTTTGAATATCCAAAACATTTTAGGTACTTGGAATGATTGACAAATAGATTCACAGACATACAGAGAGGTAGACGGATAATGTTAGAGAGACAAAGAGAAAAAAAAAAAAAGATGGAGAGAGAGGGAGGGAAGGAAGAAGACCAAGATCAGAAGAGAGCAAGAGAGCAAAAGCCAGAGCAAAAGCGAGGCCATGCACTAGAGAGAAAGAAAGAGAGAGAGATTAAGTGGCCTCTGGAAGAAAAGGGAGATCTTGGACTTTTTTAAGCTAAGGTTTTCAACAGGTCTCAAAGTAAATCAAATAGATTGCTTCTAGTCGTGTAAAACTATTCCCATAATAATTAGAGATTTTAGGACCTTTCTTCGTGTATTCTGGATAAACACTCCATTCCCCATTCAACTAGAATAGCTGAAATGTACTCCATTTGGCGGGGAGGGGGGAGAGAGAAAGAGAGAGAGAGAGAGAGAGAAAGAGAGAGAGAGAAAGAGAGAAGGAGGGAGGGAGGAAAGCAGGGAGGGAGGGAGAGAGTCAGTCCATATATATGAAGCTGAGTATATGTAAATAGGTGTACTTGTGTACTTACTTTCAAACAGCCAGCTGGGTCCAGCCTAATTATTTTAAATCTTTCCAATCTCACTGCTGTGCCGTTGAAGAGTTAAAATGTCATGTCATCTTTGACTGTAGAATTTTGAATTCTAGAACTGGATGAGCCCTTTAAAGGTCATCTGGCCCAATGCACTTTATAGATTAAAAACAAACAAACAAACAACTGAGGCACAATATGAAAAGATTTATCCAAGGTTATATAACTGGTTATGAGAATTTATGTCAAGTCTCTTGACTTTTCATGTAGCTTTCTTTTGCCTCCTCCAAGCTAAATGTAGTCTTTAAAAAGTAAACTTATAGGAAAACTTTTGGGGGCTTTATTCAGTTTTTAAGAACTTTATTTAGTGATATTACAAGGCAGAGGAAAATATAAGTTCTGTGAGGTGAAGGACTTGTTTCATATTATTCTTGTGGTCTGTTTGTTAGTAATGAGTATTTAATAAATAAATGCTAAATATTTGATAAATAAATAATAAATAAAAATAGATTAACTACCTCTCCATTTTTAAAAAGCTTTTTGTTTTCAAAACATATGCATGGATCATTTTTCAACATTGACCCTTTCATAGTCTTATGTTTTAGATTTTCCTCTCCTTCCCCTTACTCCCTCCTCTAGATGGCAAGCAATCCCATATATGTTATACATGTTAAAATATATGTTAAATCCAATATGTGTAAACATATTTATACAATTCTCTTGCTGAACAATAAAAATCAGATCAAAAAGGAAAATAAATGAGTAAGAAAACAAAATGCAAGTGAACAACAAAAAGAGTGAAGCTCTCCATTTTGTATGAGATTTTTCAGTTTAGTTCAAGTCAGAATGAATAGCTGATTTTGAATGGTCTTCAATGCTACTCCCCAGTTGATTTGGCTCTTTTCTACATTTGGGCTTTTACAGGTATACTTTATCATACCCCTGTTTTAGATCAATGTTTATTTTACTGTGTACTCACATGGCTAGATTAATATCACAGAGTCCTGGGGATAGATAACTATTTTCTTGAATAGTTCCTATCCTGCTTCTCTGAACAGTAGACACTTCATAAATGTGCTGGCCCATATCTTGAAGATGATTGGGACTGGTTTTACCTGTTATATTATAATCAAATTTTGTCAGTATCCCAATGAGGACTTTTGGGTTTCAAAAGCATACCTTAGCTGCTATCTTATCCTGGGACTTCTCTCAGTGCCTAGAAATTCCTCATCTTGGAACATTTTTGTTTGTTTATCTCTTTGTTTTTGTTGTTGTTTTCCTTAGAGAATGTAACTTACAGAATATTTTGTGTTATATCAATGGAAAAGTTGATTTTATTCAGGTTTATTACCTATGTGAAAATAACATCTGTTTGTACTATGTGTCCAATAGTATAAGTATTTGGGGGGAGGGGTTGTTTTGTTTTGTTTTTTCTTTTTTTTTTCTCCATGGAACATTTAACTATCTCAGCAGCCTTCTGAACATGGAATATACTTCTAACAGACCAGCTGCCTTCTCCCAATGGTGAGATCTTCTTGGAGCCTTCATTTTGTTGAGGGGCCCAGGATAGCTAGCTTTACTTTCTTCCTGGATCTGCTTTTGACTTCTGGACTTTAAAACATCATGACTACAAGAAAGAAGGAGGGAGAGAGAGAAAGGCAGAAGTGTGGAAAGACACAAAGAAAGAAGGAAAGGAAGGGAAGGATGGAGGGAGGGAGGAAGGAAGGAAGGAAAAAAGAAGGAAGGAAGGAAGGAAGGAAGGAAGGAAGGAAGGAAGGAAGGAAGGAAGGAGGAAGGAAGGAAGGAGGAAGGAAGGAAGGAAGGAAGGAGGGAAGGAAGGAAGGAGGGAAGGAAGGAAGGAGGAAGGAAGGAGGGAAGGAAGGAAGGAAGGAAGGAAGGAAGGAAGGAAGGAAGGAAGGAAGGAAGGAGGGAGGGAAGGAAGGAAGGAAGGAAGGAAGGAAGGAGGGAAGGAAGGAGGGAGGGAAGGAAGGAAGAAAGGAAGGAGGGAAGGAAGGAGGGAGGGAAGGAAGGAAGGAAGGAAGGAGGGAGGGAGGAAGGAGGGAAGGAAGGAAGGAAGGAAGGAAGGAGGGAAGGAAGGAAGGAGGGAGGGAAGGAAGGAGGAAGGAAGGAGGGAAGGAAGGAGGGAGGGAAGGAAGGAAGGAAGGAAGGAGGGAGGGAAGGAAGGAGGGAAGGAAGGAGGGAAGGAAGGAAGGAAAGAAGGAAGGAAGGAGGGAGGGAAGGAAGGAGGAAGAAGGAAGGAGGGAGGGAAGGAGGAAGAAAGGAAAGAAGGAGGGAGGAAGGAAGGAAGGAAGGAAGGAAGGAAGGAAGGAAGGAAGGAAGGAAGGAGGGAAGGAAGGAAGAAGGAAGGAAGGAAGGAAGGAGGGAAGGAAGGAAGAAGGAAGGAGGAGGGAGGGAGGGAAGGAAGGAAGGAAGGAAGGAGGAGGGAGGGAGGAAGAAAGGAAGGAAGGAAGGAAGGAGGAGGGAAGGAAGAAAGGAAGGAAGGAAGGAAGGAGGGAAGGAAGGAAGAAGGAAGGAAGGAAGGAGGAGGGAAGGAAGAAAGGAAGGAAGGAAGGAGGAGGGAAGGAAGAAAGGAAGGAAGGAAGGAGGAGGGAAGGAAGAAAGGAAGGAAGGAAGGAGGGGAGGGAAGGAAGGAAGGAAGGAAGGAAGGAGGAGGGAAGGAAGAAGGAAGGAAGGAAGGAGGAGGGAAGGAAGAAAGGAAGGAAGGAAGGAGGAGGGAAGGAAGGAAGGAAGGAAGGAAGGAAGGAAGGAGGAAGGAAGGAAGGAGGAGGAGGGAAGGAAGGAAGGAAGGAAGGAAGGAGGAGGGAAGGAAGGAAGGAAGGAAGGAAGGAAGGAGGCAGGGAAGGAAGGAAGGAGGGAAGGAAGGAGGAGGGAAGGAAGGAAGGAGGGAAGGAAGGAAGGAAGGAGGAAGGAAGAAGGAGGGAAGGAAGGAAGGAAGGAAGGAAGGAAGGAAGGAAGGAAGGAAGGAGGGAAGGAAGAAAGGAAGGAAGGAAGGAGGGAGGGAAGGAAGAAAGGAAGGAAGGAAGGAGGGAGGGAAGGAAGAAAGGAAGGAAGGAAGGAGGGAGGGAAGGAAGAAAGGAAGGAAGGAAGGAGGGAGGGAAGGAAGAAAGGAAGGAAGGAAGGAGGGAGGGAAGGAAGAAAGGAAGGAAGGAAGGAGGGAGGGAAGGAAGGAAGGAAGGAAGGAAGGAGGGAGGGAGGGAGGGAAGGAAGGAAGGAAGGAAGGAAGGAGGGAGGAAGGAAGAAAGGAAAGAAGGAAGGAGGGAGGGAAGGAAGAAAGGAAGGAAGGAAGGAGGGAGGGAAGGAAGAAAGGAAGGAAGGAAGGAGGGAGGGAAGGAAGAAAGGAAGGAAGGAAGGAGGGAGGGAAGGAAGGAAGGAAGGAAGGAAGGAAGGAGGGAGGGAGGGAGGGAGGGAGGAAGGAAGGAAGGAAGGAGGGAGGGAAGGAAGGAAGGAAGAAGGAAGGAGGGAGGGAAGGAAGGAAGGAAGGAAGGAAGGAAGGAAGGAGGAGGGAGGGAAGGAAGGAGGGAGGGAAGGAAGGAGGGAGGGAAGGAAGGAAGGAAGAAGGAAGGAGGAGGGAGGGAAGAAGGAAGGAAGGAGGAAGGAGGGAGGGAGGGAAGGAAGGAAGGAAGGAAGGAAGGAAGGAAGGAAGGAGGGAAGGAAGGAAGGAAGGAAGGAAGGAAGGAAGGAAGGAAGGAGGAAGGAAGGAAGGAAGGAGGGAGGGAAGGAAGAAGGAAGGAAGGAAGGAGGGAGGGAAGGAAGAAGGAAGGAAGAAGGAGGAGGGAAGGAAGAAGGAAGGAAGGAAGGAGGGAGGAAGGAAGAAGGAAGGAAGGAAGGAGGGAGGGAAGGAAGAAGGAAGGAAGGAAGGAAGGAGGAAGAAGGAAGGAAGGAAGGAAGGAGGGAAGGAAGGAAGGAAGGAAGGAAGGAAGGAAGGAAGGAAGGAAGGAAGGAGGAAGGAAGGAAGGAAGGAAGGAGGAAGGAGGAAGGAAGAAGGAGGAAGGAAGGAAGGAGGAGGGGGGGAGGGAAGGAAGGAGGAAGGAAGGAAGGAGGGAGGGAAGGAAGGAGGAAGGAAGGAAGGAAGGAGGGAGGGAAGGAAGAAGGAAGGAAGGAAGGAGGGAGGGAGGAAGAAGGAAGGAAGGAAGGAGGGAGGGAAGGAAGGAGGAAGGAAGGAAGGAAGGAGGGAGGGAAGGAAGAAGGAAGGAAGGAAGGAGGGAGGGAGGAAGGAAGGAAGGAAGGAAGGAGGGAGGGAGGGAGGGAAGGAAGAAGGAAGGAAGGAAGGAGGAGGGAAGGAAGAAAGGAAAGAAGGAAGGAGGGAGGGAAGGAAGAAGGAAGGAAGGAAGGAGGGAGGGAAGGAAGAAGGAAGGAAGGAAGGAGGGAGGGAAGGAAGAAGGAAGGAAGGAAGGAGGGAGGGAAGGAAGGAAGGAAGGAAGGAAGGAAGGAGGAGGGAGGGAGGGAAGGAAGGAGGAGGAAGGAAGGAGGGGGAGGGAAGGAAGGAAGGAAGGAAGGAAGGAAGGAGGGGGGAAGGAAGGAAGGAAGGAAGGAAGGAAGGAAGGAAGGAGGAAGGAAGGAAGGAGGGAGGGAAGAAGGAAGGAGGAGGGAAGGAAGGAAGAAGGAAGGAGGAGGGAGGGAAGGAAGGAAGGAAGGAAGGAAGGAGGAAGGAAGGAAGGAAGGAGGGAGGGAAGGAAGGAGGGAGGGAAGGAAGGAGGGAGGGAGGAAGGAGGGAGGGAGGGAAGGAAGGAAGGAAGGAAGGAGGGAGGGAAGGAAGGAAGGAGGAAGGAAGGAGGGAGGGAGGGAAGGAAGGAAGGAAGGAAGGAGGAGGGAGGGAGGGAAGGAAGGAGGGAAGGAAGGAAGGAGGGAGGGAAGAAGGAAGGAGGGAGGGAGGAAGAAGGAAGGAAGGAAGGAGGGAGGGAAGAAGGAAGGAAGGAAGGAAGGAAGGAAGGAGGAAGGAGGGAGGGAAGAAGGAAGGAAGGAAGGAAGGAAGGAAGGAAGGAAGGAAGGAAGGAAGGAAGGAAGGAAGGAAGGAAGGAAGGAAGGAAGGAAGGAAGGAAGGAAGGAAGGAAGGAAGGAAAGGAAGAAAAAACAGATTAGGTTAAAAAGGGCCATTTTCTTCCTTATTTCTTACCTTGCCTTAATCATTACATGGATATTGCCTCAATCAAACTGAGACTTCTTAAAAGACTTTAACTTAAAGGCCAATGTCTTTCAATGTACCCTGGGCCATCTTTGTTGTATAATAGATCTAGATCTTGCCACTGGAACCAGATAGCTCTGGAGGAAAGAGTGTGACTTTGCACAGCCCTCCCTCACTTAAATTCAATTCACTAGAAAGTCTTCTCATCACCTTCCCTTTGTCACAGTCCTCTTCCAAGAATGGAGGATAAACAACTCCACTTTTAGCTCCTTTTTGTATCTTCCCTCATCAGAATGTAAACTCCTTGAAGTCAGGACTGCTTTTCTTTTATCCTGGTATTTGTGTCCCAGTGTGTAGCACAATTCCTATATAGTGAGCATTTAATGAATGCATTTTTCCTTCCTTTGTCCCCAGTTAAGCAACAGTAGAAGAGATCTGTTGTAGGATTTCCTTTTGGAGTGAATAGTCAATCAATCAATCAACAAGCATTTATTAAAAGGTATATGCCATGTTTGATATCTATTGGATTACTTGCTATCTAGGGGAGAAGTTAGGGGAAAGGGAGGGAGAAAAAAAATTGAAACACAAAGTTTTGGAAAGATGAATATTGAAAATTATCTGTGCACACGTTTTGAAAATAAAAAGCTTTAAAAAAAATAAATACAAGTTATATGCCAAGCCCTTGCTAGACACAAAGAATACAAATACAAAGTGAAACACTGCCTGCCCTCAAGAAGCTTGCAATAGGAGGTATGATCTGTTACACAGTGGAGAAAGAAGATCTGGAGATCAATGGATATATAAGCATATGTAAAACAAATACAAAGAAAATAAATACAAACAAGCTAGTAAAACATAAGGTGGTTTAAGAGGAGGGTACTGACAATTTGAAAGATCACAGAAGGTTTCCTACAGAAAGTAGTGCTTGAGATATATCTTGAAGGAAAAGAGAGGGTCTGTGTGGTAAGGAGAGAGTACATTCCAGGTTTGTAAAATGGCGAGTACATAATCATGGAAATGGATGTTGCCTATGCCAAGTGTGAGAACTTGGTACCAACAGCTCTGTTCCTCCAATAACACTGGTATTTTTCTGTGTCCACAGGAAGAAAGGGAAGGCTGGGGTGGGGTCATGAATAACATCAATTAATGACCTTCTCCTGGAGAAAGCTGTATATTTCACTTTTTAAAAAATTTTAAAAAACAGAATAAGAAAAAAGAAAAACAGAAAAGGATACAAAACAAAATGAAACAAAACAAAAGAGAACATTGTCATGTACCCAGCAGAACATCAGGGAGGATTCAAAATATATAATGACAAATTACCAGCTCAAGAAAGTATAAATATTAGTAGAAGAAATTATATTCATGAATGTTCATCTTTTCTTTACTTCCTTGTAAATTGTTCTTTTGTTCTTTGCTGCAAATTTTTTATACTTTATTATTTTCCTCCCTTTTCACCCTCTCATCTCCAAGCAGGCTAGTAGTTAAGAAAAGATATATTTATATATATATATATATGTAGATGTATACATACACACACACCCCTGTATACACACACATATCTTTTCATGTTTATTCTTTGCTTTAATCCTGCTCCTTAACTAGCTTTGCTATTACTTAACCTTCTTCCACCCATGGATCCCTCCTTTCTGAATTTCCACATCTTTTGCTTTCTGGCCTGCCCATCCCTTTCCCTTTATTTCTTTATAGATTTTGGAGGGTGCTATACACTTCATGGTATATATGTAATGTTGCCTATTTAACTCATTCCTGTTCTGAGTAAGTTTTCAGAACTATCAGATCTCCACCCCCATCTAATGCCTCTGTGTCTGTTCTTTCTCTGCACCTCATTTGTATGACATAATTACTATTTTTATCTTAACTCTGCCCCAATCTTTCTTTTGAGCTGCCCTATTGTTTTTTTATATATATAGCTTTTTATTTACAAGTTATATGCATGGGTAATTTTACAGCATTGACAATTGCCAAACCTTTTGTTCCAATTTTTTCCCTCTTTTCCCCCCATCCCCTCCCCTTGATGGCAGGTTGACCAATACATGTTAAGTATGTTAAAGTATAAATTAAATACAATATAAGTATACATGTCCTAATAGTTATTTTGCTGTACAAAAAGAGTCAGAGTTTGAAATAGTGTACTATTAGCCTGTGAAGGAAATCAAAAATGCAGGCAGATAAAAATAGGGGGATTGGGAATTCTATGTAGTAGTTCACACTCATTTTCCAGAGTTCTTTCTCTGGATGTAGTTGGTTCAATTCATTACTGCTCTATTGAAACTGGTTTGGTTCATCTCATTGTTGAAGAGGGCCATGTCCATCAGAATTGATCATCATATAGTATTGTTGTTGAAGTATATAATGATCTCCTGGTCCTGCTCATTTCACTCAGAAGAGCTGCCCTATTGTTAAAATCCTGGGGTGGGAGAGTTAATACCTCTGGCTTCACTTCAGCTCTCCCATCTGAGCAGGTACCCCAAATCAAGAGCTCCATTCTCTAGCAAGTGCCCACAGCTAGCAGCAACCCTACCCTGTTGCCTCTATACTCAAGGGTGATTGCTCCTTCTCACCCAGGGCTGCATCCCTGCAGCACAGCTGGGTCTGGCATTCCTAATCAGCTGAGATTCCCTCAGTCCTCCCAGATCAGACCCCCAACTCCTCATGTATCAGGGAACCTTGTAAAAGTCAAAAAGACCCTTTCTGTAATACCTGGTACAGATTACAGAAATTAATTATGCCACTGACTCTTTTCCTATCCATCAGATCCAGCTTCCTAGCTCCTCCCCCAACATACGCATATATTATATGTATAAATATATATTATATAAAGCATATGCATGCATGCAAATATGTGCATGAAAAATTATACATACATATATAAAGATCCTGGAAAATCTTCATGGAAACTGACAAATGCTCTTATTCTATTTATCCCAAATGTCATTTTTATCAGCTTTCCTGGATATGGGATTTATCTTCACACATTACCTTTGAACAGAAGGGATCAAAATACAAATGCTACTGTGACAAGAAATCCATGGGGTAAGTATTTTTAAAATAGCAGTTGTAAAAGGCTTTTGTTTCTTCTCATCATGATGCTGCAGAAAACCTCTAAATACAGCTTTGCAGTTGTTTAACTGAAAGCTGCCACTTATGTCTCTGTGTCTCTGGGACTTGTGCCTCTTAGAGTGACAGGCACAGGTACAATCAGCTACCTTTCAGGGGGAAAAAAACATGTAGCACAACTTCAGGAACATGTCATTAATTAAATGATTCCAACAATGATCCTAAAAAAAAAGGGGGGGAAATGAGTTACCAAATCCCATACTTAGAGAAAAAAAGGCACTGAGTGAGTTCATATTGTATGAGTTCCATGAGTGGCAACATTAGGTAAAGAAGTCAGCCTAAATCCAATTTCCTTCAACAGTGCCATTAAAATAATCAAGACAATCATCACCATCATCCTTGTAATCGGAGAACATGTGCTGTCATATTCTGTTGTTGTAACTTTCTATTCATTGTACTTTTCGCATCTTGGCCAAGGCTCAGTTTTAGTATCATACCCATATCCATGTGAGAAGCAGTTATAGGAAAATCAAAATAACATAATAGATACATTTGGGAATGATGGTTTGCTTCTGTATTACTGGAGGGGTTCCTCTGAATAGCAAATTCATTCAGTTTATTTTTCTGTAATTTGATTTATTTATAGAAATGTGGTCCCCATAGATCTTTTGGGGAATGTGTACTCTCACTGAAGTTTTTAAATATCTGTGTTGATTGCATTCAAAAGACATACCTTCACCATTCACCTGTGAATGGAAGCTCCACTATGATCTTAGACCTCTTTTTGGAGGGCAAAAAAAAAAAAATCACAGATGATTTCATGCAGAATTTCAGAGTGGGAAGAAATCTCAGTGAAGTGTGTGTGGTCTCTGATGGTTCTATTTGACATCCTAGCCTCTAAGTCAATTTGCCTAGCCATGGATTTTCAGGCAATTAAGGAAATGAACTTGAAAATTAACTCATGGGCATATGCTTTTGACTATAAGCTAGGTCCATTGACTCTCTGTTTCTTTAAGGATGATGTATCATTGATTGCTCAATAGGGTTTTCTTGGTCTGTTTCTCCCATCCCACTGGACTGCAGCAAGAGTTCCAGGCGAGAAAAGATGAAAAAATTGGGTCATCTATTTCTAATCAAATTTCTATTTTTTCAAAAAATGTTTGGTGGCTGAGAATTCTACTCCTTTTAGCTTCAGCTAAGGGAGGTTTTGTATTAAAGTTAGACTTTTAAAGTTCTAGATCAGGTGAGTAAAGCACAAAACCCAGATGAGCAGGGAGATTTCTGAAGTCCCTAGGTTAACTAGGCCCCTAAAGACTAGAAAGAGGAAATTTTACAGACAAATTTCCGTTTTCCTTTGAACAGTCTAAAGGTTTATTGAATTACTGCTAAAATCAGGCAGAAAGCAATTTGGTGAGGAATATTTCAGACCCTTTCCATCATAAGTCCTTCTCAGAAAATTCAAAGAAAAGGCAAGTCCAGGCATGACAAGGAGAAAAGGGATAATGTATTATGGAGTTGAGTGGCTAATCTTGGATTTAAAAAAAAACAGATTATTTATTTCTTAAAATTGTGGTGTATGAGTTCCTTGATGCATCCTACTGTAGATTTTTAAAAATGTTTTTTATCCTGACAGATGCAGCTTAAAAAAAAAAACCCACAGCCTTATTAAGTAATTACTTTGAGGGTGGGGTAAGGTGCTCAGAGCTGTGGTTTCATCTGTGTAGGGAATTCAGGATGTGGAAACTGCCTTCACCTAAGGCAATAGACAAATGACGTATAACATGTTCAAAGAGAGTTCATGTTCATTTGTTTCAGAATTGTTCTATTCTTTGTTACCCCATTTGGGATTTTCTTGACAAGGATACTGGAGTGGTTGGCCATTTCCTTTTCCAGTTCATTTTACAGATGAGGAAACTGAGGCAGAATTAAGTGACATGCCCAGGGTCATACAACTAGGAAGTATTTGAGGCCAGATTTGAACTGGTCTTCCTACCTCTAGGACTGGCACTCTAACCACTCTAGGATCTCACTGTCCTTCAAAGAGTTTCCTGAAGCATTAAGAGGTTTAAGTTTATCATCTGAGGGATTACTTAATTGTTGAGTCTGAGGGAAAATGTGAATCCCTCTCTTACTGATTCCAAGGCTAACTACCTTCTGTCAATTTGCCTCTACTGTTACTTATTTAGCAATAAATATGTATTGGGAGAATGGCCAACTGGAACCCAGTCCATCATGCAAGGGCAGCTTGCTCTGCTTAGTACCATCTGTGGATGCTTGGGGAGGCTGCTTCTAGAAATTCATAATACACATTAAGAAAAAGGCCCTGTTCCCGATTCAGGATATGGACATGTAGTCTTAACAATTTTTTTGTCCTTTTATTCCCTTTGGAGAGAAAGGCTTTCTAACTGGATACTGAGTGGGAACTTGTTCTATACACACACACACACACAGAAATGCAATGATGAGTAGACCTTCCCTGATGGCAATGGAGGAAGATACTTAATTACTTTAAGTATCTAGATGCAGGCAGTGGGAAGGACCAGCCGGTTTGGTAACATTATATTTCCACCTTGGCCACTGTATAACCTGTGAGTTACATACAGTCATACTCTTTCTTCTGCCTCTTGTTAGTTTTATCTTTTTGGAATATTGGAGACAGAAGGACCTTGTGAGCATTCAGAATTTGGAATGAGCTAATGACGTAGATACTGATATAGCCAAGGAGGAGATAGCACAGAGTCCAGGACTGATCATCATGCCTCCAGACCAATAGTAAATAAACCTGCTAGAAAAGAGACTCAATGATCTGCAAACAAGAAAGTGACTTGTCTATTAGTTAAGCGGCATTATTAGGAAGTGACCTTGGTGGGAGGAATGCTGGAAGCAGCCACTTTAAATATGAATCAACCTTCCCTAGACACTGAAGTAGTAGTTGGGGGAGTGTTCCCTAGTTAAGGAGAAAACATGTTTGTATTTCTTTTCTTTATATAACTGTTAAGTCAAAATCCTGTTGTAAAAGTTAATTAATATTATTTGCTTATTGATGATATTCTGAAGATGTTGTCTAGTTAAATTAAACTGTTGTTTAGTTGTTTTAGTCGTATATAGTATGTTATGACCCCATTTAGGTTTTTCCTGATAAAAATATTGGAGTTGTTTGCCATTTCTTTGTTTACAACTTTTGTCATAAAAGTTCATTGATTTTATTTACTTATTGATGATATTATGAAGATTAGTTAATTGATACTGTTGTTTAATTGTTTTAGTCATATATAGTTTATTATGACTCCATTTAGGATTTTCCTGGTAAAGATGCTGAAGTTGTTTGCCATTTCTTTCTCATTTGGCAGATGAGGAAATTGAGGCAAACTGAGTTAAGTGACTTGCCCAACATCATACAACTAATAAAATGTCTGAGGCTAAATTTGAAATCAGGTCTTCCTGACACCAGGCCTGATAGTTCTAGCGACTTTGCTATCTAGCTGCCCTTAAATAATATTAAAGAAACATTAACTAGCATTGGCAAATGAAATTAGGGTGCTAATTACAAGAGATTAACACTAAGGAGACACACACTAGAATGGGGTCTCAGAATAATAGTAGTAGAGAGAACTTTAGATTATCCCTAAAACCTAAGAGGAGATGTCTGTTACTGTTTAGTTGTTTCAGGCTTATCTAATGACCACTTTGGGGACTTTTCTTGGCAGAGATACTGGAATGCTTTGCTATTTCTTCTCATTTTACAGATGAGGGGACTGAGGCAAACAGGGTTAAATGGCTTGGCCAGAGTCACACAGCTAGAAAATGTCTAAGGTCAGATTTGAACTCAGGAAGATGTCTTCTATTTGCTGTGCCATCTAGCTGCTCCAGAAAGCAATGTAGCTTTGTTCCAAGAACTTGACTTGCCAATTATAGTGAAAGTTAGGAGATCGCGGTACAAATACATTTAAATAAAATACATTAGATCCTTATTCTAAGATGGCCCTAGAATCACAGATTGACAGATGGATCATCTAATCTAATACCTTCATTTTGTAGCATATGAAACAGAGTTCCAGAAAAGAGGGATGGAATTATATCAGAGGAGAAAGCTCTTGACCCATCTCACTGCTAATTAGTGATTGAATTGGGACTAGATCCCAAAAGTCTTGCCTTGGACAGCTCTGCCTCCCTCTATCATATAGGATCCCTTTAGAACTAAAGCCACCATAAGTCTGGAAATAGAGTGTTTGGAACTTCAGTTCTAATATTTTCTTGGGTAGATCCTGAGTTGTACCCATTTGATTGCAAATCCCATTTTAAAGAGAATGATGTTTTAGTAATATTCCAAAGCAATAACTAAATTAAATAGAATACAAGTGTGATGTCACTTTTTTTTAATGAGATTGCTAAAGTACAGAGAAATTAAATGAACTAAATAAAGTCATAAAGAAAATCAATATAATAACCAAGACTAGATTCCAGGTCTGCTGACTCTTAATTTAAGACTCTTGAGTTCACTTTGTTATGTAGTTTCATTGTTAAGGTTAAGGATTAAGATCCTTCCTGTTATTAGACCGAATTTTCCCAAGATACATTTTCTAGTCAGGTGCAAAACTTCCATTTTCCCAGGATAGGGGGAAACTGAGTAGCAGGAGGATTTATCCTATTAGCGGTAATGGAGTCACACAGGTATAGCAAGTGGAAAATATGCTGCCAAGTGTGTTCGGAAAGATTAAAAGCTACTTTGGGGGGGCTTAACTGTGACCAAATGAAGCATCTAAAAAACACATTTGTACACTAGTTCCTTGCTGAGTTCTAACAAGGGAAGAGACAGCCACAGTCCAACAGGTTTGTAACTAAAGCTGTGGGAGAGTTATTTAAGGTGAACAAAATTGCTCCCTTAAGAAGTTTTGGGTTTTGTCAAGTTTCCGGTAAAAATTAAAACATTTCTTAGCGTTTGCCATATGCCCTCTAAGAACACATTTCAAAGAAGTGAGGACAGAAGAAGAAATTCAGAGAGGGAAATAAGAGCTATACTTAATACATGTTGAGTTGTTTTTGTTTGGTTTTGTGTGTGTGTGTGTGTGTGTGTGTGATTGATAGCTTCTGTTTTTATATCATCTAAATTTCTCAATGTATATCCCTCCTCCTAGCCCCTTACAAAGAGCCATCTTAAAACCAGTTTTGGGTCACAGGAGCCAATTCTGAAAAATAATCATAGTGGGGACAGCTATATGGCACAGTAGATAGAGCACTGGCCCTGTGAGTTCAAATTCAGCCTCAGACATTTAACATTTACTAGCTATGTGGCCTTGGGCAAGTTATTTAATTAATCCCAATTGCCTTGCAAAATAAAACTAATAATAATGATTCTCAGATTTTTGTTTTCAGTATCTTTATACTATTAAAAATGATTGCATTATCTGTGCAAAGAATTTTTATTCATATGGATTATACTTATAGTTACTATATTAGAAACAAAATCTAATTTTGAATTTGTAGATGCTCTGAAAAGGTTTCTGACATCCCCAAGATTCTCTGAACCACACTTTCGAGAACCTCTAGCTTAGACCCTTCTCTTGCTTACCACTACAACCTGTCATTATTAGAACTATATCTTTATTTCTGAAAAGTGGTTTAGGCAGTGAGGAAATAGGAATTCAATTCCATTCAACAATCGCTTACTAAGCACCTACTATGTGCCAAGCACTACGCTAGGCATTGGGAATACAAAACTGAAAAAAGTTCTACCCTAAGAAACTTAGATAGTCTACTTGAAGTAGCTCAATGGCTACTCAATATTATGCTCCTCATGGATAACTCTGCGGGGATCCCTGGAATCAAAGTCCGTTTTTGGATTTGGGCACTGGCCCCTACAAATACTTCATTTTGGAAGAATAGTTCTGACCAACTGAAAGGGCAAATTCTTTTATTTTGGGAATCCTGTCAATCAAAGTTGTGCCCTTCAGGTATTAGTTGATTATTTGTTTTTAAGATAAGGAATATGCTTTTAGAGCCTAAACTCTTGGTATCAATCCACTTTTTTCTTTCACTGCTTTTGAACAGTGCCCAGAAGAGTGCATACATATTTTCCCAGTGCTGAATTCTGACTTTTTGATGATAAAATGGGCTCATCATTAGCAAGTGAAAAAAAAGGCAGAAAAGGAAGAGAGACATTAACTAGAAGTAATTGTATTTATTGTATTTTAGAAGCTCTTTTCCATTTCAAATATTCCAGCATAAGTGTTGCCCCTGCATTCCATTCTCAATGCAAAACATCAGTGTACAGTACTCCCAAGAGGACTTGTTTCTGCCTAATGTACCCGGGGGGAGCCTCGAAGACATTAAAGCAGTAGCTAGGAGCTTTAATGAAGTTAACCTGCTGAAACCAAGAGAGTATTTGGCTGAAGAGCACCTGAAAGCTCTGGATTATGGCACAGGTTTCCAAAGAAACCCAGTCCCTCATTTCCTAGCTCTGCTGCATTGAGAAGTAGAATTGCACCTTTATATTCAGCCTAATTTAGTTACCTTCCAAAAGGCTGAAAGCTATTCTTTCTTTATTTGTTTAATGTATTCTGAAGATGTAGAATTTTTTATGCTCTATTTATTCCTCTCTTCACCTCTCCATGGCACACACTATCCCCTTCCCCCCACCCGTTGGGCCAAAATCTAAGGCTTCAAGTCTCTCTGCTGATATTGTCCAACTAAATTCTGTATGTGTGATTTAGGCAGAGAATCTTGAAAGTCCCACATATGTGAGTTTTGTGATTTCTCTTTAAACTAAAAAAAAAAAGTTGAAAAGTTGAAAATTTTTCTTTCACTTTCCCAACTTCTCCCTCCTCAGTTTCCCTTCTTGTAGTATTTAGCTGAATTGTATTTATTTATTTTCTTTCCCTTCCCATTTCTGTCTTTTTGTTAAATTGTTTCCCTCTCTCTTTTTCATTTCTTTTTTTTTCCATCTCTCCTCATGATTTCTTGGGGAATAGCCGTTGGGTTGGTGTAATTTTTTGGTTTGGGGTTTCTTTTTTTTTCTTTAGGATTTTTCTGGGCTTTCATTTAATCCGATGTTTTCTTTTCTGGTCACAGCTGCCCCCTGATGGTCTCCAAGCACATTACTACTCTAGACTTGAAAAGGAAGAAAAGCAGTGAATGATGAGCCAGGGGGAAAGAAGCTTAATGATAATAAACACATTTGCTTTTAACTTAAGATATAATCAAGGTTTGGAGCTTGAGAGGGGCAGTGCTTCTACATATTATTATTATTTTTATTTTTAAAAGTGAGCTCTAACACACTTCCCCTCCTGTTATACAGATTTGATTGGCAGCTGGGTAAACTGTGTAGGAGTAAATATTAGGAAGGAGATTGGAGACTAATGACTCTGGTGGGTGTGAATTGACCCACCCTGAAGCATCCTTAACATCTAAAGGTCAGCTCTTCAGCTTTCTCCTTTCAGTCACTACTTTCAAGCTCAAATGAGCAGTCTTTTCTTTCATAATGCAACAATAACCAGATATCAAGATGTCTAATTAAAGCATCATTAGTCACAGAATGCAACCTGAAAAAACAACAATCCCAACTCCCCATAGTTCTACGTGTTATATCATAGTGTATTTGCTCGTGTGCACACACATGCACATTGGGGTGGGAGGGAGGAAAATAGGTATTAGAAAATAGTTAAACTTTGTAAGAAAATCAGTCAGTGAGCTCAATCAAATCCTGGAAAATTCCATCCACAAGGAACATTTTCCTATGAGTTTCTTTAAAGGTCTTACAGTAGAAATGATTTTCATAATTTAATCCGAAAACTTACCTGCCACATTTTTATCTTCAATTGTTTTCAATGCTGCATGTAAGACCTTCGGCCTTTGTTCACTACTGCCATAATACCTCGGGTTGGCTGCTGGTCCTATAGACTAGCCATGAAGCAGCCTAGCTAGCCTTCGAAAAGGACTGAAAAAAGTTCCCCTGCAATAAAATATTTCTCCCAATTCCCTGTTAAGGTGTCTATAATTCCCACATTACTCACTCCTCTGTGATTAAGCGCTGAAAGCCACATTAAAATGCAGACTCTATGTGGAAGGGGCAACAGATTCAACCCCAACCAGTCATTATACTTTATTGTCGATGTTTATCATTAGCTTCAATTACCTAGCAAGGCCCAGGGGAAATGGACCTAGAACTGCGTAGGTTTTGATAGCTCAGAAAAGTTTCAGAGAAACGGAATAGCTATCCTTGAAAGTAATATGTACATATACTTTAACATGTTTAACATGTATGGACTACCTGTCCTCTAGGGGAGAGGGTGGAAGGAAGGAGGGGAAAAGTTGAAATAGAAGTTTTTGCAAGGGTCATTTTGAAAAACCACCCATGCATATGTTTTGTATATAAAAAGCTATAATAAAAAAGAAAGTAATATGTACAACAATAATAACAAGATTGTATGATGATCAACTGGGATGGGTTTGGCTCTTCTCAGCAATGCAATGATTCAAGATGATTCCAATAGATCTGGAGTGAAAAATGCCATCCATAAGCAGAGAGAGAACTATGGAGATTGAATGTGGATCAAAATATATAGTGTTTTCACTTTTTTTGTTTGTTTTTTCTTTCTCATGATTTTTTTCCCTTTTTAATCTGATTTTTCTTACACAACATGAGAAATATGGAAATATGTTTAAAAGGATTGCACATATTTAACCTATTTCAGATTGCTTGCTGTCTTGGGGAGGAGGGAAGAGGGGAGAGAGGAAGAAAAAAATTGGAACCAAAGTTTTATAAAAATGAATGTTGAAATCTATCTTTACATATCTTTATACACACACATACACACACACATATACATATACATATACATATACATACATATCTTTTGGAAATACAAAATACCAATGAGAAAAAAAGAACATAATATGAACACAGATAAATATATATGTATATATTTTAAATATCTTGTTTTCCCCCAGTAGAATATGCTTTCACTCTTTGCTTTGATCTTTTGATGCTTTGTTCCATGGCTCTGATCCATCTGTAAGGATGCCCCAAGAGCCTACTTTTAGACTTGGTTTCTGCATGCCTACAGTGAACCCAGCCTTATTCCTAGCATCATGGACCCGGATTTGAAGGAGTGCTCAAATGTGGAGTTGCCAGGGGGTAATTTCTTGGCTGGGGACCCACTTGTTGAGAACAAGATGGAACTTGTGTTGTTCTCTCAAGACTTGTTGATGCATGCACAGATCTAATTTTAGTTATCAAGCCATGGTGGACAGGGAATTAAAAGTGATTTGTCCTGAACAGGGGCACAAAGACTGAGTGTCCATAGTGTCCCTTAATGTTACTTTTTTTTCCCTTGAAGCAATTGGGGTTAAGTGACTTGCCCAAGAAATATTAAGCTAGAAAATATTAAGTATCTGAGGGCAGATTTGAACTCAGATCCTCTGACTTCCAGGCTGGTGCTCTCTCCAATGCACCAACTAACTGCCCCCACTATTACTTCTTAAAGAGCCAGAGTGATTCCAAAATAAACAACCAAATCTGACTTACTACTGCAAGGGTTCAATTTCAGACTCTTTGTCAATCAATGTATTAGCAATGTGATCTTGGACAAATCAGCCAACTTTTCTGGATTTCAGTTTTCTTTTCTGTAAAATGAAGACTTCCATGAGATGACTTCTACAAATGAGACCATTTCTATTGTCTTTTACAGGAAATGGGATGTATCATGCTTTAAAATTCCTACTGAGAGGCTTTCCTAGAGCACGAGTTGACCCTGTATGTGAATAATAGTTTTGCCTTTTCTATTATTACAGTACAATAGATTTCTTTTTTTTTTTTGTGCCCAATACTACAGTGGAATTTGGCTGAATTTTGCCAATTTAGCTTCATTTTGTGTGCTTTTTTCCCTTCTCAGTCCATTTTTTTTTCCTTTTTTCCCAATTTTTCCCCCTTTAGTTAATGTCTTACTTTGAGGTAAACTTAGTCCAATGTTGTGGGCTTTGAGGTGTTATGGCTTCCACATTTCAGAGAAAACCTTAGATATTCTAGGGGCTCACCTGGAGGAATATTGAAGTAGAAACTTATTGGGCGTCCACTGAGAATTAGAGGACAAGAAGAAAAATACTGTATATTTAAAGGGTGAATGAAAAAAAAGTGCTGAACTCAGACAATCTTTCTTGGGTAGAGCAAAAGTCCAGGCTTTAGCTACAACAACAGAGAAAGGAATAAGGAATGAGCATCCATCATTTTGGAACCCAAGCTTAGCCTCAGAGACTGCTAAGGCTAAACATTAACAAGGGCAGTGTGGTCAATGAAAGATTAAAATGCAATTACACCTCATATCTCTCTCTTCCAGGGTTGAGAGCTTGTTGATGTTAGTACAAAGATAAGGGACCTTATCATATGACTGGTGGTATGGGCTGAGTCAGTTCTTGACCTTTGAAATTTTAGGTCATAGACAAGGTGTTCTTGGGGCTGCCCCAGGAAGCAGGAACTGTGTCTGTTTGGTTTCCTTGTACACCATCCGGCAGCCCCATGCATCCATGCACACTTAATATATACAATATGATGAATGCAGCCTCCTTAAAAATATACCAGTACAGGGTCGAGAAAATCTCCACTGGGAACCACTGATTGAAAGGGGTGGGGAGGAATGAGGGGAGGGTTCTTTCCTCTTGTTAATTCCAATTACCTTTCTTTCCAACTTTAGTTCTATGATCTTCTGACCTAACCACCAAAATCAGGTAGTCATAAATTCCTAGTGGGATTTCTTAACTCTGCTGGAAAGAATTCTTATACTTGGTCATCAAGATGACATGAGGAATGTTGGAGATCCAGTCCTCTGCCTTTAGGTGTTACCTTTTGGATGCTTCTGGGGATAATAAGAAACATTGTCATCACTTGTTTGAAAAATCCTTGGATGGCACATATAAAGGAATATTTACATAGGATTATCAATGGAGTACTGGAAAAAAACCTCAGAATTCATGTAGTGTAATCTCTCTCATTTTATAGATGAAGAAAATTGGGACCCAAGTAGGCAAACTGAAAAGTTGAATTCAGGTCCACAACTCTTGGGATTTCCTCAGATGGGTGTGTTCAAATAAAACTTGCCTCCCAGAGCACCTCGCTTTCCACCAAGGTGTGGCTGATTGGGAAATCTGTTAGCATCCTCTATATTCTTGCTTCATCCTTACAATATTCTTTCTTGTCAGGGTGTTAGAATGTACAATAGGATTTTTAATTTTCTATTCTTATGTTGCAATTCAGGAGCAAATTGCCCTAGATAAGTCATTGATGTTACCACTAATTACACATTTCACTACTAGTTCCAAACCACCTTTACTCATTAAACCAGTCACTCTCAGTTGGGTGCCATCTGTGAGGCATCCACTCCCTCTCTATAGTTCCTACAGAGGAGAGTAAATTATCTCAAATTTTCTCTACCTCCCGGAAAGCTACCTGATTCCAGGCAACTCCCTGGAATTTGAATTGAGATAAAGCATTTCTAGTCCTTCTAAGCAATCCCCAAACTAGAGAGAATCTATATCAGGCTGAAATGACCTGGGAGTTAATTGGGTGGCTGCAATAGATTGGTCTCCCAACCTTGTCTGAGTAAGCCCCAAGCTAGAATATCTATATCAGGCTGAATTGACCTGGGAGTTTAGTTGGGTGGCTTCTATAGACTGGTCCTCCAATCTTGTTTTGTTCTGTGATTTCCAGGGTCAATTTGACTAGGTCCTGGAGTCAAGTTGTTCTCCTGGAAAACCTTCAAATCAAGTACAACTCAGGATGAGATTATATCTTCCAAAGCTACAGATTACATTACCCATAACCCTGTGGTCTGCCTTACAACCAGATAGAGCAGTTCCTGGGATGATGATGCTTGGTTGAGCATTTCCTGTCCCTGGTGGACTTCCAACATGGACCTTTCTTGCCTAATCAAAAACAGGAAGCTATTTGAAGGGGCCTAGAAAGCAGTACTGATTGCAATTTGCCAAAGATAAGAAATAAAGGAATCCAGTATAATGATAGCTACTAGACTAGATGTTGCCTTAACATAGACATAATCTGCAGCGCAAATCTTAGAGCAGGGGAGACTTGCATTCATGAAAAGCAGTATCTCAGAATCTCAGTTGTCTTTCAATTTGCTAAATAGGGAAATAATTCAGTATCATTCATGGAAATTTTTGAACTAAGAGTCAGAAGACCCAGATTCCAAATTCCATTCCCTTGTCAACTCACTTTTATGATATTACGTAAATCACTTCATTTTTACCTCACCACAGTTTCCTTATCTATAAAACAGAGGGCTGGACAAATGACCCAAATGGCTACTCCCCTCCTGGAATTCTACATGTCTAATTGGAATCTGGTATTTCCTTTATGCAAAGTGTTTGGAAATACTAAGATACAAGCTCTATTGGAGGGGGAAAAAACCAACCCAATTTAAAAAAAAAAAAATCATGGTTTACCATTATTTGTATCAAGTCACATTTCAGCAAGTCTCCCAGTTGCTTAAAAAAAAAAAAAATGATCTGGCAATTTGACACATTCCATAGTATTATACCAAGTTATTCAAAGGATATGCCAGCTTGATACAAAATACTCTCCAAAGATTGGTCAGTTGTGTCTCAAAGGCTCTGGTGAGCAAATTAGAAATGTAGCTGCTAAGTTACAGGGAAAAGGAAAAAGAGAAAGAAAATCATTGGGGAATAACTTCACCTATCATTAGAGTCCCTCCAGATCATCCAAGTAGGAAACAAGATTAAGTAGCCTGTACCCATAATGGCCTACTCCCACTCTCTTGAGGACTCCAGGTCTTTACACTGAAGGGCAGGACAAACTGTCCAGGAATTTTCATTCTAACAATCTTCCATATGAGGATTAGATTCAGCAGGGGCTCTATAGAGGGCAGTGGTTCTTAACTGTTTTGTGTGTCATCGACTCTTTTGGCAGTCACTCTGGTGAAGCCTATCAACTTTTTCTGAAGATAATGGTTTTTAAGTGCATAATACATATCATGACCAAGGAAGCCAGTTAGATTTTTTGAAAATTTATGGACCCCTGAAATCACTTCATAAGCTCTTTGGAAATCTGTGGTCTTAAGATTAAGAATTCCTCTAGGAAATTAAGATAGAGCACTGGAAATCTTAGTAAGGGGATGTGTGATACGGTATAAAGAAAACTGGATTTGGAAGGACAAGATTTGGATATGATTCCTTGCTTTGTTATTTAATGAGCTGTATGACTTTGAATAAATCATTTCTCTGAGCCTATGACCTCTCTGAAACTCAGTTTCCCGATCTGTAAAACAAAGAATTAGATTAGATGATCTCAAAGCTTCTACTAGCTTTAAATTTTATTAATCCCATGAATATCTTCATATGATTTTATTCCATATAGGTGATGTGGCATTCTTTACTTTCCTGGCTTCTTTCTTCTAGCTTCCTTCCCCATTTTCCCTTCCTCATATTTCCAAACCAGTTGGCAGTAATATTTATTACATATATTTAAAAATAATGAATATAATAGAGTTGTCATATGTTGGGATGGTTGAAGGAATTATCACTGAAATGTTCCATGGCTACTGATTATGGTGACAGTCACCAAAGTTTGTGGGGTTTTTTTTAACTTTTTGAACTACTTTCATAGGATTTATAGTAGAGGGTCTTAGAAATAATCTAGTTCAACTCCTTCACTTTCTACTTGAGAAAACTTTAGTCCAGAGAAAGGAAATGTCTCGTTCATCTTGTTAACTTCTCACCACCTGGGTTTATCCCTCTAGACCCAAGTTGACCCATTCTTGGCTATCAACTGGAACCTCTGCTTATCCGAGATGTAATTTGGATCATTGCATTTTAGTTACTTTGTTAAATATGGGGAAATACTTTCAAACTGAACTTGAAGTGAAAAAAATCTAATGTTTGTAATAATTTGGATGCTTCTCTCCTTCTTTAAAAAAAAAAAAATGCTTCCTCTGTGGAGGATGAAATGTTGCCTTTAGGCCACACTGTGGACTGGCTCTTCTGCAAGGACTCAGTAACCCTCTGTTCTGTGCCCTTTCAGAACAGGCATCTAAGATTAACAGCAGGATACTCATTCGGGGAATTTACATGACACTGTAAAATCTGTGTTATGTTTTGGATCAACTCTTTGCAAATCACTTCTGATTCAATTTTGTTTTCATTATCTAAGTGTAAATAGCAGTAAAGCGGGAGTTACAGATTTCTCAAACACTAAAAGTGATAAACAAAGCTAAAGCCAAGTCTAGATAAGGAGGTAAACCACCCAGGAGAATCCCACACTCTCAGTAAAGAAGAACATGAGTCAGAAGTATGTGTGTGTGTTTCTTGTCTCCAGAACTTTTTTTTTCTAGTTCTGTGGAGTTTGCAGCATATGCATATGTGTGCTATTATTTTGACTCTTACTGTTCTAGTCTTTATGATAATGTAGTAATAGGTGCTTAGTGAAGCAAGACAGTTTGGAAGCCACCAAAAAACCATTCTAAGAAACAAAGATACAAGTGTTTCCCCAACTGTTAGCTTGCGGCTCGCTCTAAACGGTTTTCACGCCTCCATTTAAAAATAGTTGGCATAATGCTGCTTTTTTTTTTTCCTTCTCTGAGCATTTGTGACCACATCACCAGGGGAAAAATATGAGCCATAAGTACGTAGTCAGGATGGCATTTCCAGGACCAGAGGTCTATCTCAGCACCTGTACTTAAGAGGAAAAAAAAAAAATCAAAAACCACTCCAAAAGACTATTGATGTCGCTGATTAACATGGGTGTTCCCCACCCTTTGCCCTTCTCTCGCTCTGATCTTTAAGGTGGGGAAGTGTACGTAGCTATTTCACTTAGGAAAGGGGGGGCGGGAGGACATGTTTGGAACATGACAGAGGCTATGACTAGTAAACCCTCGGGGTGTTTTTGGTTTTAGTCTAGCCCTGACTGATGGCTTCTATGTAGCCGCCACGCACTGCTGCTCTGCCTGTAGGAATGGATGGATGGGCGAAGCTGCCCTCCCCAGATCGCTCAGGCAACCCACCTCGAGCACTGCAGCCTATCCAACTTCACTTGTCAACCGCATGTGTGGTGTTGTATTGTGCTGTGTTCCGTGTGGGTGGCGCCCGAGTCAACAAGGAATTTGTTTTGAATTTAGGGAGAACAGAGATTTATTCCGCTTCCTGCCGTTGTCTGTCTCGAGAGATGGGGAACGAGCGGATGGCTCTTTGAAAGGTGCTCAGTCCTAAGCAAAGGAATTAATAGACTGAGCGACCGAGACCCGGCTCAAGCTCTTTGCTATTGCGGCAAGGCTTTGCTCCCGGCCGCCAGTTGTGGATTGGAGGTGGGAAGAGGAGTCTGGGTGGGAGCTGGATTAACTTTGATCTTGCGGCTGGCTGGCTGGTTGCAGGGAGCTGCTGTTGCGGCGGCTGCTGCTGCCACCGCTCGGATGTTCGAGCTGGGTCTGAGCGCCGCTCAGTGCCGTGTGTCTCCGCGTTTGCCTCTTTAATCAGGAACACAGAAGGGGCGGGCCCTGAACCGGCGTGTAATCGGATAGCTCTGCCTCTGCTCTGACATCCACATGCTGCTTTGCCTGAAAAGGCTGCGAGGAGCTGAAGGGGAGGCAAAGAAAGAGAAGAAGGCACCGAGCCCACAAGCCTCTGAACATCTTTACACACATAGACACAGAGA
This sequence comes from Antechinus flavipes, assembly GCF_016432865.1. Classification (NCBI taxonomy): domain Eukaryota; kingdom Metazoa; phylum Chordata; class Mammalia; order Dasyuromorphia; family Dasyuridae; genus Antechinus; species Antechinus flavipes. The sequence goes on along the minus strand of NC_067400.1, from coordinate 79,008,708 downwards.
GACACGCACCGACTCGGGAGCAGAAGGAAGAGGAGGCGGAAGAGGGTGGACGGGGGACAGACTCAACTCTTAGCCCCGATCATCATCGTTCGGATGAAGGCAGCTTCCTCAGCTGGAGCAGCAGCAGCCGCCGCCGCAGCCGCCGCCGCAGCAGCAGCCTCACACACAGTATAAATCTCCGAACTGCCTCCAGAAGCCTGCTCTTCCCACACACTCCCCCCTGAAACTGGTCAGACTGGGGGAACTGCGCCCAGCTCAGCCACGGACCTCAGAGGACAATCCCACTCAGGGAAACGCAGCGAGAGGGAGAACTGACCGATGCGAGCAGATTGTCTGTCCCTCCGCCGCGTGTCTGTGCCGTGTGTGTGTATGTGGAAGTCTGTATATCAGTGGATGTGCTTGAAATTATACATTTGCTTGTGGGTTGTGTGATGCCCAAAGGCAAACCTCTTTTATTTTTATTTTATTTTATTTTTTTTACCCCTGGCTTTCGGTCAATGTTCGTGATATTATAGGATAAAGGCAATGACACTTTAAGGAACTGGAGAGAATACATTTTTTTTAAAAGGAGGAAAGCAGTACCCTCTTCCCTTCTTTCTCTCCTCTGATTTCGAGAGCTGCCTGCCTTCCTCCTGTTGAGGTGCGGTGGGTTTGCAAAGCCAGCAGAAGGGTAGAAGACGGGACATCGGAACCTCTGAGGAGGGAAACGAGACAATTAGGAACACTTGCGGAAGAAATTCTAAAGAGAAAAATAAGAGACATCCAAGAGAGACTTTCGGTTACCCAGGAAGATCTACACAGCAGCTCTGGAGAAAGCCCCTTCTCCAAAAATGGATACATTTCATCTTCTCTGGGTTTCTTTAGCTCTCAGCTTTTCAGGACCCGGAGTGATAGGAGAAGCAGGTAAGCCCTCGAAAGTTGTTTTCTATGCGTTTGTGATCGTTTTCCTTAAAAGCCAGTGCAAATGCAGGGGGTGACGTATACACAGCGCAGAACAAGACTTACTCAATAATTTAGACAGACCCAACCATCCTTCTCCACCATCACCGCTTTTAAAATGCAACTTTTCCCTCCTGCTAGCAGTAGAGAGTGTGTGTGTGAGTGTGTTTTGAAACAGACAGTTTTTGGCGGTGTTCAGATGTCACATATGGACTGAATCAAAGGTTTAAAAATACTACAAAGCCTTCGCATTACAGTTTTAAGGATTTTTTTTCATGTCTTGAAGCAGAACACATCTCCCTTGAGTTTCCTTAACCTAGCCAGAAAAACATAAATCATTTGTATTCACCCCATTTAGCTACATGGAGCAAGACAAAGTGAAAGGATTGAGAGAGGGGGGATCTAGTTTTCATTTTCAAACATTGCTCATTCTTTTGAAAGGAATAGATGGAAAAACCTCAAAAATTATATGGCTAAGGCTGATGGAATAGTCTGGCTTAAGGTAGAGAAATAAAGGGGCTTCAACTAAAAATGCATTCAAACTGATGAGAAGGGTTCCTATTTTTTAATCCTGGCCTTTGCAATTCCACACTGTGTATATGTGCCGTGTATTTTCTGGGAAAGTGAATCATGTACAATTTTTATTTGATAAAACAAACAGCATGGCCCTCAAAGATCTTGTGAAGGGCTTAAGAAACTTTTCCTTATGGAATTTACTCCAAACCAATGGCCAAAAGGGAATGTGGGCAGACTGCAGGCAAGATAAGCAGAGGCCATAGAGCAGAGGATGGGCCAGGCAGTAAAGGGGGCAGGGGCACTAGAGCACATGAAAACTTTGTGGGAAAGGCCTCCATTTCTTAAGGGAATAAAGGGTAACTTTACCCCTCCTTCCTGGGGACAGTTTCCATGATGGATCTTTCTCTCTATTGATTATTCAATCTATCTGGGATCTGACAGCTTTTACCAAGAACTAACAGGTGATGGGGGAAAAAAAATCTACACCCTGATACACCTGATCTAGCTGGAGGATGTGTGTTAAGTACACACACTTCCCAAGTCACTAGCTTGCAATAGGGTTTTAAGAAGAGGCCCAAGCCTTCATGGGCAAATCCTGCCATGTATCTAATCTATGGTTGAGTGAGGTTAGCCACTTGCCTGGTAATTTCATTTGACAGAGTAGCTTTCTCTATGTGCTCCCCTTACCTCCTTCTTCCTTCTATCCTTTGAAGTTGAATGTGTATTTGAAAAGGAAGACGTTTAAGGAGGCACACTTTCTCCCCGACTATCTTCGTTTCCAGTTATTTCTCTTCCATTAAGAGATCGCCTCCAGGGCAACTACACCTTTAGTTTACCCACCTGGTGGGATAGGTACGGATCCTACCTTAAGGGATTCCCACCACTCCCTTTTCTCTTTCCTTAATTCTAAGGTCACAGCATGAGGCAAAATTAAATTACTTCCCACAGTCCTGGATGCTGCATAAATTATGTATGTTTATGTAATTTACTGTGAGTACTGGGAGCGAGCGGGCCCATGAAACATTATTATGCATTCATACACATACTCACATAGGCCCGGGCTGGAGGAAAAGACACACACACACACACACACACACACACACACACACACACACACACACAAACTTCTCTAACATTTCCCTTTCTGGGGGGCGGGGGAGAGGGAACAGAAGGGGTTGTGAAGTTGGAGATCAAGGGAGCATCTCACACCACAGATGTTCAGTACATCTGTTCCCCTAGTCCAGTGGTGTGTGTGTGAGAGAGTGTGTGTGTGTGCCCAAGAGCGCGTGCCTGCGTGTGTGTAAACGCTGGCACCCGACAGGGAACACTCTCGGGCTGCAGTCTGACTCCATAACCCTTCCATCCCTACTCTGGGCTGCGTCGAGTCTCTCCTATAAAAGTCCAGGGGCAAGGAATCAGGCGATGCTTCTGGTTACCTGCGCTGGGGACTCTCCATGTTCACAGGCAGGTGGCCAGCTTGGAATGAAGGAGACTGGGGGAGCTACTTCCTCCGAGTGGGGAAGCATCTCGAAGTTGAGTTTTTCTGGGGTTTTCCAGCTGCAAACTGGGCGGGCAACACGGGAAACTGAACCAAGGGGTGGCAGAGGGTGAGGCCGAGTGAGACCTGACTCATCCGCGTGTGCGCCTGGGGTCTGGAAAGGAGACTGGTGTAGATGCCGCCGCTGGGTAACCATTTCCGAGAAGAATGGAAATGGGGAGGGAGAGAAAAGGAAGAGGGATGAAAGCTGGCGTGAGATTGTTTAAAACTTAACCCCCTAGCAGCTCCTTACGAGAGACTTGGGCGTCTTGGTCAAAGAAAGTGCTCCCGAGGCGGCGAGGAGCGGTTTGATGTAACCGGTCTTCAGCTCTTCTCCAACTCGCCCCCTCC